>NW_024358058.1:636809-1022207 GCF_014805655.1 Passer montanus
GGCCAGCCCCCCCCCCCCGACACCGCGTGGTCCCGTCCAACTGCTGCTTCCCTTCTCCCCCGGCCCCGGGATGGTTCCGCCCCCAGCGGGGACACCGGGGGAACCGGGGATACCGGGCACACTGGGAGACACCGGGGGACACCGGGGGAACCGGGGATACCGGGGGACACCGGGCACACCGGGGATACCGGGCACACCGGGGGACACCGAGGGACACCGGGCACACCGGGACGGGGCTGCGCGGCTCTGTCCTCGGGAGTCTCGGAGCTGCGAGGGGCAGCGGAGACGCCCGGAGCACCGTGCGAGGCACAGGCCGCCCACCTCCGGCGCTACTCCCGGCCCCGGAACCGGCCCCGGCTGGGCCTCGGGAGGCCGCGGCGAGGCCGTCCCGTCCCCTCTCGGGGGCTGCTCCCCGGAGAGCACAGGGTCGGGGGCCGGGCAGACCCTGGCAGCGGGGCGGGGGCTGTGTCGCCGGCCGGGGCCCGCTTGTCAGGGCCCAGAGCGAGCCCAGCCCAGCAGCGGCACTGGCAGAAGGCTCGGGGTTCCTGGGGGGCAGGATGGATCCATGGGGCTGTGTCTGTGCGCCTGCCCCCGCCTCCACCGCTGCCTAATTATTTCTAGTTCATTAGCAGCCTCAGGATTGCTGGCTGAGCCGTGCTCGTGATGCTCAGCCCTGCTGCTGCCGGGCTGACACGGTCCTGTGCAGGCCCGGCGCGGAGCTCCGGGCACCTGCCGGAGTCCGGGCTGCTCAGAGGGTTTGGCTGTGTGATGACAGCGATCTCCGTGTCGTCAGGCCTTTAAATGAGCATCATTAGATCTTCTGAGAACCAGCTAATTACAGTGGAAGCCTGCTCGTTTCGCAGATGTCATCTGCCCTGCTGGGGCTGTGGGTGTAGTGTGTAACTTTGGGGAAGGTGCCAAGGTTTGGGCTGGGGGGAGCTGTCCCCACCCGTCCTGCTGCGGTTCCTCGGTGCTGCAAAGAAATGCAGGGGCTGGCAGCCTGCAGCCTGCCTTCCCAAGGCTGCTTGCTGTGCTCCCACACACCCTTGGACCTCTTTTTGGGAGTGTTCTCCAGCACGGGCAGGGGTGGCAGGTGATGCCAAAGGAGTGAGAGACAGCCTCTTGCTGATCAGTCACAGAACAGTTTGGTCTGTTCAAGACCCATCTTGTTGGTTTGTTCAACAAGCCCATCTTGTTCCACCCTTCTGCATGGGGAGGGACACCAATGAACAATTAAACTATCGTTTGTCCTTCTGATTTCTGTGTCACATATCTGGTTTTTGGGGAGGACAGGGGGTTGTTGCTCAGGTCTAGGCAAGGTGTTTATGGAGACTGTTGCTCAGGAAAGGTTTAAGCAGGGAGAGTGTATTTATCTTCTTTAATGAGCAAGTAAATCTGAATTTATGAACCTGTAGGCTGTCTTACCTCTTTGCTGATAGTAAAAAAGATGAAACAAAGCCAGTAATCTCACCAGTGCTTTGATTTCTCAAGTCAAGTTGCTTACTCCTCACTTGGGTAGCGTCCAAATTGTGTCACTTGGCCTCAGCTGCCCTTGCAGCTGGAGCTCCCGGGGGGCTGGGGACAACGTGCACAACAGCAAATGAGTTTTTTCTAGAGAAGAGCAAAGCCTGGGGGATGGAGGTGGCCTTTGGTGGGCTGTGGGAAGGCACAGCTGCACCCACTCAGGGTAGGCTGTGCTGTGGGTCTGGGCTTGTCGCTGTGCTCAGTGTTCTGAAGTGGGTGGCAGATCCCACCAAGGCTGGTGCCTGTGCTGCTGTGTGGAGCTGTTGAAGTGCCCCTGAGCCACCGACACGGGTGCTTTGTGCTGCTCCCCTTGTGCTCTCTGCTCTGCGTGTGCTGTTGATGAAGGGTCACCAGCATGGCTGAAACCTGCTGCCTGGTTCCTGGCTGGAGAGGAGGCATCTGGGTGCTGTGCTCTGCCCGAACAACATGGCAGGGTTAAGCCAGACTGTGGGTCAGGCCAGACCTTCCCCAAGCCCTCAGAAATTACAGAAAAATTACCAGTTAGTCTGGTACAGGAGTAAAACTGCCTGGAGAAGGGCTGGAAGTTGGGGAGGCCTTGGCGGTAGGTTGACTTAAGGTACAGAGTGTTCTGATGGGAACTTTTGGAAATCTCATGCTTTGAGGGAGAAAACCTCACTTATTGCCAGCTGCAGGGCTCATTCATGAACACACAGGCCCAATTTGTTCATTCCTGAGACCTTGGCTTCAAAGTTTTAAAAGTCTTGTGACCAGCTAGTTGATAGGGAGTTTCAAAATCTAATGGATGCAGATCCTTGATGTGCCTTCTCCCTGAACCTGTACCCTCATGCCCTGGGGAGGGACTCCAGGGAGTGTGAGGGGCTGCTCCAGGGTTCTGGTGAGGTGTGGGCAAGAGCTGAGGTGGTGTGGTGCTGTGGGGTGACAGCTGAGTAGTGGGGTTTTTTAGGATGGGTGCCCTGATCGCAGGGCTGGGTGGGTGAGCATCACCATTCCTCTTGCCAGGTGCAGTCTGGAGACAGAGTCTGGAAACCTTTTGTTCAAGGGTGGTTGGGTTATGGGAGAGCTGTTACTACAAAAGAACTGGCACTGTCCAAGTGTTGCACAGCAGAACTGGCTTTCATCTAAAGTGGGAATTCTCAGTCTAATGGGAAAGTAGAGTTGACTTGAAGTTGTGTTTATTTCCATTGGTCAGGTCTCCTGTTACACAGGCTTCAGTCTGCCCATCACTTATGGTCCAGAGCTGGAGCAGAAGTCTCCAGTGTGTTCTTCAAGGTTGGATTCTAATGCTTTAGGGAACTGAAATGATTTAACAAGGATTCACACTTGTGTTGGACAACTGTCTTGCTGTGCCTCTGGCTGAGGGAGCACAGTGAAGATCCCAGCCCGAGCCAGGGGAGAGCCAGGTGTGCTGTGTGCTGGTGGCACCTGTGTGGCTGTCTCCAAAAAGCACTGGAGAGCATTGATTGCAACAGCCTGGGAGCAGGATTGCAGCTCTTCCCTCTTAGCAGTGATAACTTTGAAGTGACTTTTGAAGGGTTGCTGGAAGCAATTTTTTCAGTGAGCAGATTAGAGATAAGAGAAGAATTCCACCCTGTGGGGCATAAGCAGTTCAATTCATACCAACTCGATGGAGAGGGGAAATTGAAAAGAGCTTATCAGCTTGAGGAAAAATCAAATGTAAACATCATCCCCAGCATGATTATGGTTCACAGCTTAGTTGGATGTCACATGCCTCTGTGGCGTGAAATGGTGCTGGCGAGGATGATTACAGAGGGAGTCAGCCAGGCAGGAACAGGCAGAAAAACACCCTGTGCCTTGAACTCTTAAAGACCCTGCAGTCACTTCACAGTCAATAAGTCACAGCTCAGCTGCAGGGAAGGAGGAAGGCAATGAAAATAGAATTCAGGCTGCTCTGGCAAATTAATTGTTCTGTAAGATATGAATCGGCTGGAAGCATGTAGGGAGGCTGGGATGGTGGAGCCTGGGAGCTGGGAAGGGCAGTGTGCACAGCAGGCAGATGTGGGCCCTGCCCTAAGGATGCTGTGCCTGCCCGTATCGGTGTCAGGGCAGGCTGGAGAAGGAGTTTCCAAGAACACACAGGACAGGGAATGATTAGTCTCATTTTCATTAACCAGCACTTGGCATTGACCTGTATATAAGAGCACATTCCACCACTGCTGGGGCCGAGGCTGGCAGAGCTGCCACTGCCTCATCCTGCTTGAGAGGCACATGGGCCTCTCTGGAAGAGCTCCTCAGGGAATGACCTGAGTGGATTCAGTATGAACAGTATATAATTTGGGAACTATTATTGAAGTGATTCACTGACATGACCATTATAGGCTCTTGCCAGATGCACAATCTTAAGAAATATGGTCTTCCCATATAAGGTGGTTACAGCCTGAAAGGCAGCAGCAGGAATTCCAGTACTCTCTTCCTTCATGGACACGTCTTTCAGTTAGCACCAGTTGACTCTAGAAATAGTCCTGCCATGGCTGTGTGATACCCTGATAAAGACTTGAGAGCTCTTCTCATCACTTGCTGTTTCAGCTTTGACAGTGTTTGATTATTCCCATCCATCCTTTTGGGCTGCCCAGTTTATTCCCATGTACCGTAATTAATCTCTAGAAGGCTGGCAGGGTCCTCACTCCCGACATGGATGTGGTACCTTGTGCTTGCTGGGACCTACTGGTATGAGATCTGTTCATCTGTGCATGTGGGAGCTGCAGCTGTTATGTGGGGGTCATTAACTTGTGACCCAAAAAGCAGAAGTCACTGCACCTTTTGCACTGTACTGGGGAATGTCAGAAGCAGAGTGGGAGAGGGAAATATTTGCTAATCTCAGTGCAAGGAGGGTTGTCTTTGTTTAGGTGGAATTGAATGCTCAGTACTCCCATCCACAGCATAGATGAAGAAACACTTTCAATTTTTTAATGCTCTAGTGCAATATTTGAAGGTAATAGCATTTTTTACTGACTGAAGTGAACCCAACTCATTAAACTTTTCATTCACTAAAAGTATAGCTGACGCTTTTAAAAAGTAAGGGCTTAAGAACTTCCTCATGACAGCTAAACTTCTTGAAACCATACAAAAATCTGCTTATACCATAATTCAGCCTTGCAGCACTGCTAGCACGAAATGCTCCCTCTTGCATCCTGGCTGCAGGAAAGTGGGAGCCAGAGCAGGTCCTGCCCTCCCCAGGTGGTCTCATCCCATGGATGCACTCTCACAGATCTTCCCTGGATCCCAAGGAAGACAGTGGGAGCAGCAGGTATTGGAGTAGGCTGCCAGTTTTGGGACACATTCTCTGGTTTAACACAGAGGCCTTGGCACCTCCTTTTCTCCAAGGTGCTTATGTTGAGAGAGAAGTGACTCAGAATGTTTGAATCACAGAATGAAAGAATAGTTTGGGTGGGAAGGGACCATCTCATTCCAACTCCCTGCTATGGGCAGGGATACCTTCCAGTAGACCAGGGTGCTCCAAACCCCATCCAGATTGGCCTTGAAGCTCATAAATAGCAGCAGAACAGCGGATGGCAAGGTGGGGTATTTCATTTCCCATTAAGTCTTTCCAAGTCCCTAACCAAGATCTCTGATAGTCTCCTTTAACCCAGTGACAGTGGGTGCTATCCTTCACCCATCTCCCAGGTCTGCAAGCTGGGTCATCTCATGAATGTGCCCAACAACGAAAACAACAACATCGAACTGATTGTCTGATCATGTCTGTGGGACCAGGCAGAAGCATTGTGCAGGTGCAAAGCCCTAGCTGTTTGGTGTGGATTCCCTGTAAGTAGTTACTGTTAGATAGAGAGACACACCTCTGTGGTATTTCACCATTTCTAAATCCATGGTGAGTGCAAGAACTCAAAGGAGAAAAGTACTGTTGTGTTCTGTAAGTCTTTGGCAAAGCAGAATTCCTGGCCAGGCATGGTCTGGATGTTTGCTGCTGGCTGAGGGTGCCTGTGCAGCCGCTTGTGTTTTCCTTGAATGCTGGGGTGAGGACACACACCGTGCTGAGCCCCTGCTGCTGCCTGCTCTGCCACGGGAATGCACTCACAGACAGGAAAAGACATGAGCACAGCAGAGAGGAAATCAAAGCACTGCAAAGGCCTGGGAGCCAAAGACTGTTCAATGCTGAAATGAAACAAAAGCACAAGAAGAAAGAGGAATCATGTAAAAAACCAAACTTGTGGCCTGTGTGAAGTGGGCTTGGTCTTGATCTCTGTCAGCAAAACTCAGCAGAGCCCAGCATTGCTCACCTGCCTGCCTGGGGAGCATGTGCCAAATGGAAAGGAGCTGCTGGCTCTCCCAGGCTCTCCCGTCTTGGGGAGAACTGGCAGACTGAGTCTGTGGACAGGAGCCTGGCTTCTCCAAGAGCCCTGACAAGCCAGTGATCATACAGTGATGTTGGGGCTTTTCCTTCTTAGGTAGGTCTTGGAAATACTCACTTCCTAAGCAGCCTGGCACTTGTTTGTTTGACCTTTTCAGTGATGCCAACAGCTGGGTTAACCTCCAGACTTTCTGGAAAGCATTTTTTGTAATTAAAAAGCTTGAAGTGATTAGAGCAGCTTTTCTGTTACTTTGTCTCCTCACCCACATATTTAGCAGAAAATGCTGTCAACCCCTAATTAAGTGTCATCGTCTTCCATGGTGTGTTCTTGTGGCTTCCCCAGCTTACATGTGGGTTTTGGTACTGGCTTGTGGTGAATTACCAGGCTGAGTCAGAGGACATGCTGTGGTGGGGAGGAAATCTGAAGCTGGCAATGTGCTGGGTTGCCCCAGTGTTCCCAGCCCTGCCCATGCTGCTGGTCACCACTTACCACGACATGTTTTTATCTCTCAGCTCTCGGGAGAGGCTGCAAGTCTCTTTGCCTGTCTTCCAGCTTTCATTGAAAGCTGCAAGCTTTCAGCTGTAGCAAGCATACTGTTCTTTTCTAATTCTGTTGAAAAAACCACAAATGTGTACAGCTAAGGAGTCGATGTGTGATGTGAAGGTTTCTCTTCAATATTTACTGTAACACAGAAGCAGGCTGGAATAATCCACATGTGTAGAAGAGCTGTGTTCTTTTATAGCATGGAGCTGGCATGGTCTTTACAGTTGCACCTCTGGCAGATGTCTATGAGAAGTGCTGTCCCTCTGGATAACTTTGGATCTGGAGCTGCGGGAAACAAACTTTGCTGTGTTCAACCACTGCCTGTGCAGTTTGCATTCAGTGTAAATGCTATGCAGACTCATCAAGGCGGCCCAGTCCTCATCTCCTCTGTAATCAGCAGAGCCTGCATGTTCTCTTTGCAGAAATTGCTACTAGAGAGGGTGGGGAAGACTTCCTGGGAGAAAAGAGAAGTTGTAAAGCATCTGTTTGCCTTCGTAGCTGAAGACCTGCCTGTTGCATGAGGAGTGTTTGAAAGGCTAGGGCCCACATTCCAGGAGCACGACTGTAGCTGCTCTTGCTGCCCAAAGCACTCCTTGATCCAGGAGAGGGAACCAGGTCATGGCCCAGGGTTTGTCACAAGACCAGCCCGGGCAGATCCACGTCCATGACTGAAAGGGCCTGGAGATTAGCTGAGCATGGGAACAGCATAGGCAGCAGCTCCTGTCTTTGTTCTGGGTGAAACAGCTCAGTCTCCTGAACTGGGAGGAATTAATGGATTACAAGACAAGGGCAGCTTTGCCTTTTTTGTGGTCATTAAAACGCAGCAGTGCTGCTGGGATGGTGCCACTGGTGCTGTGGCTGGTGGGGAGCTCGGTCAGACTGGTCAGACTCCACCGAGCTCAATCCCTGCTTTTCACTTTACTGCATAATATTCACCTCTCCCAGCCACACTGGGGAATGAGGCTTGATTCAGCTTCTGCCGTGTTCTCTGGCTGCCACTGTTAAAGCTTTCCTGCTTCTGCTCTCCTGTGGGGGCTCTTGCATGGGTATTGGTGGCTCCTGCAAAATGAGTTTTCATGCTCTGAGGGCCTGTTTAGGCACAGCAGCTGTTAACTCTTCAGTTAAACTCAGTAATGCTTTTTCGGACAAAGCTCTATCAAACTGCTGACTCTTCACATTCAAGTTGTCTGCATTCCTGTATCGTGGCAGACACCTCCTAATTTCTTTTCCAGAAGATCTGGTAGCACTTTGACCTCAGCCATCTCCTGAAGAAAATGCAGCTCACCAGAGGAAGAGAGTGCTGGGCTGGGAGCCAGTTGGGTCTCTACTCCTTCACTGAATTTAGTAAATCAGAGTAATTCCCCAGCTGTTTCATGTTTTTTTCCATAGGAGAAGTGTTCTGCTGATTTTGGGGCCAGGGACCTGAGTTCACAGTCATTTAGCAGGGCTGGTGTTAGAAGCATGTCCTTAGTGTGATCCAGACTTTGGGCACATCAGGATGCTGCCCTTCAAAATGAGTGCTTCGGATGTGTCAGACTGTGCTGGTGACCATGTTGTGCTTCTGCAAGAGTAGAATTAGTCAAGACTGTTTTGCCTGCTCATTTGCTGCCTGACAAGATGTTGTTTAAATTGCTGGTTAGATTTTTCTTTCCCTTGGCGTTTGCAGTTCTCAGTTGCTGCTTTATATTCTGTCACCCCAAGTAAATGAGAGTCCAGATTTCCAGTGTCTGAGACAACCACTGGGACTGGTGAAGTGCCACCTGATGGAGTTGAAGACTGACACAGAAACATGTGTCATGTCCATTGAAAGAGCATTGTTTGCAAAGTCAGTGTCTTGGCAACTCAAGCTTGATGCCCAAACTTGCTTTCTGCCTCCCTGGTTAAGGTTGGGCTTATGCCACCTGGGCGGAGAGGTCTTGCCAACCCTATGTGGGACAGGAAGGCCAGGGAGGAATGAAGTAGGTAGAATAAAAGCAATTCTCCTGTATATTTAAAGCAGGAGTAATGTAGGTCACCTTAATCTGCTCTCCCTCCTCCCCTTCCTGCGGGATGGGAGAATATCCTGGCCACGTGTGCTGCAGGGTGATGATGAGGGGGGACCACCTTCGTCTTGCTGCTGTGGAGCTGTGGAGCATCCTGTGGCCTTGGGAGGCTTCTCTACCTGTTTATTACCTAGCAAAATAATCAAATATAGCTCTCCAACAGTACAGTGAAACAGTGTTATTGCTGTGCATGAGATTAATGACTTCAAGGTGATTTAATTCAATTATTTTTTGGGGTGGAATTCCTGATTTGTGGATGGAACTGTGATTCTGTTTAAGGACAAGCATCCTCCTGAGCTCTAGGAATTTACCTGGCTTTTCACCAGTTATAGTTGGGCAGCAGTACAGTCACAGCATTGCTTCAGGTGCTGTTCGTTGCTGGTCCTGTCAGCCCTCCAGTGCTGGAGTTGGCTCAGAACAGCTGTGTATGGATTTTTATCTCGTTCAAGGTGTTCAAGGCTCAGGTGATTCAAGCCACTTGGCACCAATTTGAGCAACTTGAGTGGGAGCAGTTTGGGTTGGTTCGTTGATACAACTCACAAACGGTTCAGAGCACTTGAGTATTTTTATGTAATTGGGAAGTTTTGAGAGGTTTCATGAAGTCCTTTCAAAGCTCAAGCCTCATCTCCTAAGTCCCATGAGGCTCCCAGGAGACCGCAGTGCCAGAAACCACAGAGTCATAGAATCTCCTGGGTTGGAAGGCACTCATGAGGATCACTGAGTCCAGCTCGTGGCCCTGGGGTTCTCTTGGGAGAACCCCAAGAATCCCACTGAGTGCCTGAGAGCATTGTCCAAACACTTGGGAACTCCGGCAGAGTTCAGGCTCAGCCACCAGCACTGGTGTATCCTGCTTTGTCCAGCACAGTTTATAAAATGTTGGGAGTCACAACAGCTGAGGTGGGACATAGCTGGTTTCTGCCCTTGGAGCCTGCTTGGTTTTGTTACCATTTTTTCCACAGTGGATCCCACAGAGGGGACAGCCAGCTGCAGTCAGTTGTTACCTCTGGTGTCTATTGATTTTACTTGAGGTCCTGAAAAACTGAGGGATTTAAGAAAATCCTTCAGGCTTGGCATAAGTCCTAGAAACACACGTGTGCATTGTACAAAGTAAAGTGAAGGTGATGAGCTGGAGCCTGTCGTGGCCACTGCTTGGGTCTCTAGGATGTGCAGCTCTCTCCCCAGTGTAGGGCTCCAAACTGGAGCTCACCCTGGCTTTGTGACACTGATGACATTTACTCTGTGGCCTAATGGGGAGAGAGGGAAGAGTCCTCTGCAAGACAAAAGTGATGGACTTTGTTGCTCTAAAATACCAGGGAAAATCTGCTCGTCTTTGTGCTGCCTTGTCATGTTTGGCACATTCTGTGACCTGGGCCAAGACACAAGGAAATATTGCCAAAGCCTCTGCTTTGGGCAGGATGCAGCAGCTGAGGACAAAGATGCTGCAGTCGTTTTTCTTTCTATAGTTTCTCTGCACATCTGATGGACCAGATTTTGTGGATTTTTCAGTATAAAATTGTCCATTATTGCATTTTTCAAAGGGAGGGAGCTGGCTAAAATCCTCCTCTGGCTGAGTGCTCCTTCCCTGAATGTGCTGATGGCACTTCAGCAGTCACAGTCACTCCACTTGGATGCTGATGTGGAACTTGGTTGTCTCTCTGTGTTCTTGATTCTGCAGGTTCTCTCAGTGTAGCTGATTCTGCATCCCTGTGCCAGGATGAAGGGGTGGTGTGCTCAGTCCCACATGCAGCCGAGAGGGCAGATGTAATACCTGAAACCATTTGTCTTCTCTTTAAATGTCACTTTTAACTGGGTGTCATCTGCAAAGTGACAGTTTTCCTCCTCTCTGTACGTGTTGGGTGCTGCTCTCTCCATCTGCCTGGCTGTGTGTTGACGGGGGCAGTGTACAAAACGCAGAGCATTTGCTGGCAGAAGTGCAAACTGTAGAGATGTAAAATAGTCCCTGACTTCAGAGCTGGAATAGAGAGAGCAGAAAATGAAGTCTCAAAGCTGGGCTTGTCACTGTTAATGACATGCTCAGTTACAGACACTTGCTGAGGTGGAATTCAGAAATAAGGCCTTGGGTTTCACTCTTGCTTAACAGGTGGGGATTATTTGGGAGTTTAAATAGCACATGTTGTGGAATGGTTTTTGTGGTTGGTGAGGACTATTTGTTCAGTGATTAGAGCTGAAATCTGGAAGGTTAACACTTGCCTTTGCTTAATGGAATGTTTTTTCTCCCTGTAATTCTGACTTGCATTACAAGACAGTGAAGTTTTTCAGGAGGTGGCTATTGTGTTGCATTTTTAGCTTTTCACAGATTCCTGGAATATCCTGAGCTGGGAGGGGCCCTCAGGGATGCTCAGGGCAGCCCCTGTCCCTGCACAGCCACCCCAACAGCCCCACCCTGAGCAGCCCTGGCAGCGCTGTCCAAACGCTCCTGGAGCTCTGGCAGCCTTGGGGCCGGGACCATTCCCTGGGCAGCCTGGGCAGTGCCAGCACCCTCGGGGGCAAGAGCCTTGCCCTGAGCTCCATGCCAAGCCCTGGCACAGCTCGAGGAGCCTCCCCTCAGTCTCCTGTGCTCCAGCTGAACGAGCCAAGGGCCCTCAGCCGCTCCTCAGAGCCTTCCCCAGCTCCGTGTCCCTCCTCTGGGCACTCTCCAACAGCTTTGGATCCTTCTGATCTTGTGGTGCCCAAAGTGCCTCCAGAAGTCAAGGTGAGGCTGCAGCCTCATACTGATTTATATGCATATGGAATTTTTTAATTCCAAGATACTTCTTCTCAACCCAGCATCTCTTCAGGCTTAAATCAATTTTGATGGTAGAGAACTGCTGACTGTCTTTCTCCTCTGTAGTCTCAGAAGGTTGGATGTTTGTTTTCATTTCAGTATTGGGCAGGAGTCACTGGTGGATTAACTATCTGGGACACTCCTTTGAGTAAGTGGCTTCTGGACTGATAATGCCAGAAGATGCTTATTAAAGAAAATGAGAAACGTGGCAATTTGGGAGGTTTAATATAAGCAGGCTCTGGTTTTGCATGGATGGGATGGCAATGCGCTTCCACAGGGGATGGGATTTAAGGTTTATAACAATCTCAGAGACGTACTGTGGCTCCCTGAACTCTCAGGTTTTAAAACACAAAGATTGGATTTATTTTTAATATTTTCTAAACTGAAAACTGGGAGTGAAAGGAGGCTGGAAGTGCCCAGCATGAAGAGCAAACTGTGACCTAGAGAAACAAGGTGGGTTTTTACAGCAGCTGAAGAAATTAAATTTAAATGCAGAGTTTTGCTGTGAAGTGGGTTAAAAGCTTAATCTGTAAGGGTGAGGTGGGGTGAAAACTGACTTAATCAAGGCCTGTGGGAGGAAGGGATAAGATGTGTCTGAATGGCAGCTGCTCATCTAAAGGAAAAATGAGTGTGTTGCAGGCAGAAGTAGCAAGTGCTGCCTAGTACCTCATGATTTCTATTAGAGCTCCTGCTTTTGACTTGACAGGAGAACAGTCTCCAAACCTCCTTTGCCTTATGACTCACCTTTCAGTGCAGGCAAAACCAATGCACCCATTTTGGTGAAGAGCAAGCCAAGACTGAAGCCCATCCAAAACTGTAGAGCTTGGTCAGGCCCATCCTTAAAAGGGGCTGCAGTACCTGCAGGATGGCTCTGCTTCATCTCAGCTGCCTTCTCCTGTTCCCATGGACAGCCCTCCCTCGCTGCTGCTCTGAGCCTCTCAGCTGCCCTTCTGCTGTGCTTTGTGACAGGAGCTCAGAGCTGCTCGGCTTCCTCGCTGCGCCTGGGGAGCCCCACGGCTCGGTGGGGCAGAGCTGGAGGCTGAAGCCATCTGCTCTGGAAGGAGGCTACTGGGTTGGGAGCCAGGAAATGTAGACCTTAAGCCATGAGACTGCCCATGTCAGCCTGAAGAATCCTTTATTCCCCACTGAGAACTGCTGTGTAAGTGTTGGCCAGAGTCACCACACTCCTCTGACTGTTCCTGCCTCCCCACAACCACCACCATAAACCAGAAAGCTGATGGTTGGGAGGAGGAGCCTGAGCACACAGCTGGGTTGTCCTCCTGGAGATGCTTTTCAGAGGGAATATTTGATGTCAATGTGCCTGGCTGTGGCTTGTGTTTATTTCTAAACAAGAGGAGCAGATTGTGCTGTTCCCCCTCTCTTTTGCAGGTCAGTGGTAGTGTGTGTTTGGTTGATCCAAACTTGCAGTGTTCTGGTTCAGGGGAACGAATTATTTCTTGTTTTATTGAAGTCTTAGCAAACGGTGCTAAAGAACTCATGAGATTCTTCTGTGTAGTTCAGAAATGTTAAGCTGAAGTTCACTCCATGCTGCTGGCTTGAGTTGTGTGGCGAGCAGGACCAGAGCAGTGAGTGTCCCCCTGTGCTGGGCACTGCTGAGGCCCTGCCTCGAATCCTGGGGTCAGTTTGGGGCCCCTCACAACAAGAAGGACATTGAGAGGCTGGAGCATGTCCAGAGAAGGGAATGGAAATGGGGAAGGGTCTGGAGCACCAGGAGCAACTGGGCGAGCTGGAGGGGCTCAGCCTGGAGAAAAGAAGGCTCAGGAGGAACCTTCTGGCTGTGCACAACTCCCTGACAGGAGGGGGCAGCTGGGGTGGGGTCAGGCTCTGCCCCCAGAGAACAGGGACAGGAGGAGAGGAAACAGCCTCAAGGTGGCCTAGGGAGGTTCAAGTCTGACACTGGGAACATTTCCTCACTGAAAGAGTGGTCAGGCCTTGACAGGCTACCCAGGACGGTGGTGGTGATGATACCCATGGAACTGTTCAAAAAACAGGTAGTAATGGCACTTGGATGTATGGTTTAGTGGGCATGATGAGCTTCAGTCAGAGGTTGGACCTGATGATGTTGGAGGTCTTTTCCAGCCTTAATGATTCTATGATTCTTATGACATCCCAAGTTTTTCCTTGTGTTGGGCAGATGCTGAGTAAAGCCCTGAGAAGGGCACAAGTTATTCAGGGCTCTGTTTGAGAACCTTGGAGACCACAAGTTGTTCCCAGTTGCATCTGGAGTTTACAACGTGATTTCAGTGCACATTTATAAGCTGTGTAAGCAGCCAGCCTGGGCTCTTCCTGAGGTGGTCACTTGTGTTTTTGCAAAGTCAAATTTCAAGCTTGATGCCCAAACTTGCTTTCTGCCTCCCTGGTTAAGGTTGGGTTCATCCCACCTGGGCAGAGGGTTTTGCCAACCCTATGTGGGACAGGAATATTCTTAGTTGTAGTCAGGCAATATTCTTTAGCTGTAGTTCTCTCTGTTTAAGGCATGCCTTCCTCCTCCTCCTCCTCCTCACTGGAGAAGAGCTACCCTGAAACCCACAGCACAAGATCTGGAGGCTCTGGAAAGCTGGGAAGAGAGGTGACCCAGCTGGCTGGGGCTCAACTCCAAGGTAACTTGTTGTCTTTCATCTGTTAAGTTATCTATCAGACGCATCCTAGAAACCACTTCACTTCAGAGAGACCTTGACCCCTCCTCTGTCCTGTGCAAGTGCAGGAATACCAAGGGTGAGGCACATCCTGTGGCCTCTGCAAGCTCAGCCCAAGCTGGTGCTGCTTCCAGAGGGGTTTGTGGTTGTGCTGGGTACAAGTGTGTGCTCAGCCTCGGGGAAAGCAACGCCAGCAATCTGCAGGGTCCTCAGCAGCTGGGGGCCTGCAGGAGTTCAGGAGAACAAGCTCAGCAACAGCCTGAGTTCTGCCTGAGCAGCACCTTGGGAGCCTGAGTGCTCTTTAGGATTTTGTTCTTTCTTCTTTTGCATCTTTGTTTGGGCACATACCTGTGCAGAGTCTGGAGATCTGGTTCCCAAATGAATAAATAAATGGGCATTGCTGCACTTGGTTAAATAGAAGTAATAAATTCCTGGCTCAGCCTCCTAAGTGCAAGTCCTTCAGGCCAAGCTGGAGAAGCTGCTTTTCTGCCCCAGCTTGAAGCAGGCTGCAGGTCTGTGCCAGAACCAGCCTGTCCTTCAGCTCGTGGCTGGCTGCACTGTAGGAGGCTGTCCCTGATTGCTGGTGCAATGCAACTGAGACATCCCTGTAGCCCAGCATGGGCAGCAGGCTATCTCTTCATGCCCTCTTTGTGTGTCTCACCTGTCTGAATTTCCTAGTAAGAGCTCTAGAAGTATTTTTTGAAATGTCATTGTTTTTTAGGTATCTTCTTTTCAGCTCCTAGCTGAGTCACTGGCTACCATGCAACAGCCAGGATCCCAGGGAGAGGAGAGACTTGCTGAAACTTTGAGTTACGATTTTTGGCAGAACACTCCATCTTTGGAGCTTGTTCTGCTGTGGTTTGTTTTCTTCCATCTGTTCAGGTGCCTTTGTGAGAGCAGAGCAGGAGCACCTGACCCAAACACTTGAGTCACAGAGAGGAGAAGGCCTTAGCTAGGCCAGTGAGAAAAAAACATGGTAATGAGCAATAATGAAAATTGATTCTTAACCTCCAACTCCCCACACCTTGTGTCAGTAGCTTTTGCCCTGGAAATCATTCCTGAGTCTGACAGCACAGTGATCTGTCTGTGCAGAGCTGCTGCGGCTCTGGGGAATGTTGCTCACAGAGTCCCAGTTGGGGTGAAGACTGGAGGCTCAGGACCCCTCCTGGCTACCAGCCCCCTCAGTCTGAGGAAGAGAGAAGGTGTTGAAATGTCCAGGGAGGGGAGGGATCATGGAATCACAGAATAGTTTGGGTTGGAAGGGACCTTAATGCTCATCCTGTTCCACTGCCTGCCATGGGCCGGGACACCTTCCACTAGACCAGGTTGCTCTGAGCCCCATCCCACCTGAGCTTGAACATTGCCAGGGCTGGGATAGCCATAGCTCCTGAGGACATCCTGTGCCAGGATCTCACCACCCTCACAGCCAAAAATTTCTTCCCAATGTCCCATCTAACCCTGCCCTCTGGCAGTGGGAAGCCATTCCCCCCTGTCCTGTCCTTCTGAGCCCTTGTTCACAGTTCCTCTCTGGCTCTCTTGGAGCATCTTTAGGCCCTGCAAGGGGCTCTGAGCTCTCCCTGGAGCCTTGCCCAGGTGAACATCCTCAGCTTCAGAGCAGAGGGCCTCCTGGTCTTGCTCCAGCAGCTCCATATCTTGTTGATGTTGGACCCCAGACCTGGAGGCAGCTCTGCAGGTGGGACCTCACAGGAGTGGAGTGGAGGGGCAGAATCCCCTTCCTCACCCTGCTGGTCACAATTCTTTCGATGCAGCCCAGGATCCATCTGGATCTACCTGGAAGACAGAATTTGCAGTAGCTGCTATGGATTAAGCAGAATTTGCTCCTAAAGAGCCAGCCCTCACTTTGTTGTGCTCTGGGACCTAGATGGGTGGTGCAGGAGAGGCACAGGCAGCAAGGGTGGTGAGGTGCTGCCAGGCAGTTGCAGGACATGCTGATAGGAAGCAATAGAGTTGGAAGAGTGAGTTTTGAATGAAGCCAAGAAACCAGCTCAGATTAGCTGTATCTGCAGCCTGGAGAGCTTGGATTTTTCCTGTTTACATCAGCAAAAACTCAGGTTTATTTAGAAGTAGGTCATAGAATCATGGAACCATTAAGGCTGGAAAAGACCTGCAAGATTATCAAGTCAAACCTTGACTGGATATGTCACTGCTCTGCTTTTTTAAGCATGTTTTCTTAACTGTGTGTTTTCATTGGTACCTGGTCATCTTGAAAACCATGTCTGACTTGTGCAGAGGATGTGCTCTTTGAGGGCTGTATCACAAACTCACGCTCTGAAAACTGGAAATGCAACCTAATGCTTTTGTCTGGACATCTGCTTTTGAAACAGGTAGAAGTTAGAGATGTCTCTGCCTCCTTTCCCACCCAGGCCTTGTCGTCAGCATTGGGATGCAAAGCTCCACATTGCAGTGTTATCAGCAGCACCCGTGGCAACCTGGAAGTGTTTGGTGAAAGAGTTTGTTGGCTGCTCCCATCAGGCTGGGTACAAGGACTTTATGTCCAGTGACGCATGTTGTATGTAACCTTGCTCTGAAATCCCCTTTCAAGTCTCCAGTGCTTGAGCACCCTCAGAAAATCTCTGTCAGGTGATGTTAGCCAGAATGGAATTAAATCTTACAGGATTTAGCCGAGCAGCTTTGGCTACAGAGTAAATCAGGAAATGCCCCACTAGGTAAACATCCAGGTGCACCTTTGGGATGTCTTGTGAAGGGTGGCCTGCAGTCAGAACAGCTGTTTTCCCTTTGGAGACTGCTGTTGGTTGGGATGCTGGGATCCCATGGATTTAAAGCTGTGCTGACTGTGGTGACATCTCTGTGTCCTGGTGTTGTGGTAGGTGATTTTTGGGAAACTTCAAATAGATTTCCCTACCTTCTTTGACTGTAGTAACTAGACTTGAACATATTTTTTTAGAATGTCAGAAAATGGTGGATATCTTTCATGGGTTGCATTCTTGTATTCTCAGGATAAATTAGATTAGAACAATTCCTGCTGGTGAGTGAGCAAGGGGGCCAGTCTTGTTTGAGGAAGACACTTTTAAATAGTGGAAGTTATGAATTATCTGGCTGATCCCTCCTGGAGGGAGACAGGGCTGAGAGATAAAGTCGGGGGAATAGTTTGTCACTGTCTCATGCAATGTGTAATCCAGCTCTCTTGGTGTCTGCTGTGCTGCTGCTCCTGCAGGCAGCTGGAATGATTCCTTTGCATTACCAGTCCTCCCCTCTCAGACAGGCTGAGATCCTCTGCAGGATACCCAGAGAAGGAATATTGGAAAGAGAGCCAAGCTAATGTGCAAAGATACTGCTCTAGTTAAAGGGGGTTTGTCCTCTTAATAATAATATCCTGTGTTATTTATCAGCATAAGAAATTTTGAGATTGACACAGTGAATATATCCTTTTTCCAGCTAGCAGTTCCCTGTCCTTTGCCTGGCACCTGCCTTGAAGTGTCCTCACAGAGCCAGTGAGTTCCAGAAGGAGCTTGGCTGCTGAAGAGGCTCCAGCAGCACTAATCCCTACCTGGCTGGGAGGTGCTATGGGCTGACACTAAGCCCCGAGCAGCCAAAGCCCTGAGCTGTGCCACAATGGAAACCCTGGGTATTTGGGACAGAGCAACTGTTCTGGCTGTGGCAGGCAGGGTGTGACCTTGGTTTAGTCAGGTCAAGCTTCTCCCTCTCTATTAGTGGCATTGGGAGAGCAGCATGTTGGAGGATGGAGGTGAGCATCCTTCCCTACATAGGTAGGACATGTTAAAGGTCCTGGATCCTGCTTCTCAGCAGGGGACTGCAGGCAGAGGGGATGCTTGGAAAATGAACGAGGGAAGTGAATTGCTTCACTGCCTTGTGCTTGTCTGACCTAGGTTTGAGAAGTGGCTCTCGGGGACCTTGTGGCAGCTGGAAACTCTATCTGAGCACACAGAATAGAGTCCCAGGGGCTGCCTGGGGTCATGTGCTGCATTCAGGTCCCCAGTGGTTTTGCAACACAACTAGAAAAGCAGCAGGAGGTTCTGTGTCCTCTTGCTGCCAAACCACAGCTCTGGGCAGGCAGGAGATGCTGGAGTGAGCAGAGTCAGTGGGTTGTAACCTGCTAGGAGGGGATTTGAAGCTTATCCTTCCCTTGAACAAAGGTAAGGGCAGCTGAATGTTGCTCTGGCTCTTCTGGATGATTGTGAGGAATGTGGCTTCAAAGTCCTTCAGCCTTTTATGGCCCTGCTCTAAATTGGCGTCGTGGTTTCAGTGCGGCACCTCTGTGCCTGAGTGTCATCACAGGCACAGAACTGGCTCTGTCCTGCAGAGGTGACACTTCCCGCTCCATGTTTGCTGTCTCTAATCCTGCTCAAGCTTTGTTGTGAGTGCTGGTAGGCAGATTGGGCTTGCAGGTTGTAATAAACAGAGAAGCCAGAAGGTGGGAAGAGGCCAGCACTCCCAGCGCCGCTGCTGGGTGTCTGACCTTGGGAGCCTCTGGCCTTCCTGCCCCCGCTGCCCGCGGGGGACGTGCTGGGGAGCCTGTGTTCTTCCACTCCACAATCCTCCTGTGGCCAGCGTGTGGAAGGGAGCAGGAACACGGTGTTCAGATAAGGCTGCACCTTTCCCATGGAGCAGATGTTTGCCCGAACATCCCACTGGATTGCATAATTACTGAGCCGAGCGGCTGCAGCCTGTTCCGCTGCTGGGTGGCAGCTATTGTGTGCTGCTTTTGATGAGATTTTTGTTTTGCTTTTTGTCACTGTGTCACACGCTTTGGGCTCAGCACTCCAAAATTGTCCTTTTTCTACATGCAGCTGATCCAAAACAAGAAAACAAATCAGTTCTTTTTGAATTTAATTTCCCTGGTCTTGTCCTGCTTGTTCCTCACTGTAATTGGGCTTTGGTGCTGTAAGTGCTTTTCCAGGGAGTTGTTAAAGAAACGTTCCAGCGTGGTGATGTCCTGGCTCAGCTCCCTGAGGAGGGCTGCACCCGGGATGCTGCACCCCGGATGTGGTGGCACCTGCAGCTGACGATGAGGAAGGGACGTGTTAACTCCCTGCTTGCGTCTTCAGCTTCTGCCCTGCCTCTTGAGCTGGGATAAATGGATTTATTTTTGAGGCAGAAAGAGTTTCTGCATAAACCCAAAAATAAACCAGGCTGGTAGATGCCTTTACTGCAGAACATCCTTTTGTGGCAGTGCCTGGCAGTGCTGATGCTCCATAAGCTGGAAGTTTGCTTTGATCAGCTGAGCTGGGCTGTAAAATACAGATTCAGTGCTGATCCCTGGGAGCTGGCAGGAGAGCAGCTTCTGCAGTCTGGGGGTCAGAAACCTGAGGGGGTGGCTGGGACAGGACTGGGGCTCCCTGTGCCTCTCTGTCTCCACTTAATGGAAGAGCATGTCCGTGCCCGGGGTGGAAAGGAGGGGTCAGCCGTGTCAGTGCTCTCAGCAGGTAGCACAGCAGTGCCCCGAGGCCCAGCCTGCACATTAAGCTCTTTCCCTTCGTTTGTACAAGCCATTTATTTGTACAAGCCTTGCTGTTCCCATCCCCAGCGTTTCTGCTGAGAAAAACAAGACAAAGGCCATGGGAAGAGTGCAGCACACGGAGCTGGGGCAGCAGATCCTGGTGTGCAAATGTCGTTTTATGTGAAGGTGGCTCCTGTGTGCTGAAAACAAGGCACAGAGCCCACGTGGGTGATAGGAGCAGAGGACAGGGAGCAGATCAGGGTGGCTGAGGTGGGATTAAACAGGATTATTTATCTCTGGCTACTTCTGGTAGCCCAGTTTGGATACTGCCCAGTGCTGCCAGCATTTCTGCTGCAAATAGCTGCTGGACTTTGGATGCTGGCTAAAGTGTCCTGAGGAATGTTGAGCTACCTGTGCTGCAGGTGCATCAGAGCCAGCCTCTCCTCCCCCTGTATGCTTGCCCATAGGGATGGAGCCAGCCTTGCCTGAGCACTGGGATGAATGATGGGGTGAACCAGGCAGTAGAGAGGATCGGCTGGGTTTGACCAGCACCAGTTTTGTGTGGGTGATCCCAAAAGTCAGTCAGTCTGGCATTGCTGCAGGGAAAATAGATACATTTAGATGGTAAAACTTTACGTAGGTTCTACATAACAAGCAGAATTTATCTCGGGTTGCTTTATTTCTGTGTTATTTCTCCAAGCTCTCATATGGCAGGAGCAGGATCCATGCCCAGAGTGCTGAACAGCTACAGCTCTTTCTGCCAAGAGATGGCACATATAAGGGGGAAAACCCCCAAAATTTTAATTTCATTTTGTGCCTTACTTGATTCTCATCTGAGTCAAATTGTGTTGAATTATGTGAAGAAAATATGTTTAATGATCAGAAGTAGGTGCCTGAGAAGGGCAGGTTGTACTCAGCTGCCTTCTCTGGGGGTGGCTCAGCCAGCTCCTGCTCCCTGTGGTGTCCCCTCCCCTCCCAGGACTGCCCTGTGCTGCAGTTCCATGTGGTGGGAGCTGGAGCCACACGTGTGGCATGTGAGAAGAAATTCAGGGATTGCTTTTGCCTGTGCCTTGAGACACAGCCAATGCTTCTGCTGGCTACTTGGGAAGCCCAGCTGGCTGCTGCTCTGGCTCAGGGGCTGCTTCCCAGCTCAGGAGTGTTTTCTGTCTTACAAGTGACCTGGAGAGGGACTCTGAACAAGGGCCTGGACGAGCAGAACAAGGAGAAATGCCCTGTCAGAGGGGAGGGTTAGATGGGATATTGCAAAGAAATTCTTCCCTGTGAGGGTGCTGAGGCCCTGGCACAGGGTGCCCAGAGCAGCTGTGGCTGCCCCATGGGTGGAAGCGTCCAAGGAGGAGGCTCAGAGCATCCTGGTCTAGTGGAAGGTGTCCCTGCCCATGGCAAGGGGTGAAATGAGATGAACTTTGAGGTCCTTTCCAATCCATACCATTCCATGTTTTGCTGAATCACTTCCCCCAGTCTTCCTTAGTTTTAATTTGTTTTTACCAGCAGTCGCTTACAAGTAGTAACAGCGGTCTCTTTTGATGGATATGTTTCATTTCCATCCTTTGTGCCTGTATTTGATAGCAATACACGTGTGGGGGCTTTTACTTCCACAGCTCCTGTCTTGGCATTCTTGTTACTGCCTTTGCCTGTAAGGCCTTGACTGAGCAAGTCTGTGTTAGGGGTCAGATGGAACAGGGAATCATGTCCTGGTTACAGTCTCCACATCCCCTTATTGTCCAAATGGGCTGCTCAGATGTGTCACATTGTCTTGTTCTCAATGGGGAAATTGAAAAATGAGATAGGCACACTCCTTTGGGACACCTTCCACCAGTCCCGGCTGGGTGCAAGTGGCAAACTGCAGGTCTCTGGTGTGCTGGATTTGTGGGAGAGTCATGCTGTTGCAGCCTCCAGCCAAGGAGCTTATGTGGCATTTCTATTTTCATGTATTTTTAGTTCCAGTCACATTGTATGTCCTTATAAACCCTTAAATAAAGTGAAGCTTTTAGTAAAGATGCAGCAGCAGTTCTGATCAGAGAAAGGAGTCCACTGGTTATTTAGATTTGTTTTTACTTCTCTAGGGTATCATAAAGCATCAGATACTTAAAATTTATAAATATATGTCTGTGTGTATAAAGAAGACTTCATTATTAGATCATGTGGGCACTGCCCAGGCTGCCCAGGGAATGGTCCCGGCCCCAAGGCTGCCAGAGCTCCAGGAGCGTTTGGACAGCGCTGCCAGGGCTGCTCAGGGTGGGGCTGTTGGGGTGGCTGTGCAGGGACAGGGGCTGGACCCAGTGGTCCTTGTGGGTCCCTTCCCACTCAGGGTATTCTAGGATTCTGTGATAGGCTTCTGTTGGATTTTTGTAAACCTTTTAAGGAATTCCTTTCCAGTGGACAGAAGCCTCTAATGCCTGTTTTGATCATGAAGGGTTTTGGCAAGTCAACCTGCCTCACCTGGTTTGGAGGGAGTGGAAGGGACACCTTCCACTCTCCCAGGTTGCTCCAAGCCTCATCCAGCCCAGCCTGGAACACTTCCAGGGATGATGGGGCAGCCACAGCTCTCTGGGCAACCTTTGCCAGGGCCTCCTCACCCTTACCTTGTGAAGGTTTTGCTCCTCTGGCTGGTAGAGCTGAAACTTGAACCCTTTCCTGCACAGAGGAGGCTTTCCAAGAGGAAATTCCTGCCTGTCCTGCAGGGCGTCAGCTTAGTGGTGGTGGTGTCCAGTGTGACTGTGAATATGGAAAAAACACAAGTGTGAGATGGGATTTGCTGAATGCCACAACTGAAGTGTTTATTTCAGAGGCTGCATAGAAGCCCTGCACATATGAGAACAGAACTGAAGGCAGCAGGTCAAGCATGCATGAAGTGCCTGGCAGAGCCCACGCACAGACTGGGGGCAGGACAGAAAGTTGGGGTTTCATCTCGGGGTTTCCCTCCACGAGCCTCTCATCCCATTTCTGAGCACGGCCTGGTAAGCCACACCAAATCGGATAAGAATCATTTCAATTAGCTCATTAAGTGCCGAAACTTCCCCCAGCTCCCGCTCCCGCAAACCCCAGTGCTGCCTCGTGGCTCAATAACCCCTGGAGCTGGAGTTAAATCAGATTTTGCCAGACCATCTGTCAGCTTGTTTGGGCTGAGCACAGCCATGTGCCGTGCACAGAGGAGCCAGTGGAAGATTTTTACATTTTCTGACTAGACAAGTTGATTTTATAAAGCTGATTACTTCTTAGTAGTGGTGGGGGCAGAGGGAGGTTTTGCTGGGGCTGCTCTTACCCACATCAAGCATCGTTTCTCCCCAAGATCTGTGGTTCCTTGCCTCCAACACCTTTCCTTTGTGTGGACGGTTGGTGTTGGTTCCACATTTGGTACATGTACAGCAGCAGACACTTAAAAGCTGGGAATGAAAGTGGCTTGTGGTAATTATCACAAAATTAAAGATAATCTCCTGCTCTGGAATTGTGACAAAGTGCAGAAACAAGCTTAGTGCAGCAGGAGAGCAGTGGCAGCCGTGCAGGGAGAGCACGTTCCCCTGGCCCAGGGCTCTCAGCTGTGCTGTATTCCCAGCAATTTCCAGTGCTCAGTCTGGAGCAGCATTAGCTCCTTTGGATTCCCCCATGGTCTGGAAGTGCTGCTTCAGCTTGTGCCCTGGAAGTTCATTAGCCAAATGCTCACTCGGCCCTGTATTTCCTGCTCTCCGGGACATTGCAGGGTGTTTTGTTCAGTGATCATAAAATTGTGTTGGCTTAGGCCAAAGAACAAATTTTTCAGCACGGTTTGAGCTCGCAGTGGTCCTGAGCCTTGTGGTGCTGCACTTTGAGGGCTGGAGGAGTGACAGGGTTCATGTCCCGTGGTGTGTGTCACCTGCCGGTGTCAGTGACACCCCTCACCTGAGTGCGTGACCGAGGGGAGCTGCTCTGCACCCTTCGGGGTCCCCCTCTGCTCGCTTCTCTCTGCCTGTTTGCAGTGGCATTGTGAGGCACAGGCAGTGGCATTTCAGTGGCTGTTCCTGAGGCAGGAGCTGGGCACTGTTTAAAAGACAATAACAAGAAGTGACTCCTCCCGTGCCGCCCTGGCTCTGCCCCACAGGCCGGGCTGCAGGCCCGGGGCTGCTCTGCAGACAGCTCCAAGTGCCGCGTGACAAGACCTGTTTCACATGAGGGACTGCCCAGTTTGTGGAGATGAGGATGGTGAGACACCTGCAGCACTTCTGAGTCAGAGCAGCTTCATCTCCCCTGTGTTCACCAAGGGTTTTTTGTTGGGTTTGTTGTTTATTTTCTTTCCGGAGTCTGAAATGTTTTCCAAAATGTAACTGAGTCACACACTTCCCTGGCGTTGTCGTCCCATTATCATGGAATCTTGGAATGTTTTGGGTTGGAAGGGACCTTACAGCTCATATTGTTCTACCCCCTGCCATGGGCAGGGACACCTTCCTATAGACCAGGTTGCTCCAAGTCGTGTCCGGCCTGGCCTTGGACACTTCCAGGGATCCAGGGGCAGCCACAGCTGCTCTGGGCACCCTGTGCCGGGGCCTCACCATCCTCACAGGGGAGAATTTTTTTGCAGTATCCCATATAATCCTGCCCTCTGGCAGTGGGAAGCCATTCCCCCTTGTTCTGTCTCTCCAGGCCCTTGTCCCCAGTCCCTTTCCAGCTCTCCTGGAGCCCCTTCAGGTACTGATGCCCAGGTTCTTGCTCAGGCTCCTTCTGAAAGAAGCCTTGGAGCAGCATCACTGCTTCCCTTTGAGGGGGTTGAACAGGCACCCTGGGTATACCCTCAAAGTTCTTCCTTAACCAAATGGGGGAGATGCTGAAGCAGCAGAAGTTGGGTTGGGGGCTCTTGGGCTTTTCCTGCTCTCCAGCCAGGATACAGAGGACATCCACTCCCTCCCAGAGAGGACCACCCCCTAATTTGAGTGTAGATGAACTCAAAACTGCATTCAATGGTCTTTTGCAAATTAAGCCCTTTCTGAAGGACTGTGGATTGCTAAGGCTCTGTGCCTGTAGGAATGCTGTAGGACAGGAGCAGGGAGTGGCAGACTCATACGTGGAAGCAAGGCCTTAAAGCTGTCCCTTGAGTTTGTGTTCTGTGCTAGAGACTCCTCCATGGGAACTGGTCTGTGCACACACAGGTGCTGGGGTGGTGTGGGGAGCTCCTCTCCAGCAGCTCTTGATCCTTCCTGGTAGCTCTCAGGAGCCAGCTGGGCTGGATCTCAGGGTCCCACATTCCACACAGGAGCCTGTGCTCCCTGCTGTCTGAAATTGAGGAGCTTCTTGCAAACTTGAGCTCGGAAAAACTCAGAAAAACAAACTCAGATTAGGAAATGGGAGATGGCCTCATGTTGAGGGTTTGGGCCTGTGTTTCCAGCTCTGATTTTATACCTAAAAGCTTAAGGCAAAACTCTGATTTCCACTGTTGGCTGTAATGGAGCAGCAGTGGCTTCTCCTGAGGCAGCGATAAAGATAAATGATGCATTCATTTGTGTGATATATTTGGACATAGGATTCTATAAATATATTCAATTATCAATATGGTTTGTCAAGTGCCTTCCGAGTGGCTGGAAAACAGCTTCAGGAGTGTCTCT
Source organism: Passer montanus (assembly GCF_014805655.1). Taxonomy (NCBI): domain Eukaryota; kingdom Metazoa; phylum Chordata; class Aves; order Passeriformes; family Passeridae; genus Passer; species Passer montanus. The sequence continues at coordinate 661,699 of NW_024358058.1, forward strand.
CTGGGTTTCTGTGTGGATCCAACTCTTCAGCATAGTGTAGAACCACTGCTTAATGGGGCAGCAGAGATTTGCGAGACCTCCCTGCTGAAGCCTCTAGGAAATACTGTTGCTGGGAAAAAATGTGCATTTTTGTACTTCTGAATATGAAATTGTTTGGGTGACTCCTGTACCATCAGATTCCTGCACTGGTGAAGCTGAAAACCGAGTAAAACCAGCTGCTCTAAAAGCTGGCTGCTGTACTTGAAAAGACAAAGCTTTGAGCTGTTTTCTGAGTTCTGGTGCTTGGGTTGAGGGTTTTTATTGGATGTCCCTACTTCTTCTAATGCTCTTCTCTTTTGTCTGCAGGTCTGGGCGCAAAGAAGACAGCCATCACTGAGGTGAGATGTGTGAAGCTGGGTTTGACAATCCTGTGTTGAGAAATGAGAACACAGAGCTCTAGGAAACTCTTCTGCTTGCCTTTTTTTTTTTAGCATTTCAAAATGCATTTCAAAATACTTACGAGATTACTACAAAATCGCTGTTTGTTATTTGGAAGAAATAAAATTAGTGGCAGGTCTCCAGGGTCCCTCCATTGGCATCACTGCAGCCACAGAAGGGATGTGGAGGGATTGTGCCCATCATGTGGCCAGTTCTGGCTGTGTGATCCGTGATACCTTTGCACTGGGACTGAGGGCACCTCTTGCACACCAGCACCTGAAGGTGGGAACTGGAGAGTGCCTGCACTGGGCATCCCCAGGCCTCTGTGGTGGGTCTTACCTGTCATTGTCGCTGCTTTTAATGAAAGGGTGGGACTGTTTTCTGGCTAAGAATGATTTATTGCTCAGATGAACATCAATCTCAGAGGCAGTGAGATCTTAGAGGAGCAGGCAGTCGGCCATAGCTCAAAGTCTGCTACCTTCTGGGTTGGCAAAGAAAGGCCTAGGCAGACTCAAAGGTAGGAGAGGAGAAAGGGACGGGAGCAGATTTGTTGTCACCCTGAAGTGCTGGCAGTCTATAGCATTTCTGTAAACTTCAAAACCTGTGGAAGAGACATTCCTGTGGCTCACCCTGTGTGGGCTCAGCCTTGGAATTGTAAACAGATGAGATCTTGCTTAAATAGATTATCTCAGTGTGAGTGGGGCTGGGCTGTCCCAGCAGCTGGCTCTGATCTCTCCAGCAAAACCCGAGGTGTCAGTGTGACACCTGAGGGTGTGGGATTTTAAGAATAAATCTCTGGCTGTTTGATTTAATACATCACTGTTTTAAATCAATGAGAAACTGCAGTCAAGCACCAGGGGAATCTTGGCAGCTGGATCTTTTCCAAGCTTGGTGTCTTTGCTGCGGGCTCTGCAGCGAGCTGTGGGGGTGTCAGGTGGAGTGAACTCATCTTCAGGGGTGGAAGTATAATTCAAAGAGCTTCACTTTCACCTGTTGGCACTCTGCCAGGTGTTCTCCAGCAGTACCATGAGCCCAGTGTGCAGTACAGTGTGGGAGTGTGGCTGTGCTGCTCTGTATGTGCTTGGTGGCAGCTCAGCCCAGGCCCTGACTGTCCCTGTGCTCTCCTTGCAGGGCCCCTCACTGCCAGGACAGCCAGGCCAAGGAAAGAAGATTGGTCATCGAAGTGTGGATGCTTCTGGGGAAACCACCTACAAAAAGGTTTGGGTTTGGGGAGTGGGGGATGGCACCCAAGTAGGTGACAGGCTGAGAGAAGTTATGGCTCAGTAGTTATTAATCTGGTTGAGATTTTTAAGCAGCACTCTTGGGCAGCACAGTCCTGAAAATAGCGAATCTGAAGCCCTAATTGATCTCTTCAGCAGCTGGGTAAACTTGGTTAGCAGCATGTGGTGCCTGAGATGACCCCACAAAAGTCACAGACATGACTGTGTTGTAATGCAGGGGATGTTATTGTGATAATCTGCTGTGAAATGCTCACCGACTGCTCTTTTCCTTTTGCCAGACCACCTCGTCCACTCTGAAGGGGGCCATCCAGCTGGGGATTGGATATACTGTAGGAAATCTGAGCTCCAAGCCAGAGAGAGATGTCCTGATGCAGGACTTCTACGTGGTGGAAAGCATTTTTTTCCCAAGGTAAAGGAGAAGGAGAAAAAAATGAATGCATGAATTACTTCTTTTCTTTTCCTCTCACTGATTTTTCAAGAGAGCTTCCATCTGTCTTTAGATCAGAGTTGTATGCTCTGAATGTTTTAAATCTGCTCCGTGATACACAAACAGAGCAGTGGGAAGTGTTGGAATCTGCAGTGCACTGGCCTGCAGGGAAGCACAGTGAAGGATGCAGTACTGTGCACTCCAGTTTGTTACCCTTCCTACGTGCTTGTCTTCCTAGCTGTCCATCTAGAATTTCTTCCACAAAATCATACCATGTTTTATGTGGAAGCAGCTCCTTCTGGGAACTCTCTAACTGTGAATAAACAAAGCTCATAAAAGTTATGTTCTCTGTGTAAATATATTCTGCTTGGCAAGTGGTTGTTCCTTTAATCTCTGGAAATAGATTTTGGCAGATAGTTTGAAACCTGTTTTCCTGTTTTGCTACCACAGAAGAAAGGTGGTGGTTGTTGTTCCAAAGATGTCTTTTCGCAAGGCTCAGTGCATCTGAAGCACACAGTAGCTTTGGTGTGACTGTGCTTGTCTGGTGAGTGCTAACAGGCCGTGCCTGTGTGTGTTCTGTGCAGCGAAGGCAGTAACCTCACCCCAGCTCACCACTACGCCGACTTCAGGTTCAAGACCTATGCCCCCGTGGCTTTCCGGTACTTCCGAGAGCTCTTTGGGATTCGTCCAGATGATTATTTGGTATGGATATATTTTTAGATTTTTCTGTCTTGTCCTCCTTTATTTACCTTTACCATTGAGGGTGGTAAGGCCCTGGCACAAGTTGCCCAGATAAGCTGTGGCTGCCCCATCCCTGGGAGTGTTCCAGGACAGGTTGGATGGGGCTGGAGTGTTGTAGTGGAAGATATACATGCCCATGGCAGGGGGTGGAATGAGATGGGTTCAAGGTTCTTTCCATCCCAAAGCATTCCATGATTCCAAGTCTGAGTTTGCTGAACAGCAGCTGCCAGCCTGTACTGGAGGGAGGCCATGACCTGCACACAGTGTTAGCTGTGTAAGCCCTGCAATGGGCTTCCCTCTCTGGTCCTTGTGGTAACAATAACTTACTGTGTTTGCAAGCCAAAGGAGTTGTGTTCTGCTGGGTGCGACCCTGGAATGTCCCCTGCAACTCTAAGGACAAAGATGGGAATTTTTTCTTGTGTACTCACTGGAGAGCTATGTGAGTGTAGTTATTTTAATCATCTTAAAAACACAGAATAAACCACAGCTTGTTCTTGTGCTTCAAAAGCTCCTCAGAGCTGGAAAGGCTGGTTTTCAAATACCTTGGAGTACAAGCTGTTGGGGCTTCAAGTGCCCTGTGGTTGAATTTGTGCCCTTGCCATTATGTGACGTCTTGTTCTGTGTGATCTGAGGAAGGAAATACATCCATGAGAGCACATCCTCCCCTTTTGGGACAGCCCTTTTTGTGTGACTGCACCTGTAGATAGGGGTGGTCGCAGCTGAGCACCTGCCAGTGAAACAAACCTGTGCCAGGGCCTGGTGGGAGGGTAAGAGCAATCTCCCCCTGTGCCAGCCAAGGCAGTGCTGCCTGATGGATGTGTGTTCAGAACCGAGGACAGGCAAGGAGTATGCCTCGGTTGCAAAGGTCATGGCTTTGATTTGTTGGTTTCTGCTTCTCCTGACTGTCTCTTGCCTGCCACAGCAGCAAATGCCTTTAATTATGCATGAGATGATTAGCTTGATCAAGTCTGGGATTGTTAATCTGTGCAGAGCTGAAAGCTGTTTTCATTACATAATGATGAGCATTCAATTTATTTTTCTGATCACCTCCCTCTCCCCATCTCACCTCTCTCTGAGCAGTTCTGTGGTGCTTCCCTGAACCCACCTGATCCCTGCACTGTCTGGGTAGGCACTGAGCTAAAAAGTGCATGTGCCTGCCTTGCTTTCTCTTTTTTTCCCTCTGCTGCTGGGCAAGTCCTTATCTGAGGACCTTTTTGGTGTCTTGATGACCAGATGTGCTCTCCCAGTTCAGGTCCCAGTGCAGAACTCTTTGCTGTGCTTCAGCAGGGCTCATCCCTTTTCATTGCACACTTGGGATAAAGCTTGTCCTGTGTTTTTAGCAGGATTGATGGAGTGAGGTGTGGCTGTAAAAATACAGCCAGGCTGGATGGAGCCTGGAGCAACCTAGTCTAGTGGAAGGTGTCCCTGCCCATGTATGAAATGAGATGAGCTTTAAGGTCATTTCCAGCCCAAACCATTCTGGGATTCTGTGAATCAGGCACGGACTTTTGCAGGGAAGAGGGGAGCACAAGGCCAGGGGAGGCTGCTGAGAACAGCCAGTGTGTTGTGTTCCCTCCAGCACAGTGATACGTGGTTCCCTGAGCAGGCTGTGGCGTCTCCTGGAATCCTCTGTGCCCATCAGCGTGCGCTGGGCTGTGCTCAAAGAGCCTGAGTGGGATACGTGCTTGCAGGCACAATGGGAACAGATAAGATGTCATTATGAAGGCTGGATGTTCCTGAAAGCAGATGATTAGTTGGATACTGAGCAGTTGGGATGCTCTGAACTGTAATCTTAGTCTCTAATTATAAATTGTCCATCAGTTTTGTTGCTCAGACCAAACCTATAATGAAAATAGTTCTCACTTGAGCTTTGCTACCCCTTAATCTCCCAGGGAGACGACGTGATGGGGAAGGCCCTTGAGGGCATACATACAACTCTAATCTGCAATAAATGGGGGATGAAGCATCACCTTCTTTTCTTTTTCTCGCCAGTATTCGTTATGTAACGAGCCTCTGATCGAGCTGTCCAACCCCGGGGCCAGCGGCTCCCTCTTCTATGTCACCAGCGACGATGAATTCATCATCAAAACTGTGATGCACAAGGAAGCTGAATTCCTGCAGAAGCTTCTTCCTGGATACTACATGGTATGTATCACCGAGGACCCAGCTCAGCTTTGTCATGGCAGCTTTTCTGTCATGGCAGAGCACCTCACAGGGCATGTCCTCCACCTGGCTGTCTTGTGGCCTCCCCCATGCCAGGGACATGCAATAGCATGTCATGAAGCCAGTCTCAGAAGCACAAATCCTACTGATTATTTGCAAACTCTGTGGGTAAACATGAGGCAGATAATTGTGCTGTAGTTTGCAGGCATGTTCTGGCCTCAGAATGGCTTCCCAGATGTGCACTTCTGAGTGTCCTTTTCCCAGAACTAGTTCATTCCTCTGCACTTGGCAGTGTGCATCTGCCCCAGCCTGCATTTGGGGATGGCTGCTGATTGCAATCATAGAATAGTAAAACTCTTAAGGTTGGAAAAGACCACCAAGATCATCAGGTCAAACCTTCTGCTCAGCACCATGATGGTCACCACTAAACCTTGTCCTCAAGTGCCATGGCCACACATTATTTGAATGCTTCCAGGAATGGTGACTCCACCACTGCCCTGGACAGGTTGTTCTAATCCTTTACAACCCTTTCCATGAAAAAATTTCCCCTAATATCCAGCCCTAACTTGAGGCTATTTCCTCTCATCCTTCCCTTGTTCCTTGAGAGCAGAGCCTGACCCCCACCTGGCTGCACCCTCCTGTCAGGGACTTGTGGAGAGCAAAAGGTCCCCCCTGAGCCTTCTCTACTCCAGGCAATAATGCAACCACCCTGGTTTTGTGAGGAAAGCACTGCTGTCCCTGAATCTCTCCCATTCCTTCTGTTTGACTGTTACTCTGAGGATTGTCCTGACTCCCACTGGCAGCAGTTCCAAGCTGGAGACCCCCAAGGTGCCAGCCAGCTTTGCATATCAGTCTGGCAAGGCAGGATATTGAGACCCAGAGTCTTGCATTGGGTCAACCTGCTGTTTTGGTGTGAAAACCAGGAGCTGGTCTCTCTGCACAACCATGCTGGACGTTCTGGATCTATGGATGAGGACTCTTGACATTCAGTTACAAGGAGCAGGGATTTGTTTGTTGTGAAGATGCCAAGGAGAAGGTGATGAGAAGCAATGCTGCTGCCCCATCTGTGTGCCTGGTGCAGTGGGGTTATGTGATCTTACACTGGTTCTGTGAAAATCCTTCCCTCGCTCAATATTTACTGGGGAAAGTTTCCCCAAGAGAGGCAGGTTGTGGGATGTCTGTGTGTTAATGACAGCCACGCCAGGAAGAAGTTCTTCCCTGTGAAGGTGGGGACTCCCTGGCACAGGTTGCTCAGAGTAGCTGTGGCTGCTTCATCCCTGAGAGTGTTCCAGGCCAGGCTGGACGGGGCTCGGAGCACCCTGGGACACTGGAAGGGGTCCCTGCCCATGGCACAGGTGAAACCAAATGGTCTTTACAGTCCCTTCCAACCCAAACCATCCTGAGATTCTGTGAATCACTTGCTCTTGCAGGTGACACTCTCATTCCTGGACAGGGTGAGTTTTCTTGGAAAGCACTGCCTGTTACCTAATGTGTGTGGTAAATCAGGTGTGGGGTTTTGAGTGGGAATGGAGTTGCACTGTTAATCCTGCCATCATCAGTCGGTGAATTAAACTGAACTTACCTGTCTGATGCAGAGTTCTGAGTGACCTGCAGCTTTCCACTGTCTGTGGGTTCTGTGGTGCTACCCCTGATCGCTCTGCTGCTCCTGGGAAACCACCCATATCAAAGGAGTCAGGGAAAGGAAGCAGGGTGGTTTCATCCTGAGTTACTTTAAAGCTGTTTCCATTTACCTGCCTCTATTACTTTTGGCACTCTCCAAAAGGGCTCACTACTGTGCCCAGGTGGGTGAGCTGAGGGAAATGAAATTTTAATACAGTCACGTTTCTGCTGTCTGTCAGAACCTGTCAGGTCTGTCTTTCCTGCCACAGCGTGCAGAGAAGTTCTGTTTCCTTCCCAAATGTGCCCAAAGCTGAACAAGCAAATCCTGCCTGTCATGTCATTCCTAATTATTCTGCTGCCTAAAAAAAAGGAGATGACAGCAGAACAGGATATCCGTGCTTTCTGCTTGACTGCTTTATAAAGCAACTCTGCAACAGGAGGAAAACATTTATGTTGTTTTGTTTAAAAAATAACCCTGTCCGTGGTTTATTCTGGGCTGGAGAACAACTCTTGATTCTGACACTGGTGGAGAGATAAAGAGCTGTTATTTTTAAGCTTGAAGTTCCCACTTATTGTGTTTATTTCTCTCCCAATTTGGTTTCCTTTTTTTAACTGCTGTACTTGGGGAAAGCAGGGGATTTCCGGACTTGGTTATTTGCCCAGAGAGTGCTGAACATCTCAGTCCCTGTATTTTCAGGTCCTAAAGCCACTGAAATGCAGGACTTTGTCAAATGCATACACTGAGCTCCTGTTAAGTTCAGAAAACCTCTCAGCTAGAGAGGTTTGGACTAGAATTCTGGACTAGAATCCCTAGTCCAACTGTTGACATGCTTTGTGGTGAACACAAAGCAGGAATTTTCTGCTCAAATTATGTTTTTCCATGCTTTTTTCCACCCTTGCTACAGAATCTGAACCAGAACCCCCGGACACTGCTGCCCAAGTTTTATGGACTGTACTGTGTGCAGTCCGGGGGCAAAAACATCCGCGTGGTCGTGATGAACAACATCCTGCCTCGAGTGGTGAAAATGCACCTGAAATTCGACCTCAAAGGTTCAACCTACAAACGCCGGGCATCCAAGAAGGAAAAAGAAAAGTCCAGCCCTACGTACAAGGATCTGGACTTCATCCAAGACATGCCTGAGGGCCTGATGTTGGATGCAGACACCTTCAGTGCTTTGGTGAAGACATTGCAGCGAGACTGCCTGGTAAGGAGGGGGCAGCTCAAGGACAGGGCAAGGAACTCTGTGGCTCTCGAGCATGAGGAAGAGCAATTCCCAATTGAGAACCTTGCTAATGAGCCCAGAGTAGGATCAATCCTGTCTCCTGCCCTTTTCCCTGAAAGCCAGGCAGTAGAGTTGGATCTTGTAGCAGCCTCTGAGGACTGAGGCTGTGCTCCTTTGTCTGGTGCATCACACTTTGGGAGCCTGCTCCCCTTGTAGCTGCTTTGCTGGAGCATTTTCCCAATCATTGTGCAGCAGATACAGTGGTTGTTTGCAAGCCTTCAGGCCTTTGCTGTGACTGTGGGATGGCCAAACTCTGTGCATTGAAGCCCAGAAGTGACTGTTGGTTCAGAAACTTCCAGACTCTGTCAAATTAGTTGTTAGTGGGGATGTGGGTGGGAGGCTTTGCTTTGATTGCTTTGATACCATGCTTCCTGGTCTGTATTTCTGCTACTGGCTTGATACTTTGTCTTTGTTCTTGAACTCAATATTAACCTGTAGGTATTGGAAAGCTTTAAAATCATGGACTACAGCCTCCTGCTTGGGGTTCATAACATAGACCAGCACGAGCGGGAGCAGCTGTCGGAGGGAGCCCACAGCACATCGGATGAGAAGCGTCCCGTGGGGCAGAAGGCCCTGTACTCCACAGCCATGGAGTCCATCCAGGGAGGGGCTGTGCGGGGGGAGGCCATCGACACGGACGACACGTGGGTGAAACCTGGGCTTGCTCGTGCTGCTGGGAGGGCCAGAGGTGGAGGCTGGAGTGGGAAATCCCTCATGAGGCCCACAGGAACTGTTCAAGGGAGCAGCTCTCCTGGGGTTTTCATAGTGCTGCCGTTGTGGTGGGAAAGGGGGAAGCCAGGGTGGGAAATAGTTCTGTAAGGCTCTGGCCTCACAGCAGTCTCTCATCTTAGGGCAGGCTGTAGGCTGTCAGCTTGTGTAACAGCCTCTAAACATCCACCCCTTCCCTGGGGAGGAGACAGTTCTCGCTCAGCACCCAAATACTGGAGCAGAAGTAGGGATCAGCCTGTCCCTAGGAGCTTGGAGTTCTCCATCACTCCCACCTCTGGAATCCCTGGCTGTTCCCTGAGGCCATCCAAGGGGTTTAGCAGATAGCAGTGTAGCCAGGTGCTCGAGTCACTGATGGAGCTGGAGGCTGTCCCAGGCCTGTGCTGTGCTTGACCTGGCATTCTGCCCGGCTCCCTGGCTCTTGGGCCAAGGAATGGTGGAGTTTGCTGCTTGCTGCTGTCTGAAACCAGCTGCTGTGGGTTTGATGGAGGGTCAGTCCTGAGAGCTGAGGTAATACTGTGGTGCTTCCAGTCCTTCAGGCAGCATCAATAATTGCAGTGGCTGCCTGAAGGAGTGTCTGGCACTCCTGTGCTTTGGTTGTGTGCTGGTGCCAATGGTTGCTGCACTTTGGCAGGATGGCATTAGTGTGGATAGGACTGGAATCCTTTGTCCTTGAGGATTTACTGCCCTAATGGCAGACAGCTCTCACTGACCCCATAAATAACCTGATCCCCAGAATAAAGTAGGCAGGAGAAAACTCCATGGTGCTTTCTGGCCCAGGCAGAGCTGTGCCACACAATGCAGGTTCTGTCATGACAGTAGTGTTTGGCCATGCAGGCAGTGACCCTGGGACACCTGGGGTCAGGCCAGGTCAGTCAGTGACTCCCATGGTTGTGCATAAAGTGAGCACACTGGTTTTAGAATGTGTCTGACACACCCCAGAGCCCCTTAGCATGGCTGCTGTTGCCCTTCCCCAGAGCTTGGGTGTTACAGGTGCTCTGGCTGAGGCTGTACCTGCTGAAGTTCTGCTTGACTTGCAGGATGGGAGGGATCCCAGCAGTGAATGGCAAAGGAGAGCGTCTCCTGCTGCACGTAGGAATCATAGATATCCTGCAGTCATACAGGTGGGTAACCTGGCAGTGTGTGTTTGTTTGCATTAAATTGATATTTGGTGAGGAGAGAAACCACCACATAGTGTGTCTTTAGTGACTGATAGTACCAAATGAAAGCAGGGTGCATGTTCTCTCCTGGAGACTGTGAGGATGAGTAGATATGGCTGCCCCAAGCTGGCCATGGGCTTCCATCATGTCCTTAGAGCAGCTGGGGGCACTCAGCCCTGTGTCCAGGGTGATGAGCTACTTATAAAGAAGTAGTTTCCCACCTCAGCGTGGGAAGCATATCTCCAGGGGTGGAAGGTGTACCTCTTCCAGCCCAGCTCCTCCTTCCCTGTGGTGTTCCCAGGCAGTCCCAACCTCCTGGGGGAGATGCTGAAGAAAGCTCAGTCCTGGTGACATTGGCAGCTCAGGCATCTCCCCTGTAGGGTATGAAAGGGGGCTTGGTACAGAGTGCATGCCTGAATATGTATCTTTATTTTTCTCTCCACTTCTCCTTGGAATTAGGTTCATCAAGAAGTTAGAGCACACCTGGAAGGCCCTTGTCCATGATGGGGTGAGTGCCTGTGCAGAGGCAGGAGTTGTCCAAGCCTCACAGGATTACTTGGTGGCTATTTATGGAGCCTGACCTGGCACAGCTGCAGCTGATAAAAGGAGCAGTTCTTGCCCCTTATTCCTGCACAGCAGGGTGGTGCCACTTATTCCCAGCCAGGTTTCCTTGCTCAATCCAGCTCCTCACATGTTGTGCTCACAGCTTTCCTCGCCTGCTCCTGTCTCCCATGACAGCAGGAGCACACAGCCAGGTGTGTGTGTTCCTGGGCTGTCAGGAGCCCTGTGCTGTTCTCTCTGGTGACTGGCTGTTTCCACCTCAGCAAGCTCTCTGCCAGCAAATCCCTTTCCATGTTTCCTTGCTGGCTTCATTCCTGCAGCAGCCAGGTGTGTGTTTCTGAAAGAACAACCTTGGATGTGGAAACCATTTTTCAGCCTTGCATTTCCTGTCTTCCCTTAAAGTGGCAACAGAAATGTGGAGATGCCAAGTCATGGAAGCGCAGTCAAACATCAGAAGCAGAAAGAGCCTCAGTCTTACTATTTTAAAAAAGAATATTTGAAATATATGGAGACCCTTGGCTGAATTTGGGTGTCTGTGTGACATGCAAAAGTATCCAGGTTTGATTGGAATGACAGCCAGCAAAGCCAGAAGAAATTTCATGTATGCAATCAGGCCAGTGTTTAAAAAAATCCAGGAAGTTCTACAAAGGAATAAAATCACCAAAATCCATTATAAAATCACAGCAAGAATATAATCAAATGCAATCAGAGGCAATGCTTCAGGGTTATTTATAGCATTAATTAGAGTGTTTCAGTTAAGCCTTTCCATTTTAAGGCTCTGTCAGTGCTAAATGTTGGAATAAAAAAGACTCTGTTGGTTGTTACAGAAATTCTGCCTTGAGGGATCATTTTAAAATTAAACAATTGCTTCTTGCTGTTGTAGGACACAGTGTCAGTACACAGACCCAGCTTTTATGCAGAGAGATTCTTCAAATTCATGACCAACACGGTGTTTCGAAAGAATTCCTGTAAGTACCAAGTTCAGGGGCTGCTGTGCTCTGAGGTTTTACCTTGGCCTTGCTGCTGCAGGCCTCACAAGGAGTCTGGGCTAGAGCCTGAGCAGGGTTTTCCAGTGTGGTACAGCTGTGAGAGCTGGGGGTGTACAGCCTGGAGAAGGCTCTTAGGAGACTTAGAGCCCCTTCCAGTGCTTAAAGGGGGCTTAGAAAAAGGAGGGGGAAGGGCTTTTTATACAGGCAGATGGTGACAGGCAAGGGGCAATCAATTGTTGTGAGGCTGTCAGGGTTAGATGAGAAGTTAGGAAGTCTGAGGATGGGGAGGCCCTGGTACAGGTTGCCCAGAGCAGCTGTGGCTGCCCCTGGATCCCTGGCAGTGTCCAAGGCCAGTGTTGCTTGCGTGTCCCTGCTCTAGTCCCTGGCCATGGAGGGGGTGGAATGAGATGTTTTTATGGTCCCTTCCAACCCAAAACATTCCATGATACAGAGCAAAACAGAACTGCAGAGCCCTCAGATTGTCACAACTTGCCTTGGTCTGCCCAGACTGCTACCCATTGCCTGCACCTGAGCTGGGTTCAGTCCAGAAGGGATGTGTGTGAGGGCAGAGCCTCTCCTTGTGAAGGGAAAAGCTCCTTTGATGTGACAGTAGCCGGTGGTGGTGCTTTGACCCTTTGTGCCTCCCTGCCTCCCCAGCTCTGAAGTCGTCCCCCTCCAAGAAAGGGCGCAGTGCCTTGCTGGCCGTGAAGACGGCGGGTCCCACGGCGGCGTTCTCGGCCAGCCAGCTGGCCTCCGACAAGGACGACACCCAGTACGACCTGCGGGCGGCCAGGAGCTACCCCACGCTGGACGATGAAGGTGACAGCCCCGCGCAGGGTGCTGCCTCTGTGCTTACCCTCTCTTTCCTAGCAGTTCTTTAGGATCCTCCCTTGTTCTCATCAAGCTCCCCACTGCGCGCCAACTGCAGATCTTTCCTCATGGATAGCTCTTCATTGCATGTCTTGCTGTGCTTTGCAGGTGCTAAACCTAACCAGGACAGGGAAGAAGGTAAGAGTGCATTGTTTTGTCGCAGCACCAGCAGGTACTTGATGCAACGCCTCTGCATCAAAGGAGACCACATCCCTTCTTTGCAGCACTGTGGGGTTCTGCAGTAAAAATGGTCACCTGCATCACTGCTGCAAGACAGCTGCTGCCAAGGGGCACCATAAGTCATAGCCCAAAGCCAATAGAAAGTTGTATTTTCTACCCTTCAAAAAAAAGACTGGGGTGGGGGGGCTGACTGGGAACTGCAGCACTCCAATGACAGTGTTTGAGCAGTTATAAGAGGCAGGATCTTGCTGTTGGGAAACAGGAATGGGCTGATTCTGTGCTGCCTTTCCTTCACTTCCATCTGGCTGCATTTACAGCTGAGTGCTGGAGGACAAGCTCCTCCAGTGCATGGGTGTTGGATTGCTCCCTGAGCAAAGCACTGAACACTCAGTTCACCTCTTAATTCACTTGGATATTTATCCCTGGTGATCCAAGCCTTTAATCCAGCTTTGGTCCCCAGTGAGAAGTCTTCATTGGCATTCTATTCCCTTCCTGTTGTGCTGGAAGTGGTGCTGACTGGCTCTCCCCAGAGGATGCCTTGGGAGAGGCTGTCATGACCCAGCTAAACTTCTGCCTGTCTGTGGTTTGAGTGCCCAGTCCCAGTGTGGGTGTGCAGGTTCATGGTGGAACAGCCTCACATGGGGCTGGTGTAGGTGAAGTGTTGGTGTTTGACTTAATCATCTCTTCTTCCTGCCTCTCCCCTGCCCTGCTCTGGGCCAGCAGGCAGGCCAGACCTGCTCCCTTGCACTCCTCCTTCCTTTGAAGAAGCTACCACGGCCTCCATAGCCACGACACTGTCGTCAACATCTCTCTCTGTTCCCGAGCGATCCCCCTCGGAGTCCTCTGAGCAGCCCAGGTACAGGTGAGGAGAATTCCCTGCTCCCACTGGTGCTGAGTAGCTGCTGCTGCTCTCTGTGCTGCAGATCCCGACAGGCTGCCCTGCACTCTGGAATGCTAATGACCGGTTTTAATTAAATCTCTCCTGGGAGCAAGCAGACACAGCTTTGATGGGATTAATTATTGCTGGAAGAAGTGTCAGCTGTTAAGTAGAACATCTCCCTCATGGGATGTGGAGGTAGATTTGGGGACAGTGCAGGATTTCTGGCTTAAATTGCTCCTCCAAACTCTTCTGTTTTCTTTCCACAGGAGGCGTACACACTCCTCAGGGCAGGATGGCAGGTGAGAAATGGGTCTCCTGTCTTCTTGTCTCATCTTCTCTCTGCTGCACAGAGATCTCATGTTTATCCCTGTGCAAAGGTCACGTAGAGGGCTGAGTGGGAATTTCAGCAGCTCCAGGATTTTGGCATGGATGCTGAGCTGCTTCTGCAATCAGATGATCCCCATTTCTTACACAGAATTTTCCTTGCAAAGCAGATCTCGTAGTGCTTTTATTTGATTATTTGATAGGAAGGGGGACAACAGTGTTGTCCAAATTTACCCACCCACCCAGCACCAGAGTCAAGGAAGGTCATTTAAGTCCTTTTAAGCAAGTAAGAGAGCCCTGAAGCAGGAACATTCCTCCTCTGAGCATCTGTTTGTGGCCTGGGCAAAGTGAAAGGGCTTTGACTTTGTGAGGCACTGAGGACCCTCAGTCCTCACAGAAGTAGCTTCCATTGTTTTCAGAAATCTGTGAGGCTTTTTTTCCTCCTCTGGTGTCTCAGAGCCAAGGGCAAGGTAGGACAGAAATGCTGTGCTGCAGAGGGGTGTCTGATTTTTGAGGCTCTTACCATTAAATTATTGTGAATTATTGTGGAATTATTTTGCATCAGTAAAAATTACCCCATTGCCCATGTCAGCAGGATCTGCACGAGGAGCCAGCGGATGCTGCTGGCTCTGCCCTCGCTTTCCAGGACATTGTGTAGGTGTAGTAGGCTTTGAAATGACATCAGAGACTCAGTCCTAGGATGTGCCATAGCCAGAGGAGCCTGACAGGCTGGTGTCCTCTCTCTCTGCAGTCAGTGTTTGGTGCTTGGAAGGAAAAGTCTTTGGAAGATGAGGGTTTGCCCCACATCACAGGCATCTGCTGCAGTTCCAAGCTTTGAGTGATTTGCTGAATTCAGACACCACTATGAAAAAATCCCTTTCTATGGTGTTTCCTAATGAAAATACCTCTGGATGTTGCATGTTGCTGAATCCTGGCAAATTCCCGTCCCTGGAGGGCAGGGACCTGCTCACTGTGAGAAGTGTCAGGGACTTGTGAAGCACCTCCATCCTGCAGAATCCAGTGTCAGAAATTGCTGAAAATTGGAGACTTAAACCCAAGCCCCAGTGGTGGGGCCCATGTGGCAAATGCAGTGACTTCATCCAAAATTGTTCAGACTCGGCTGTTCCTCCTGGAGGGAGGGAGCTGCTGTGGTATGTGACTGCTCCTCCAGAAATGGGGCAGGTGAGTCAGACTGACCTGGGAGCAGTCAGTGGCTTGGTCAGAGTAGATCTGTCTGTCACAGATTTGCCAGAGCTACACTGACTGTCTGCAGGTGTGGCCACCTTTGTTGTTTTTTGCCTGATTTGTCCCTTTCTAATGCCAGTGCCTCTCTGTGCCCTTCCTGGGAGAACAGGGACCTGTGCACTTGTGGAGCTCTCTGCTATCCCCTGGTGAAAACCAGTGCAGACACAAATTTATTAAAGCAAGAATTTACATTCCTGAGCTGAGATGGAAAAAAACCTTACCCAATTTGCTCAAGAATGTATCACACCTCTGGTTGTTCTGGTTTGCTGGGGAATTCAGTCCAGGTTTGAGGTCCAGCCCTGTGAGGAAGAGTGTAGCAAGTTCTGTGCATGGAGCAGGACTGAAGTGCTGCCCACTGGTCAGAGCCAGCCTGGAGCAGGGCAGTGCTGTCAGTGAACCCAGAGCTCACCCCTTCTTTGACAACTGCCCCTTGGCTGGGCAGGCTCCTGCTGCTCCTTCCCATGGGGACAGTGCAGCCAGCCCTGCTGGCACTTTAATAGCATGAGGTATTAAAGTGAAGATTGCCAGAAGCAGTTCCACAGTGTGCAGATAAATCTCAACCCTGGAGCAGCTTTGGTGTGCCGGGAGTTTTGGAAGAGGTCAGAGGCTCTGGCCTGGTGCCAGGCTAACTCTGGACTCAGGTTTTCCCTGGAGGTCAGTTCTCTTTGCTCCCATGCTCCCACTGCCCATCTTTCCTGCTGCACTGGCTGTTTAACTCCTTTGCTCTTGTCCTCTTTTCCCACCTTGTTAATCATGAGTGCTGTAATCTTCCCTTTCTTTTTCCTGGGAGTTTTGGTTATCCAAACCCTCAATCCTGGGAGGTCTGAGTGCTCCCTCTGAGCTGAAATCAGCCATTGAGTCTGTGCTGGGAGCCCAGTGCCACGGTAGCTGCAGCAGCAGCTGTGTGCCAGGGCAGAGCTGCACAAGAGGCTTGGCTGGCTCTGGACTGATTCAGGCTGACCTAAAATTGAGGGCTATGCATAACTCATGTCCAGCTGAGTCTTTGGGCCTGTCTCCCCTTTGGTTTCCAGGTCACACGAGGAGGTGCGGGTCCAGGAGGAGGTTCAGGAAATCAGTGTCGAGCTGGAGCCCAAGTGTGACGTTGAGATTGTAGCTCCTGAAGAAGAAGTCAAAGAGTGAGTGTTTTAGAGTGTTGCAGATCCTACACAGTGGGTTTTGAGCTGTGGCTGCTTGTGCTGGAGGCTTTGCTGGGCTCTGGCTTTGCTGGAGTCATGGGTGTTCAGTGAGGTTGAGCACAGTTGAGCACTGACCTGACCTTTCAGGATGTGATAGCATAGCATCTTCAGAAGCTCCTCTGTAAGAAATCTGTTTTGCTTGCTCCTGTCCTGACTGCAGTGACTAGACTGTCATTTCTTTCCCCTGTGCAGAGAGGCAGCTTCTTCAGCCTGTGCCATTGTCACATCCACAGCCACCGTAGAGGTGGAGACAGCCAGCCAGGCCTCGGAGCCAGCCAGCCAGGCCTCGGATGAAGACGACGTGCCAGTCACAGACATCTACTTTGTAAGAGACCTTCTCCACCTGGCCCTGGGGGGTGACGGGAAGGGTTGGACAAGGCTGTCAGTATTGTTCCAGGCAGTCGGGTGGGCAGTGGCTGCCCTGCACCATCTTGGTGTGAAGCACCTTGAGACCTTGGTGCTGGGTGGGTTTTTGAATGCAGGGAACTGGATTAAACTTGGAGAACTGAGAACAGCATCTAGTGGGGCTCACACAGGTGGCACTCCTGCTGTGGATGTGGATGTAGCTGTAGCTGTGCTGCTCTACTTCCAAGCACAAGTGTTCATCTAGGCCAGCACATTTGCTCTGGGACAAGCCAAGGTGATGTGGGTGCAGCAGAGAGGTTCTTCCTTCCTCAGCCAGAGATCTTGGCTGCTTTCCTGACACAAACATGGCCTAGACCCAAAGGGAGGTGGTTGCAGAGGGTGACCTTGGGCTCTGGTGAACTCCGGCTTTTCCTTTCCCTGCAGGCTGCATTAGGTGATGCAGTGGGAGTCTAGTGCTGAGCCAGGGAGTAAGTTGGTGGTTGGCAGCAGAGTGCCGTGGAGCCTGGCGCTGGTCCTCACTCAGCTCCCACAATGGCTGAGCAACTTCTGCAGACCAGAGAAGAGGTTTTTTAGCAACATGTACCTGTCCCATGGATTCCCAGAGCACAGCTGACTGCCTGTCCCATGAGAGCTGAGCTCTCTCGTGTCTGGGCACTGGAACCCTCATTAAAAGAGGTGCCCGGCTCCTCCCTGCTCTGACTTGTTGCTGTCGGTCCTGTGGTGCTGGAGACAACCTGAGCCCATGCAATGGGCTCCTTCAGGCTAAACTAAAATGCAGCATTGGCCTTTCCCTGGGCTCTTGTGACTCTGCTGCAGAGCTGCTCACTCATTGCCGAGTCACTCTGAGGCTTGTGGGAGCTGTGGAAGGAATCAGCCTTGTTTTACAGCTTGTTTGGGGTTGGATGCATGCTGTTCAAAATGCAAACGGCTCCTCTAACACTGCCCCCTCCTTGCCTGTGGATGGCAGCTGTGTGCAGGCAGATCCTGCCTGCTCCCCTGGCAAGTGTCTTCTAGTGAGGGTCAGCTGCTCTTCCTCCCTGTCCCTGGGCATATGGACTGCCCCCAGCTTGAGGGGCACCTGTATCCAAGAGAAAATTCTGCAGAGTGTGTTCACAGAGAGTGTGACTGACTGCTCATCAGCATTTCATACTTCATCTGAGTCTGAGTTTTGCATTAAATGTGTGTCGTGTGCTGTGGAGTGTTTATCACTGCTGGGATGAAGGGAAAAGCTGATTTGAGTTCCCATGGGTGCTCTCCTTGGAAAACCACTTGAGCAGGAGCTCAGGTGAGGCTGCACGCGTGCGCTCGCGCAGCACCACAGCTGCTCCTGCAGGAGTGCTCAGGGGCGGATGGGTGAAGGGATGGTGTGTGCAGAGGAGGATTTGGCCAGTCCCAGGAGACTGTGATCTGATGACTGAAGCCTGCTCCTGGAGAGCAGTTCACTCTCCTGTTTATCCCCAGGGAATAAAAGTGCGGAGTGTGGCAGGGCATGGGCGCCGCTCTTCCCTGCACGGCTTTCCCACCTGCTCACCCGTTCAGGCCTGGAGTTGCCCAACCCCTTGTTTTTTGCTTTCTCTTTCATCCTCTCTTTCACATCACCCTTTTTTTCCTCTGTTTCCTTTCTCACCTCACTTGTTCTGGGGCCACTCAGTTCACAGATGGGAGGTACTGGATTTACTCTCCCCGCCAGCACAGACTCCGAACTACCTCGCATTCCTCTGGGATTGTAAGTGACCATGCCAGCACAGCATGTAGGGGAGCAGAGCTGCAGCTTTGAAACACTGGGGCCAGCATCCCATTTCTCTCAACAGCTGGGGCTCTGGATTGAGTTAGGAACCAGCCCAGCAGATATGGGGGAAGCATATTGAAATTACACCAGTGGATCTCCTTGTAGGATCTGAGAGTATCATGAGCTCTGTCCCTTTTCTCCAGGCTGGTGACACAGCTCCTACCCTGGCATGGGCCGTAGTGTCACCCAGCCCTTGGGAAAACTGAGAGCAGTGAGGCCCTAGCACAGGTTGCCCAGAGAACGTGTGGTTGCCCTTTCTCTGGAAGTGTCCAAGGTCAGACTGGATGGGCTTGAAACAGCCTGGGACAGTGGAAGGTGTCCCTGCCTGTGGCAAGGGGGGTTACTGGGTGATCTTCCAACCCAAACTGTTCTGTGATTCTTAGTACCGGATCTGACCAGAGAGGCACTGGGGCCTCTGTAGGTGATGTCAGGCTGAGCTCCCTCAGCCCAGGAAGAGGGTTTTAAAGACACCATTAAGATGTTTTGAAAGTTCTAAAACTCCAGTAGCAAACAGAAATATGGGGAGCAACTCATAAACCAAATGAGGCAGGAGCTGGTGCTGAGTTAGGGCTGGTTTCAGCTTTCCAGCCCTTCTCAGCTTCAGCAGTGTGCTCCCTTTTCACTGAAGGTGTTCTGTGAGCAGGGAGGATTTTCCTTTCCAAAAGATGCAGGGAGGTATTGGAGCTTTTAGGGGCTGAATCTAGAGCTGAGATTGTTCTGGAGTTTAGCATTTAGCTTCTCATGCTTTGGGAGAGCTGCTGTCCCCAGGGGGTGGTGGCAGCGCTGCCCGAGCCTCGCTGGTGCAGCCTGGCGCTCCCATTTGGGTTACAGGCAGGGTGCATGGGGAAGCAGGGGCAGGAATGTGCCCCTGGCTGTTGCTGATGGCATGAAGAAGGTGCTGCTGGGCAAACAGGCAACTCCTCCTGCAGCCCCTCCTGCCCCTCAGCTGGGTTTGGCTGCTCTGGCACCGGGAGGGGTAGTGCCAAGCACTGGGTGCTCCTTTATCTCCTGCAGCTCCCCGCATGCAGCCAAGCTCCTAAAAGGCTCTGAAAGAGACTGGCTGGAGCATGTGGTTCAGTCAGGATGGATGAACCATCATGGATGAAAAAGAGGATGTGGGACAAGCTTGATGTGGTGGGGAGGTTTCCTGTACCTCTGACAGAGCCCTGTGAGAAGCTCCAGTCAGGGGCTTCTCAGCCTTCCTTCCTCCCAGCGGTCTCTACTAATGGAGCTGCAGTTAATGGGGGTTCAGCATGTGGAGCCCAGTGCTTCAAAGCTTCTCTGGCTTCTTGTAGTTCCTTGTACATTGTAGACTGTCACGCTCAGTTCCTGGGCTGGGAACACTGCAGGCTTCTTCCAAACACCCAGTTCTGCTTCTCTTCCTTTGTGAATGCCAGGCTGGGTCAAAGGGGGCAGTTTCTTCTCTGTGGGAGCTCCTCTGGAGACAAAAGAGCCTGTTTGTAGTGTAAATGGGGCCCCCCTGGGAACTGGCAGCAGAGACCAGCCCTAGAATCTGTGCTGTGTAGGCAGCAGAGTGTGCCTTCTCACAGCAATGCCCAGTGCTATGATAACTGTCCCTCAAGGCACACCTCCTTCCCCTCATTCTTTCCAAGGTCTAGTTGTGTTTTGCCTCCTGTGTTGTACTTGTTCCCATCACCTCACTGTCCCCAGGATCTCAGCTATAACTGTTTCCTTTCTGTGGCCACCATCCTCCATGGTCTCACCCCAGCTTCACTGCCTTCTGCAAAGAGGGAGGAAGGCACAACAAACAAATCCAGCTGACCTGTAAAAGCCCTCCTGGATATCAGTTTGTAGCATGCACAGAGCTCTGGAAATGGGAGGGTGAGAGCTGGTAGCAGGTAGCAGGAGCCCAGAGCTGTCACTGCTCTTAGGTAAGTCACTTCCCAAATCTCTGGGTTTCTCTGGAGCTGGGATGATGCCATGGCTGGGAGCTGAGGTTTCCCTGACATCTCAAAAGCTCTAAAACTCTGTCCCTATGAGAGGAGAGGGTGTGCCACCCCCACTGCAGCTGGCACAGGTCCTGTGTCCCGGTTGGCAGGGAGCCAGTGTGTGCTGAGGATGAGGAGGGCTCCTCTGCTGAGAGCTGGCTCTGGGCTCAGTGCTCTCCCTCCAGGTGGACAGCTGTTCTTACTGTATTGTTTCCTGCTCTTTTTATTTTCTCCTTTTATTTTTTCCTCTTCTCTCCTTTGCTCCCTGCTCTGCTGCTGCTCTCCCTGCATTCTCCCTGCCGTCTCTGGCCACTCTGGCAGCCGACAGACGAGAGGAGTTGGGTTTACTCCCCGCTCCACTATAGCACTCAGCTGCACTCTGTCTCCGATGAGGAGAGCGATACAGTAAGTGTCCAAGAGCCGTGTGCCGGGTGCCCGCTGCGTCGAGCTCGAGTTTGTGCTCCCTCTGCAAGGTCAGCTTGGCCTCTGGCAGCGTGGGGCTCCTGCTCAGCAAGGGCTGTGCCTTATTCCCAGTTTGTTTGGTGCAGGAAAAACTTTGGGGAGCTCAGGTTTCCCAGACATGTTGCCATTTCTGGAAGATGTAGAACAGCCTCTGGTTGTGCTGGGAAGTTGGCGGGACAGAGACCTGGCTGATGTGGGCTCTGGTGCTCAGGGGTTGATCCTCTTTCCTCTCACAACCAGAAAGATGTTGAGGGGCTGGGGCATGTCCAGAGAAGTGAGTGGACATGGGGAAGGGGCTGAAACACAAGTGTGATGAGGAGCAGCTGGGGGGGCTCAGCCTGGAGAAAAGGAGGCTCAGGGGGGACCTTGCTCTCCACAACTCCCTGAGAGAAGGGGGCAGCCAGGTGGGGGTCAGGTTCTGCTCCCAGGAAACAAGGAACAGGAGAAGAGGAAACAGCCTCAAACTGTGCTAGGGGAGGTTTAGGTTGGATATTTGGTAAAATGCCTTGACTGAAAGGGGATTGTCAGGTATTGGAACACGCTGCCCAGGGCAGTGGTGGCATCACTGTCCCTGGAAGTGTTCAAATGACATGTGGCTGTGGCGCCAGGGGACATGGGTTAGTGGTGAGCATGGTGGTGGTGCTGGGCTGATGGATGAATTTGGTATTCTTGGAGATCTTTTCCCACCTTAACGATTTCATGATTCTGTGACTCTCTTCTCTCTGCCTCTTGCAGTAATCTCTATGCAGACACAGAAGTCCCAGAGAGCAGCGATTCCCTCTGCAGGTCGATGTGTTCCCTTTTCGTTGATGCAGCCATTCCAGTGGATGGGGAAGAGCTTGCTGACACCAGTATTGCTGCACTGCAGGATCCCGGGCACTGCGTTTCAGAACGGAGCAAAACTATAACCATGTATTTCTACTCACCCCAGACGTGGGCAGCAAAGAAACCACCCGCTCACCCGCAGCTCCCAGCAGAGAATTCTAGCTGGGTGTAGAGAATCCTGGGTAGTAACACAGTGTTTTCCAGATGTGCACTACCATAGCTACCTATCCATGTGTGATACTGTGAACCTTTTTAATTTTTTAATCATGTATTTATTTCTTTTATCTTTGCACAGAGACAGCACACGTGCTTTTTTAAACATTTAGTTTACTGCACTTTTTTTTTTTTTTTTCTTCTTTTTTTTTTTTTTCTTTTTTGGTCATATATTTGTGCATCAAAAAGGAGCATGAGATTTCACCGAAGAATGGGTAGGAGCACGTTGCTGGGGAGGGCAGGGAGTGGAGTGGCTTCATGTGAGGCAGCAGTGTGGTCTCACCAGCTGAGGGAGTCAGGAGGTTTAAGGCTGTCCAGACACTGCCACGGTTTTTCCAAGTGGCCCAAGGCAAATCACTAAACCACTCTGTGCCTCGGTTTCCCCCGTGCTAATGGGTGCACAGTACCTGCTTCCGTTACAGCACTTAAACCCTGGGATGAAAGGTGCTATGAAAATGAAATGTATTAAAGGCCATGGAATAGAATTGCTCCCATGTTACCATAGTCCAAAGCAGCCATGCCAATTCACTTGGATCCAAACTCTCTAGTGACTTCTCCTGTCTGTGACACCGTGCGGGACAGCACACAGTTCCTGGTGACAGTGACGTGGACTCCTCAGCTCTCCCGAAGTCGTGATGGGTTCCACCTTCACCCTGTGCTGCACTGCTGCGCCACCCCTCCCTCTGTGCTTGGAGTCCACACCTCGTCCAAGTGGCCACCGCCTGCTGCAGCCCCGCAGGCACGGACAGATGGGAACTGGGCACCTCCCGAGCCTGGCCACGCTGGAGGGCAACTTCCCCACTGTGCCCAGCCCATGTGGGGCTTGTCCAGATCCTGCATCCTCCTGGAGCCACTCAGCCCCTCACGTGCTCGTGGGTGTACCCTGGGGTCACGGACACTGGGCTCACACGTCCCCTGTGCCCCTCAGGACAGGCAGAGACACAAGGGCACGTCCAGTCACTGGAGGCAGGAATGGGAGCCTGGCTCTGCCACGGAATCGTGCCAGCACTGCTGTGCTCCTGGACTCTTGGACAGAAAGCTGCGTGGGTGGGGTCACGTCTGCTGGTGGAAATCCCTGCTGCGGGGGTCTGAGGGGGTTTGCTTTGCAAGGGCTGTGGGCTGTAGGTGAGAGAATTGATGTCAGGGGTAGCGTTCAGCCTCATCCATCAGCAGGACACATATCATAGCATAGTCTGGAATCCAGCAATGCTGTCCTTATCTCCCAGACAGAAAACAGAAAGTCCTTTAGACCAGAGGGAGACAGGTCTTGTTTGTGTGCTTTATGAACCTCGCTTGAGAAAGAGTCTCTTTATTCCCTTTACAATCTTCACTGTCCTTGGGATTCCAGGTAGAGGGGTGGGGAAGCAGGACCCTGCTCTCAGGCCTCAGTCCCCACAATC
Organism: Passer montanus; assembly: GCF_014805655.1. Taxonomy (NCBI): domain Eukaryota; kingdom Metazoa; phylum Chordata; class Aves; order Passeriformes; family Passeridae; genus Passer; species Passer montanus. Next base: position 684,726 of record NW_024358058.1, read on the forward strand.
TCTTCACAGCAGCACTCAGGAGTGGTTATGTTGGGTCCCAGAAGGTAGCTGGGCTGATGGGAAGCTCTTCCTTCTGTACTGTACTGAACTTAGTGAGAATCTTCAGGAATTGATGTTTTTTTCTTGCCCAGAATACAGGACCTGGACTTCCCTTCCCTGCCTGTAGATGCAGAAGGCTCTGAGTTGTGCTTCTTGGGAGCACAGTCTGGGGATGGTGCAAGTTGCTGCTGTTCATGTATCCATGTATTTACCAAATAGTCTATCAAAAGTCTCTCAAGAAACTCTCCCCTTTCTGTCGCTGCGTGGCAGCTCATGTCCCATGCCACCTTCCTGTGCCACCCGGGGGGCTCTGCAGCTGGGGGGGCTCAGGGGTTGGTGGAGGGGAGTGGGAGCCATGCAGTACCTACAGCCTCACCTGCCTTTGGCCTCAAGGCAAGGAGCTTCAAAAAGCTAAAAATTCAACCTCTTTTCCCCCAGCAGTGTGTGTAGAACGGCCAGAGAAAGGCACATCCCTGCTGCAGCTGCTGCTGTTGGGTGCTGTGCTGGAGGAGGGGGCTCTGGGGGAACCAGGGTGGCTGGAGCTGTTCTGAGCCAGGCCCCTGCCCTGGGACCACAGTCAGGAGCTGGAGGGTTTGGCCTCATCAGGACTTTCCAGCCACCTGAAATCAAGCATCCTTTATGAGATGGTTCAAGCATCAGTGGAGATTTTATTCCTTCCCCTCGTTTCTAGGGGTCTCTAAAGCTGCTTGGTGTGTGTGCAGGGAGTGTCCCAGAGAATGAGCTCTGTGAGCTGGAGCTGTGCTTGGGGCCTGAGGGGGTAAACCCAGAGCTCCTGCAGCATGTTCATTCAATTCAAAGAACTGTCTACCCTTTTTGAGGTGATCCTTGTGCAGTTCTGTAATGCTGGACCCTTTGGAGCGGGTCTGGATGGGCTGGTCCTGTAAGAGGACAGGCAAAGGCTTAGAACAGCTCTGTCAAGGGACAAGGAGAAACCTTCCTGCAGGCAGATGTTGATCTGAAATAGAAACTGAAATAGAAACAAAAAATTGTGCCCTGTTCAGGCTGGCACAATCCCTGCCGTGTCACCTCCTGTCCCAGCAGCTCCCAGTGCTGGGGAACTGCTTCCCATGGAGGCTGAAAGGACCTTGGATTTCAGAGCTCATTCTTGGCCCCCTCTGCATGGCACCACAAGGGAGCAGCAGAAGCTCTGGAGCACGTCCCAGGCAGTGCCAGTGCTGCCTGGGCAGGAGCAGCACTTGCCCATGGAAAAGAGCATCCCTGGCCTGAGTGTTCCTCCGTCTGCACTTCAGCTCGTTCTGCACTTAGCTGCTGTTCTCTGCTGGGCTCCCTTAGTGACCCCGCAGGTGCTGCCCAGGCTCTCCAGCACTGAAGGAGGCACCACGAGTCTTGTACTCTGAGATTTGACCCTGGGAGCATCCCTGGCCTGAGTGTTCCTCCCTCTGCACTTCAGCTCGTTCTGCACTTGAGCTGCTGTTCTCTGCTGGGCTCCCCTAGTGACCCCGCAGGTGCTGCCCAGGCTCTCCAGCACTGAAGGAGGCACCACGAGTCTTGTACTCTGAGATTTGACCCTGCAGGGCAGCCCCTTCCCACACAGGTCTGGGCACTGCTGTGCTTCATCCCCACGGCCCCAGCTGGGTCTCAGACTCTGCGGGACAGCAGTGACCACTGCCTGCTGCTGGGGCTGCAGGGGAGCTCTCCCTGCCAGGTGAGGGCTGCCAGGAGAAAATGGGCACCTCTGTCCTTGACTTTGCAGCCAGGCTCCTGCAAAGGCTCCGGGGCACACCCGGGGGCTCGTAGGGACCCTCAACACGCGCAGAGGGGATGCAGCTTTTGGTTGCCGCTGCCTCTCCGGCCTCGTGTGCTGGAATTGCGCCTTGGGGAGTGTTTCAGTGAAGCCAGAGCACGCACAGGCCTTGGTGCAAGGCAGGCAGAGGCGTTCGCAGGGCTCCATCGCCCCCCGCATTCCCCTTCTCATTGCCGGCCAGCGCTCCCCGAGAGGACAGGGAGAACGCGGGGCCGAGGCGGCGGCTCGGGCCAAGGCCGAGGGCTTTTCTGTCCGTGTCCACCCGCGCCAGGTCTGTCCTGGTGCCTGCCCTGTCCCGGTCTGTCCTGGTGCCTGTCCCCACGCGTGCCCCGTGGGCCGTGCCCGCCGGAGGGGGCGCGGCCGGGCGGGCTCCGATGCTGGGCCCGTCTCGGCTCCGGGGGCTCGAGGCCTGGGCGCGGTTGTTCCGAGAGTTTCCCCCTCCTTCTCCGCGGAGCCCCTTTTCCAGAGCTCTGTCCCCACTCGCACAAAGCGCTCCGCAGCCCGTGCTGAGCCCCGCGCTCCGCCCGCTCTGCGGCCATGGGGCCGGGGCTGCCCGCCGCCCGCCTGTCTGCGCTGCGGCCCTGCTGGGGCGGGGCGGGCGCAGGCGGACGGCGGGGCAGCCTGGTGAGCTGAGGCCCCACGAGGCCCCGGGGTGGAGCCGTCGCTGCCGATGGGCTCCGGGTCGCGCAGCCCGGCCCGGGGCGGCCGCGCGGAGCGGGACCGGGACCGGGAACGGGACCGGGAACGGGAACGGGACAGGGACAGGGAACGGGACCGGGACAGGGACAGGGACAGGGAACGGGACAAGGAATGGGACCGGAATCGGGACAAGGACCGGGACCGGGACAAGGAATGGGACCGGAATCGGGACAGGGACCGGGACCGGGACCGGGGGCGCTCGCGGTCCGGGAGCCACGGGCGGCGACACCGCAGCCGGAGCAAGAGCCGGAGCCGCAGTCGGAGTCGGGGCCGACGCCGGGAGCCGTCCCGTGGGTGAGTGCGCGCGCGGCTGTGGGGAAGCGGGCCCGGGGCTGTCAGCACCGGCGGGGACGGGACCGGGAGCTCGGTCCCGCCACTCTCGGGGAGGGCCGGGGGCGGGCGGGCGGTGCCGAGCGCTGCTCGTGACGCCGGCCTGGGGCGGTACCGGGGGCAGGTACCGGGGGCAGGTACCGGGGCAGGTACCGGGGGCGGGGGCTGCACGTACCCCTCGCTGTCTCGGTGCTGGGCCGGCCTCAGCTGCGGCGGGAGAGCCCCGTGCCCGGCACGGCCGTGCCCTCCTCCCGCTGAAGCCCGGCTGTGTCCCCCCAGCTCGGACTCCGGTGATGAGAGGCAGAAATGGAAAAAGAAGAAAAGAAGCCGCAGCCGGGACCGGCACCGTAAGGAGCGGCGGAAACAGCGCTCACGGTCCCGGGGCTGCTCCTCCGGCTCCAGCCCGGAGCGCGGGCGGGACCGGGCAGCGCGGAGCCGGGAGCGGCGCCGCAGGAGGGACGGATCCAAGTCCTCCGTGTCCTCCGTCAGCTCCCCGTCCCCGCCGCGGCCCCGCGGCCGGGAGGAGCCGGGGCAGCAGCTGAGCCTGCAGGAGCGGCTGAGGCTGAGGGAGGAGAAGAAGAAACAGGCGGCTCTGATGAAGGCCCTGGAGACGCCCGAGGAGAAGCGGGCACGGAGGCTGGCCAAGAAGGAGGCCAAGGAGAGGAAGAAGCGGGAGAAGATGGGCTGGGGTGAGGAGTACATGGGCTACACCAACACCGACAATCCCTTTGGGGACAACAACCTCCTGGGCACATTCATCTGGAGCAAGGTGAGCTCTGCCCTGGCTCTGCAGCCAAATGGAACAGGCAGGGGCAGCTGTGCCTCACGTGGGGTCTGCATCCAGGGCAGGGAGATAAGAAGATGGGTCGAGGGCAGGAGAGGGTCTTGGAGCTGCTGGGAGCTGTAGGCTGAGTGCTGGGCAGCATTTACTGAGTCAGGGACATGGACATGGTAGCATGAATGCTGCATTTCTGCCATAGGAATGACAGAGAGCTGGGGGTGTTCAGGTTAGGGAGAAGAGAAGGCTCTCTGGAGAAGAGGAGGCTCTGGGGCGACCTTAGACCTCTTTCCAGTGGCTACAAAGGCTCCAGGAGAGCTGGAGAGGAACTTGACAAGGACCTGGAGGGACAGGATAAAGGGGAATGGCTTCCCACTGCCAGAGGGATATTGGGCAGGAATTGTTCCCTGGCAGGGTGGGCAGGCCCTGGCTTGGGGTGCCCAGAGCAGCTGTGGCTGCCCCTGGATCCCTGGCAGTGCCCAAGGCCAGGCTGGGCAGGGCTGGGAGCAGCCTGGGACAGTGGGAGGTGTCCCTGCTATGGCTGGGAGTGGAATGAGATGATCTTTAATCCCTTCCCTCATGGTTCCATGACACTGTTGTGCTGGCACTCACCTCACCAGGCCGGCTGGGCTATGTGGGCTGAGCCTGGGTTTGCTGAGGGGCTTCGGGAGCAGTGTTTGAGTGATTTAGGGACTTTCAACAGGATCAGACCTCTCTGGAGCAGCAGAAACAGGTGAAGGGAATAGCATTTGCTGGCCATCGAGGGGCTGCAGAGGTCCTTGGGTTCCACAGCTTCCCTTGGCCATTCTGTTTAAGGCACTGGAAAAGAAAGGGATCAGCCATCTGGACGAGAAGGACCTGAAGGAGAGGAACAAGCGAATCCAGGAGGACAATCGCCTGGAGCTGCAGAAGGTGGGATAAGGTGTCCTTTCCATGTCACTGTCTGACAGAGAGCCCTGTTTACAGCCTGGTTCTCACTGGGAAGTCCCCATTTTCTTCTCCTGGCTGTGTCCAGTCTGTAGGATTGTGGAGGCTGTAAAACCTGGCTTCTGCTATTCCAGAATGAGAAACCTCTTCCCTTAGGTTTGAGCCCAGGAGCTCAGGAGGTGCTGAGGAGGACAGTGCCAGGTCACAACACTGAGGCACTCAGTTGTGCCTGTGCCCCCTGTCTCCCACAGGGCTGGCAGTGAGCCCAGGCAGCCTGGCCCCACTGGCTCCCCACTCTCCAGGAGCTTGGGCTGATGGCAGGAGCCAGGGCAGCTCAGGCACAGGTCATGTCATGGCTGTGTGCTCAAGCAGGGGTCTGTGCTGTCTGCGCAGGGGCCCATCCACAGTGCTCTCACAGCTTTGTCACCCTGGGCAGGTGAAGCAGCTGCGCCTGGAGCGGGAACGGGAAAAAGCCATGAGGGAGCAGGAGCTGGAGATGCTGCAGCGGGAGAAGGAGGCAGAGCACTTCAAAACCTGGGAAGAGCAGGAGGACAACTTCCACTTGCAGCAGGCTAAGCTGCGGTAGGTGTGCACCTGCTCAGAGCCAGGCCTGGCGTGGGGCAGAGGATGGCACTGCTCAGTGTTCCCTACTGTCCCTCTGTTCTTCCCAGGTCTAAGATCCGGATTCGGGATGGGAGGGCGAAGCCCATCGATCTTCTGGCCAAGTACATCAGTGCAGAGGATGATGACCTGGCTGTGGAGATGCACGAGCCCTACACCTTCCTCAATGGTTTAACTGTCTCCGACATGGAGGACCTGGTGGAGGACATTCAGGTGCCTGCTCTGCTGGCCCTCTGCCTGGGCTCAGGGCTTCTCTACCAGCTCTGCTTTCCTGCCCCTGGTGTGGAGCAGGTGCCTGATGTGTCTTCTGCCTGCAGGTGTACATGGAGCTGGAGCAAGGAAAGAACGTGGACTTCTGGAGGGACATGACCATCATCACAGAGGATGAGATAGCCAAGCTGCGCAAGCTGGAGGCCTCTGGGAAAGGAGGACCAGGTGAGCAGGAGAGCAGAGTCTGGTGTGAGCGGTGGGTCACCATGTGTGCTCAGGCTCGGAGGGGCTCTCTCGGACCTGCTGGATGCAGGCTGTGGGTCTGGCAGCTGTCCCTGCCTGAGGCCTGGCCTCCTGCTGTCAGCAGAACCGGGATGAGTGCAGCTGGGTGCCTGGAGACTGACCAGCTGCCCTCGCCTGTCCAGGGGAGCGTCGGGATGGCGTCAACGCCTCGGTCAGCTCGGATGTGCAGTCTGTGTTCAAGGGGAAGACGTACAACCAGCTGCAAGCTCTCTACCAGGGCATCGAGAGCAAGATCCGGGCGGGAGGGCCCAACCTGGACATTGGGTACTGGGAGAGCCTTCTGCAGCAGCTGAAGGCTTACATGGCTCGGGCCAGGTGAGAGCAGAGTGGCAGCAGTGCAGACCCTGCCGTGGGCAGAGCTGGGGAGACTAAACCCAGTTGGAGGATGGAATGGGGGAGGGTGTTCTGCCTTTTCTGAGATGGCTGATTTCCAAGAGGGGAGCAGAGTGAGACACGCAGTCCCTTCTGCAGTGGTGATGTTTAGTGAGGTCTCTTAAGAGGGAACTGATCTGGGGCTTATTCAGCCCAAAGCCTTCCAAGCCCGGCAGGTTTCTGCCCATGGAGGTGGATGTCAAAGCTTTTGGGCAGTGGGAGTGAGGTGGTTCTGCTGGGTGGGACCCGACGGCTCCTCTCCTCTCTCAGGTTGCGGGAGCGGCACCAGGATGTGCTGCGTCAGAAGCTGTACAAGCTGAAGCAGGAGCAGGGTGTGGAGAGTGAACCGCTCTTCCCCATCATCAAGCGGGAGCCGGCTTCCCCCAGTGACAGGTGAGCAAACACCTGGCCCTGTCCCCAGGCACAGAGGCAGTCGTGTGCCCCCACCCTTTCCGAGGCAGAGCTCAGGTGAGCAGCCAGCGAGGGTACCATCCCCGTCCCAGTCCTCTCTTCTCCCTTCCATGCAGGCTGGATCCCGAGGAGAGCCTTGAGGCACAGCCAGGGCCATCCTCAGAGCCAGAGGCAGAGCAGGACACAGAGGCCAAGGGAGAGGCAGAGGGGGAGGCCGTGCTGATGGAGGAGGATCTGATCCAGCAGAGCCTGGATGACTACGATGCGGGCAAGTACAGCCCCCGGCTGCTGGGCCCCAATGAGCTGCCCTTCGACGCCCACGTGCTGGAGGCCGAGGAGGACACGCACCGGCTGCTGCTCCTGCGCCAGCAGCTCCAGGTGACAGGTGAGCCCCAGGGCAGCCTGCCCAGCATGGGGAGGGGACAGTGCCCTCAGGAAAGGGAAGAGCTGGATCTGGCTCAGGCACGCAGAGCTGACCTGGCAGAGGGGTGCCCCTGGAGCAAAGGGCACTGTGGCCTGGGCAGGAGCAGGGAGATGGTGCTCAGGCTGCTGGTGCTCCCTGGGAGACCTGCCTCAGTACCACCAAGGTGTTTGGGTGCAGACAGGCGGGGAGGGTGTTTGGTTGAGTTTTCGGGCACAGCTCAGCCCAGTGCCCACTCAGAGCCCACAGGGCAGTCTGTGCATTCCCATATCCAGTTCTGCATCCTCTGCACAGCAGCTCCTTCTCTCTGCATGCCTTGGGGCAGTGTTGCGTGGCCCAGGCCTGGCTGGCACTGCAGAACCTGATGTCACCTCTCCTCCCCTATAGGTGACGCCTCCGAGAGCACCGACGACATCTTCTTCCGTAAGGCCAAGGAGGGCATGGGCGCGGACGAGGCGCAGTTCAGCGTGGAGATGCCGCTCACGGGCAAGGCCTATCTGTGGGCTGACAAGTACCGGCCCCGCAAGCCGCGCTTCTTCAACCGCGTGCACACGGGCTTCGAGTGGAACAAGTACAACCAGACCCACTACGACTTCGACAACCCCCCGCCCAAGATCGTGCAGGGCTACAAGTTCAACATCTTCTACCCCGACCTCATTGACAAGCGCTCGACGCCCGAGTACTTCCTGGAGGCCTGCCAGGACAACAAGGACTTTGCCATCCTGCGCTTCCATGCCGGACCACCCTACGAGGACATTGCCTTCAAGATCGTCAACAGGGAGTGGGAGTATTCCCACCGCCACGGCTTCCGCTGCCAGTTTGCCAATGGCATCTTCCAGCTCTGGTTCCACTTCAAGCGGTACCGGTACCGCCGGTGAGGGCTCAGCGCCCTCGGACTTCTGTCAGGGGCTCCCATGCCACGGCACAGACACTGTTCTATGCATGGCCCCAAGGCCTGGCCCAGCACTGGGCATGTTCCTGAGGCTTTTCTCTGTCCTTGCATTTATCATGAAGGACCCTGAGACTTTGGTATAAATAAAATAAGGGTTGTTTTAGGCACGAGATCCTGGGCATGGGCACCCCCACTGCTCCTGTGTGACATCACCATCCATTACCATCCACACTGGCCGGCGCTGGGAACTCCCCTGGGGATTGCATAGTGCTTGGGCTGGGTGTCCTTACCCCATCCCCACAGAGTCAGCCCCATGTATTCCTTGCCCCACTCCAGCCTCCTCCCACTCCCAACATCTCCCCTTACCAGTGTCAGACCAGTCCAGCTGCTGCTCCCCAGCTGGAGTCACAAGGCCTTTGACTGCACCAGCTCAGCACTGCCTTCATAGAGGGGCCCCTCACCCTCCCCCAGGCCCCATTCCTGGCACGTCCTCCCATGGGATCTGGCTTCCCCAGCCTGGGAGCACTGCCATATCCCTCAATCCTGGCTGGGGCATGGGAGGCTTTAGTGCTGCAAGGCGCCTGCTCTGGTGGAGCAGAGAGGGATGCTGGTTGAGATATTTCCTTACAGGGGAAAATCCGGATTCCAGAGCCTGCAGTCCCTCCCACACCATGCCTCTGAGGCTCTCCCTGCCCTGGGCAAGAAGCAGTTGCTCTCCCCAGTATCCTGTTGATGAAGTGAGGGTTCCTGAGGGCCTCTAGTGCTGTTCAGATGGGTTTTGGGCACCTTAGGGGCACTTGAGCGTTGAGCTGGGACTGGCTGGTGTTGGTCCCACCACATGATGACCAAGGGCGCAGCCACTCTCCTCTGGGATCACCCACCATGGCTCCATCCCCCCCAAGCCCCAGGCTATGCCTGTTCAGGCAGGATGAGGGGTTGATTAGTGCCCAGGGGTGCAGGAAACCTCTGCCCTGGCTTCACCAAGAGACCATTTCCTACCTGCATCCACTCTCTCCCCAGTAGAGGCCCATGGTGCAGGGACTTAGGGGTCTGCCCAGCACTAAAACAGAGGCAAGCCTGCTGTGCAGGGGCCTCCAAGCCCTTGGGGGCTGCCCCACGGCTCAGGGAAGTTGTCTTGTCCTGCTCCTGACTCTGCTGGCAGGATCCAGCTGCAGAGCCACCATGGGAGCTGGTGCTCAGGAGGCTCCCATTCCTGTGGGGCTTGGTCTGCCTGCACATGGGGGTGGGGGACCCCAACTGCCGTGGTCCTCCATGTGGGTACCCCCTCCCCATCCCTCCGGACATCCCCGGGGCCAGCAGCTGCACCGGACACATTCCCTGGCCTCTCCTTCCTGGCAGTTATTTCCTGCTGCTGCCTGTGCTGGAGGTTTCGGGGCTCAGCGCAGGAAGTGAGTGAAGGCTGGGTCAGGGAGGAGGAAACGGGGAAAAAACCCAAACCCCAAAGCTGGTGGTTGGTGCCCTCCCTGATCAGCTGCCAGGCAGAGCCTCCATCCCCACAGCCCGTCCCTTTCCCTCCTGGGCACACAGAGAGGTGGGGGAGCTCCCCCAAAAACGTCCCACTGTATCTCCAGCCGGAGCAGGGCCCATGTCCTCTTCCAGGCAGCGCGTTTCCCTGCACGTCTGACTGCAGGGCTGAGCCCCGAGAGCTCCTCCAGGCTTGTGCCAGGGCCAGATCAGGGTCTGGATCCGGCTGAAGCCCCTGACGGCTTTCCCTGACCTGGCTGCTCTCAGTGCTCCTCCTAGTGCCCATCTCCCCGACGTTTCGGGCCAAGCTGGCACGGCGCAGCCCTGAGCTGTGCAGGGGACAGCGGCTGGGCCGGGTCGTGCCCGGGCGGGGCAGTCGGTGGAGCTGCCCCGTGCCCCATCATCCGTGATGGGCTCAGCTGCTCCCGGGCACACCCCGGCCCCACCCGGGACAGCAGCGGCTGCCGAGCCCCGCGCATTCCGCTGCCGGTGGGGCCCGTGCTGCTCCCGGCGCTCGGGGCTCCGCGGGCTGGCCCTGCCTTCCCCCGCGGCTTTCGCTGCCGCAGTCTTTGCTCCAGCCCAAGGGATAGCGCGATGGTGGGCTCTGCAGCCCCTCGCTGCCAAGCCGGTGCCAGGAAAACCTGCCTGGGCATCCACCCGAGCGCCGAGCCGCTGTGCCCCCTGCTCGCCTTGACGGGACGGCCCCGCGGGCCCCGCGGGCTCAGGCGCGCCCGGAGCCGGGGTCTGCCCTCCTCGGCGGAGCGCGAGCAGCCGGACGGAGGCTATGGCTCCTGAGACCATGGGAGGAACACTGCCCGGGGACGTGTCACCCCAGCTGATCTCGCCTTTGGACAGCGCAGCGACATCCCGAGCTCGGAGCCCCGGGCTGGGAAACCCCCGGGAGGCGAATCCCCCGGGCGGGACGGCCGGGGCTGCGGGAGCACCCAGGGACCCACCCCAGCCCTCGGCCAGAGCCGCAGCTGCCGCTCCCTCTCCCCTCTCCGGTCCCGGGGTCGCTGCGGGGCTCGGCGGGGACGCCCGCGCTGCTGGACCCGCCTCAAGCCTGCCCGGGTTATTGTCAGGGAGTTTTACTCGAGTAAACGAGCGAGTAACGGGGCGGGAGCGCAGCCCCGAACGGCCGGGGGGGCTTTGGGCTCCGGCACCGCGGGGGCTGCACCGAGAGACGCTCTCGGATCCCCGGGGAGCTGCCCGGACCGGGGGCGGTGGGGCCGGGGGCCGCCCCCGCCTGAAGGCCCGTCCCGAGCCGGGAGGGAGCGAAGCGGGACGGGGCCGGTTCCGGGGGGCGCGGCGAGCCCGGCCCTTCCCCCGCCCCGCGGCGGAGCCGAGCCGAGCCGGGCTGAGCAGAGCCGAGCCGGGCTGAGCCGAGCGGGCTGAGCCGAGCCGAGCCGAGCGGAGCCGGGTAGCGAGGTAGGGCTCGGGTCTGCGCGGGGAGGGAGGCGTAGAGAGGGGCGAGAGATAGGGGGCCAAGGGACAAAGAGCGCGGAAGGCTGGGACGGACGGAGACGGGATGGGCGGACAGACCGCCGGGCTGGCTGTGCGGGGCTCCCGGGGCTGTGCAGGGCGGCCGGGTCTCCAGCTGCTCCCGGGGCTCTCGGGGCGCTCCCGGCCGGCTCAGCCGCCGGGCTCGCACGCAGCCCCGAGGACCGGGGGCGTTTCGAGGGAGGGGAAGCGGAGACCCCATGGTGGGGGACGGACACATGGTGTCCCCGCTCCCCCCACTGTCTGTCTGTCCCCGGGACCGAGGGTCCGTGACAGGCGTATCTTCGGCCTCCCGTCGGAAGCAGGATTTGCTTTCGGGGCTCCCCGCCGGGACCGGTCCCAGCCTGTGCCGCTGGCTCCTCTGGGAAGAGCCGGAGAAGGACGAGGAAAGGCTCGGGAGAGGGCCGGGAAAGGAAGGGTCTATTTCGAGCTGTCGGAGTGGGCGGCCCAGCAGCCTTGAAGCCCTCGAGATGCCGCGACGCTACGGGCGGAGGCAGCCAGGGCGGGGGGCCCTGGTGCCCCAGGGCTGCCGAGCCCCAGCTTCTGCACTCCAGGACACCAGGCTGCTCCTCCAGCCACCACCTGCCCGGCCCCGGGTCATGGAGATTGGAATGGGGATGGTGCCAGCTGTTTCCCAGTCAGGCAGGGGACCTCTGCCCTGGGCCACAGCAGGAACAGGGAAAACCCCGGCGAGGACAGTTACCATGCCTGGCAGGACCCATCCCGTGTGTCACTGCTTCCCAGAAGTGTCCTCTGTCCTGGGTGTCCTTGGGATGTCTCTGCTCTAGGCCAGGCCAACTTCTTCAGGAGCAGGTCCTTGTGATGGTTGTGGGTCCAGGGAGGAACTGATGCTCTGCCAAGTCTCATCCCCATGGCCTATCCTGTCCTGGCTGATGACCTGGACCTGATTTGATACCCCCGAGCCCCAGGCTGGAGGCAGGTGGCAGTGGGACCACACCCATCCCTGAGAGGTGACACTGTCCTGTGGGACACCTGCACCAGGGGCATCAGGCTGTGGAACAGAAGGGACCATGCAGGAAGGTCATTGTCCTGGAGAGCTCCAGTGAGTGGAGAGGGATAAACACAAACACAAGGGGTGAATGCAAACGCCCTGCAGCCTCCTCTGCACGGCTGCCCTGTGGCTGAGCACCACACCCAGGGGCAGACCCCACTCGAGGGTACCATGGGGTGTGGGGGGAGTCACTGCTGTCTGGTTTGGGGGTCCCTTTGCAGGTGTGTGGTGCCTCTCCCAGGCCCCACCCCGGCCTGATGTTGCCAGCCCTGTCCAGGCCCCATGCCCAGTCCTGCCTGGGGCAGCCTGGGGAAGCAGCAGGCTGGGGCAGAAGCTGATAAGGAGCAGCCTCCAGCACTCCCCATCTGCCTTTCCCTCCCTGCCCTCGGATGTGGCCAGGGCAGGAAGCAGTGCCCAGCAGAGGCAGGGCAGCCTTGGTGTGTCTGCAGCAGGACCCAAACCTGCGGTGCTGCCAGGAGCCCCCCACCCCACTGCCAGTGCCCCACAGGACGTTTTAGAGCTAGCTCCTCTCCTCTGGGATTTTACCCCAGCACCTTGCCAAACGTTGCTCCCACAGCATGTCCATTTTTCTGGGTCCAGACCCCCAAACTCGAGCACAGGGGGTCAGTGGGGGCAGTCCCTGGGCTCAGGATTTCTCTTCTGTAGGACCTGCTGTCCCCACACCCATCCTCCTGCAGTGGCTGCCTGTGATGGGCAAGTGGGGACCTCCTACCCCCGACAGGAGCCCCTTCCTGGGGGCAGCACTGGTGTGTTCTGGCACAGAAGGGGTTCCCTCACTCCCAGCCCTGCAGCTGCTGAGTGGCCCCTTGTAAATATTTGACTCCCTCTAAGTGTTGTTCCCGGCTGAGGCAGCTCTGCCCAGGGGGGTCCCAGCTGCTCAGCCCCCGAGCCCAGAGTCCTCCGAGCCCCGGGGTCCCTGTCCAGGCTGCAGAGGGCACTGAGGGCCAGGCTGTGCTTTTGTCAGGGCAGGAGGTGAAGGGAGGACGGGGAGGGGATGTAGGTAATGGTGGGATTTGGGGCTTCTGGGGCTGCTGCCTCCAAGGTGCCAGGAGGGCAGGGAGACCCCCCTGCCACTGGACACTGTAGAGAGGGGTCACACCCTGCCACAGTGAGCCAGAGGCAGCCAGGAGCACCCTGAGCACCCAGGTGACAGAGACAGCAGGGCAGCATTGCCCCGGGGGCTCTTGGACCCCAGGGAGCAGAGGGAGCACCCTGAGAGCAAGGGAACATGTTTGGGGACAGCACCCTGGGCACTGTGGGCAGGTACCTGGCAAGGGACAGCTGGAGTGGGACTGGCACACCAGGCACTCCTGTGGCACCACGGTGGGGCAGGGGTGACTTTGTCACCTCTCAGAGGACATGGCAAAGGCTGGTGGCTCCTCGGGGTCTCAGAATGTCACGCTGAGGCCTCAGCCCGTGTCTGCAGGGCCGCGGCCTCTGGGGCTGAGGCGGTCCCTGGGGGACCAGTGAGAACAAACAGCGGCGAGTTTTCACTCTCGGCTCATGGAAAAACCAGGCCCACCCTCGCAGTGATTCACCAGCGTGCTCCGCCAGCCCCCCACACGGCACGGGAGAGGGACGGGGCCGAGCACCACCGCCATCCCGGCCCTGCCCCGCTCCCGGGGCCCCGGGCACGGGCAGGGAGCCGGCCCTGGCCCCGGGCGGCACCGGGACGGGGCCCCAGAGGATGTCGCAATGCCGGGCCCCATGCCAGCCCCCCGGGCTGTGGGATCAGGGTGTGTGTCACCCTCGCTCCAGGGCCAGAGAGGGGCTGGCACTGAGGGGTGTCTGGCTGAGGGACACGGCGTGGGGACCCAGAGCCAGGGCTGGCAATGATCAGAGCTGCTGTGAGGTTTAACTTCCATGGGGGACAAAAGACAGGTGGCAGTGCCACCCTGCACAAGGGAGGAGCACCGCAGTGGGGACTTTGCAGGGATGGCGTGTTGGGGTAGGGCTGGGCATCCCACTGGGCATTCTAGTGGGGCACTGGGCTGAGGACCATGTCAGCCAGGAAGGTGGGCTGGGGCAAGTGGGGTGGCAAGAACATCCACAGCCTGGAGAAATGGGGCCCAGGAGGAGAGGAGGGGTGTGGTCCCTGTGGGGGTCTGTGTCCCAGGCTGTCCAGTCCCCACTATTGCCGTGCCTCTGTCCTGTCCCACATCATCCCCTCTGCAGCCTCGACTAATTTGCAGTGGAGGGCCATGTAGGAGCTGGACTTGATGAACCTTGTGGGTGCCTTCCAACTCAGGGTATCCCATGATTCTATGATTTCCAGATGCTTCTCGGCCCAAGCAAGGCAGAGTGGCACTGACCAGGCTGTCCACCACCACAGCCATCCCTGTCACACCCTGTCCTGGTGACAAACCCACAGCTCCCACTGTGAGGGCTGCCAGGAAGGCAGAGCAGGTCGGTCACCCACACTGGCTGTGGTCTGGCCACAGTGCCAGGGTTGAGGCACAGTCTCAAACCTGTACCTCAGGTTTCAACAGCACACTGGAGCAATGGGGCATCTTTACAATGAGCCAGGGGTTTACACTCAGGGACAGGCAGTGTCAGGATCATGCCCTGGTGCTGCCACTCTGTGCCTGCATCCTTCAGAGTGTGTCCCCCGCCGTGATGGAGGCTGATGGCCCAGGGATCTCTGGCTATGGAGGAGGATCTCTGGATCTTTGGCAGGAGGGAGCCAGGCTGTCAAAGCTGAGTTTCCCCCAGCACCCGCTGTGCTGCGATTCAGGCTCGAGGCTGCAGCCCCACGTGGCTCCTGGCCCGGGACAGTTAATCCCGGCAGCTGTAGGGCTGCAGCCCTTGGCACCCTCTGCAGCTGCACCTCGGGGCGGCACCAGCCGGGCCCCACCCTGGTGTCCCTCTCCGTGGGCTGGGGTCCCACACCAGTGTCCCCCTCCATGGGCTGAGGTCCCACCCTGGTGTCCCTCTCCGTGGGCTGGGGTCCCACCCTGGTGTCCCTCTCCATGGGCTGGGGTCCCACCCTGGTGTCCCTCTCCATGGGCTGGGGTCCCACCCTGGTGTCCCTCTCCACAGCCCCTGGAGGAGCCCGTGTCTGCAGGCTCAGGATGGATGATGGGTGGGCCTGGCCACAGGGAGCAGCTCTAAATTCCCTGTGTTGCCCCTGCAGGCCGAGGTGGGATTGGTGCGGCAGCGGCGGGAGCTGCAGCCATGGAGCAGAGCCAGGCGGGTGCCTGAGGCTGCTGGAAGGAGCAGGAGGGGATGCAGGGGGTGCGGGACATGGAGCCCCCCAACAGCAGCACGGCCGGGCAGGACTCGTGCTTCGGGGTGTTCAATGCCAGCGATGGCCGTGCCAGCGCACAGAACAGCATCGCCTCGCCCTGGTTCTCCACGGCCTTCGGCCTCATCGGCCTCTGTTCCAACCTCTTTGCCCTCTGCGTCCTGGTCAGCTCCTCCCGCAAGCTCTCCAGCCAGGCCCGCTCCTCCTTCCTCATCTTCCTCTGCGGGCTGGTGGTCACAGACTTCATGGGGCTGCTGGTGACAGCCTCGGTCATCATCCCCTACCACTTCATCAAGTTCTCCTGGGCCAAGGTCGACCCTGGCTGCCACCTCTGCAACTTCCTCGGCTTCTCCATGGTCTTCTTCGGGCAGTGCCCACTGCTGCTGGGGGCCACCATGGCCGGGGAGCGCTTCTTGGGCATCAACCGCCCCTTCTCCCGCTCCACCAGCCTCTCCAAGCGCCGCGCCTGGGCCATCGTGGGGCTGGTGTGGGGCTTCTCCTGCTTTCTGGGACTGCTGCCGGTGTTCGGGCTGGGGCGCTACACGCTGCAGTTCCCCGGCTCCTGGTGCTTCCTCACCCTCCTGCCCAACACTGGCGACGTCGTCTTCTGCCTGCTCTTTGCACTGCTGGGCATCCTCTCCGTGCTGCTCTCCTTCGTCCTCAACACCGTCAGTGTGGTCACACTCTGCCGCGTCTACCACGACCGCGAGTCGGTGCAGCGGCGCCGCGACAGCGAGGTGGAGATGATGGTGCAGCTCGTGGGCATCATGATCATCGCCACCATCTGCTGGATGCCCCTCCTGGTGAGGCCTTTGTCCTGGTGTGCCTCATCACCACCCCTCTGTGTCTGTCCTGTTCCTCCTTGTGAGGGTCTTTGTGTCACCTGTTCCCCCTTGTGGGGTCTCAGTCTTGGTGTGTTCCCCCCACCTCCCTCCAGTGTCCCTCCTGGGGCTTGGTGTCCCCCACCCTTCACAGTGAGGTCCCAGCTTTCATTGTGTCCCCTCCATGTCCCTGCTAGTGAGGTCCCAGGTTTGAGGGTGTCCCCTTGGTAAGACTTCCCCTGCTGCTGTCCCCCTGCCACCTCTCTGCAGCCCGAGGTGGCCCCTGGTGACAGGCAGAGCAGTGCCCCGAACCGGGCCAGGGCTCCTCCCAGGGGCTCAGTGCCTTGACCTTCATCACTTCCCCATCCTGGGGCAGCTCACAGATCCTCCACTGACACTTTTTTCTCCTTTCTCCCCAGATCTTCATTGTCCAGATGGTCCTGCAGCAGCTGCCTGGCCAGGCCCAGGTGCTGCCCACGGACACGCAGGAGATGCTGCTGATCTACATCCGCATGGTCACCTGGAACCAGATCCTGGACCCCTGGGTGTACATCCTGTTCCGCCGGGCCGTGCTGCAGCGCGTGTACCCCCGGCTGCCCCCCCGGCCCTCCATCGTCTCCCTCAGCCCCTCCCTGCCCCGCAAGCTCACCGCCGGCTCCGTCCTGCAGTAGCACCCTGGGGACGGGCACTGGGCAGGGGGACACGGCCATGCCCCACTCACCCACGCTGGATCCTCATCACCTGCATCCAGGGGCTTCCCCCCTCACAAGCCCCGTAGCCAAGGGGCTGTCAGGGGGCACAGGGCTGCTTCCCCCTCCCCGTCCCCAATAAAGCACAGCTGGTGCAGCTCTTGGTGCCTGCTGGTGACCACCCGAGGGGGGCCCAGGGAGGGCACCTGGGGGGAACCCACACTGCTGACAATCAGAGCGGCAGCCCTTCTCCTCCTGTCTCTCTTTTAATGAGCCACAGCTGCTGCCCACCACATCTGGGGGGTGTGCAAGGGGGATCCTCAGGAAGGTGGGTGGGTTGGGTACCTTCTGCCCTCCATGCCAAGGGACAGATCTAGGTGCTGCTCAGGAGGGTGTGGGGGACAGGATGGGGACCCCCACCAGCACCTCAGCCCCAGATGGGGGGGGGGGTGAGGTGGGGGCATGGGGAGGGAACAAAAGTGAGGGGAAACACCTGCCCCCCCAGCTACTCCTTATCCCCCTTGGCATGGCAGACAGCTGCCCACACCTCGGCCACGAACTCCTGGGGGAAGGCGAACTCGCCCAGCACCGAGTCCAGCCCCTGGGCAAGCTGGGCCACGCTAGGGCTGCCCTTGGCTGCCTCCACCATCGTCGAGGCTGTCGGGGAGAAGAGGGAGGTCAGGGCAGTGTGAGGGGCTGGGACAGGAGCAGGGGCTGAGTCGGGGTCTGGGGCAGGAGCAGGGGAAGAGGCAGGAGCTGGGGCAGGAGGAGGAGCTGGGGCAGGGCAGGAGCTGGGGAAGGGGCAGGGGCTAGGGCAGGGTTGGGGTGGGGGTGAGGGTCAGGGCAGGTCAGTGGTAGGGGCAGGGTCAGCTCTGGGTCGGGGTCCAGGCCCCTCCTCACCCAGCTCGCTGTCACGGATGCCCATGTAGCTCTCCAGCAGATCATCCACCCGCCGGGCCGCTTCTTCCTCGGGGGGGCTGGGCTGGGGGCGAGGCGCGGGGTGAGTGCCGGGCAGCACGGGGAGCACCCAGGGCCACGGGGATGCTGATCCCCACCCTGGCACAGGGTGAGCAGCCAGACGCTCAGAGTGGGGGACTCGGGGTGGGCCTTACCCCCTCCTCCAGCACGGCCGGACCCTGCGTCCGCAGCCGCAGCGTTTCCTTCCCGCTGGCCGCTCTGCCTTCGCCCGGGGATTTGCCTGTCCGCGTCCGCTGCCCGATCATGTCTGTGCCCCGGGGCGGGGGGTGAGGGCACAGGCAGGGCCGGGCATCCCCACCCCTCGCTGCTCAGTGCCCGGCCATCTCCCAGCCCCCCGGGGGCACTGCAGGGTGAGCCGTGGGTGCGATGGGGGGGGTGTCAGGGACACCCAGGGGTGCAGGGTGGGCATGCTCGTGGTTATGGGGTGCTCACAGATGCTCGGGACAACACTCACAGAGCAAGGGGGTGCCCATGGGGGTACGAGCAGGTGTGGGAACCCCCCCGTGGGTGCCCCAGGGCTGTGGGGTACACACACATAGTGGGGATGCAGAAGGGTGCACACAGGGGGCAGTGAACCCTGGCAGGCACCCGGTCACTGGGGAGGGACTGCAGGGCCTCAGGGGGCTGGGGATGATCCCGGGGTCCCCAGGGCAGGAGCAGGGGGACCTTCCCAACTCACCAAAGGCCTTTTTTGGCTGGACCAGGCGGAGGGTGAAGGGCTGAGCCCGCGGCAGCTCCCGCAGCATCCGGGCCACCTCATAGTGCCGGCAGCCCACGATGGTGTGGTCATTGATGGCCTCGATGCTGTCCCCCACACACACTGTCTGCAGCCGGTTGATGATGCTCCCCTCCTTGATCCTCTGGGGACCACGGCGGGACAGGGACACAGCGACCACACGGCACAATGGGGCAGTCAGACACAGCCCCCATCCCGACCCACACACAACCACCTCAGTGGTCCCACACCCTCTGGTAGCCGGGTCAGGCAGGGAAGCCCCCCCAAACATCCCCAGGGCAGGGGAGATCCCCGGGGCCAGGATGGCCCAGGGAAGGACTGATGTGGGGAGTCAGGGAGGAGCCTGGTGCCGGGGGGATGTGCAGGGCATGTCACCTGCAGGCCACGGTCCCCAGGGCTGCCCCAGCCCCAGGCTGCTCCCCAGGGGTTCACCTTGATGAAGGCGTAGCCAGCCCCGTTGTCTGTGATGGTGAGGCCAAGCGCGTCCTCTGTCTTGGTCACCTCCACCTCCTTGGTCTCGCCCCGGACGTGGGCGAAGATGAAATCCTCCAGGCCAATCTGTCCCCCCAGCAGCTTCTGCATGTCCACTTTGTGCGTGTTGAGGGTGCAGAAGAGGATCTGCCCCGGGGAACCCCGTCAGCAGGGACTGGGGATGCCCCAGTAGGGCAAGAGGTGTCAGGGGAGCCACGGCCAGTGCAGGGAGATTTGGTCAGATCTGGGCACTGCTAGAACAGGGGCCCAGGGACCCCCAGCCTGCCTGGGACACTGCACTGCCCCATCCCTGCCCACCTTCCCCCAGCTCCAGCAGCTGAAATCAGCCAGGAACTGGCAGCCATGGCTCCCTGCCACATACAGAGGGTAAACTGAAGCACAGAGCCCCCAAACCCTCCCCAGAGGAGCCAATACGACCCTGAGGCCATAACACTCTTGCAGAAAATTTTGGGGACTACATTTGCAAGCATCTGGGGACTTGGGGGAGCACAGGCCACAGACAGTGCCTGAGGGTGGGTGTCCCTGCCTGGGGCACGAAGACCCCACCCCGGGCCGCAGCCCCTCACCTCGGTGGGCGAGATGTCAAAGACCTCGGCGATTTTGGCGTAGAGCTCCTTGACGTTGGTGAAGCCCTCGATGCGCCCCGTGGGGCTGCCGTGGGCCAGCTGCGTGTGGAACACCAGCCGGGGCCGGCTGCGGGGGGCCCGGGGGGCGGCGGGGCCGGGCGGCTCGGGGGTCCCCGGCTCCTGCCCCACGCCGTTCTCCATGGGGCCGCCCTCGGGGGGCTGCCGGCCGTGCCTGCCCGCCCGCTGCATCCCTGCGGCGCTGCTGAATTATGGATGGGGCTGGCTCCCCGCCGGCCGTAAGGTGAGCCCCGCAGCCGGGAACCTGAGCCGGTGGCGCAGGGCAGCCGCGGGGATCGGGTGAGCTCTGCCAGACGGGAGGAGCCCGCCCCGAGCAGCACCAGCGCAGGCCGGGGCTGGGGGCTGCAGTGATGGGCTCAGGGCCGTCACCCACCGATCCACCCCACAAGCAAGCCCGGGATCAGCTCCAGAGCCCCCGCTGAGCACAGACACACAGAGACCAGAGCGGTTTTCTCCCACATTTATTTGCTCCCATCTCCATCCCCAGCCCAGCGGCAGCAGGAGATGGCAAATGGCAGATGCACAGCGCAGGCCCGGCAAGCGAGGGAGGGGTGGGAACACCCCGGCCCCCGGCCCATGTAGTGCTAAGTAAGAAAATAAGACACTCTCTAATTACACAGTCTGAGATTAATGACAGGCAGCCCCGGGGACACCAAGCCCGACCCCGGCTGCCAGCACAGTGGTCCCACAAGAGCAGGGGGGCTCAGGCAAAAGGGGCAGGAGGCAAAAGCCAGTGCAGCACACCCAGGGTCCCTACAAGCAGGAAGGGGTTGGTCACAGCTCCCCTGCTACAGGGTCCATGGCAGGGGGTCAGTCCCAGCTCTCCCCTGCTCCCTTCCCTAGGAGGGGGTCACAGTTCCAGCTCCCCTCTGGCCCAAAGAGTTTTATTGCTGTCAGGAGCTCGCTGCCTGGTCCCATATACAGAGGGGAAGGAGGGGAGCCAAGCAGGGTGACAGGGGCAGGGGCTGAAGGCACACATCAAATAAAAGCTGAGGCAGGTAGGGGGAAGGAACTGCCCTCATGTCCTTGCAGGGATGGGACCAAGAGGCTCCCAAGCTGGCCAGGGGACAGGAGGCAGCACCAGGACCAAGGGGTCCCCCCACTGCCCCCATTCCCCACAGCCCCAGTTCACCCTGAAGGGCTGTGTTCACTCCAGACCCAAACCCACCAGCGCCTCCCCTGCCCCAGTCAGGCTTCAGGGAGCCCCTGGTTGGCAAGGCAGGGCTAGGGGCCCAGGGGAGAGCGAGGGGGGCTCATGCCAATGCTGACCCTCTGCCCCAGCTGGGCTCTCAGCCCTGTCACCACCTGTCCCCCAAAGCTCAAGGTCCCTGGAGTTGGTGCAGCCGTGGGTTAGGTGGTCTGGGCTGGGGGTCCCGGCTGCAGGAAGGTGCAAGGGGCAGGGGGAGCAGCCAGAGCCTCTGCAGAGACTGTCCCTTGAGTGAGCTCAAGGGACAGGCACGGGGTCCAGCCAGGTCCGGGGTCTGGAAGGACTGGTCCTCTCACAAGTGTTCACTGAGGAGGGAGAAAAGCACAGCTGAGTTACAGAATCCCACAATGGTCTGGATTGGAAAGAGTCCTAAAGTTCATCCAGCTCCTCCCTCTGCCATGGCAGGGACACCTCCCACTGTCCCAGGCTGCTCCCAGCCCTGCCCAGCCTGGCCTTGGGCACTGCCAGGGATCCAGGGGCAGCCACAGCTGCTCTGGGCACCCCAAGCCAGGGCCTGCCCACCCTGCCAGGGAACAATTCCTGCCCAATCTCCCATCCAGCCCTGCCCTCTGCCACTGGCAGCCATTCCCTGGCTCCTGTCCCTGCAGGCCTTGTCCCCAGTCCCTCTGCAGCTCTCCTGGAGCCCCTTCAGGCCCTGCCAGGGGCTCTGAGCTCTGCCTGGAGCCTTCTCTTGTCCAGGGGAGCAGCCCCAGCTCTGCCAGCCTGGCTCAGAGCAGAGGGGCTCCAGCCCCAGAGCATCTCTGTGGGCTTCCCTGTACTTGCTCCAACAGAGCAGCATCTTTGGACATGGAGACACTTCCTGAATTCAGGGACTGGGCTGCACTCTCCCACAGCTCCCTGGAGCAGCTGCACCATCTCTGCCCATTGCTGTCCGCACCTTTCCTGCTCAGCTCCCATCACCACCAGCTGGAGCTCAGCCTGGCAGTGCCATGGGGACACCTGTGCCACGCTCCCAGCCCTGCGCTCACCTGGCAATCCGGGACAGGATCTCCTTGACACGCAGCACCAGCGGCTCGTGCTGCAGGGGGTTGCTCTCAATGGCACTGTGCAGTTTGGCCATGTAGAAGTCCAGGGTGCTCAGCGTGGGGGTCTCCCCAGTGCCTGTGAGGTGACAGCCCAGTGAGCAGGACTAGCAGGTCCCCACCCCACCATGCTCATGTGCTGGGGACTACAGAAGGATCCCAGCACTAGATGCCACCTCCTGGAGTGGCACAAGCCCAGGAACACAAGGATTTGGGCCAATCTGGGGTGCAGCTGTGAATGTGACCCCACAGAAGGAGGGATCCCAGCCTGCCCTGTCCCAGGACAGGGAAGCCAGCTGGCTGTCACATCCCTGGGCTTCCCGGACAGCTCCCCATGTGCTGCAGGATGCCACCCCAGCAGCAGATGGGCACTTACCACCACCCCACTGCCCCAGTGCTCCCCTGCATGAGATGGGGGTCCCCCTCAGTGCCCCTCTGCCCAGGCAGGGGTCCCAGCAGCTCGGGGGCCCCACAGCTGCTCCCAACTCACCAGGGATGGGCAGGGAGGCGAAGCTGGCAGTGAGGGCCTGCCGCACAGACTGGAGCTGCTGCTGCAGGGCCAGGGTCTGCCGCTCCTCCTGCACCAGCTCCTGCTCCAGCTTCTCCTTGGCGCAGTTCATGCTCTCCGTGTGCTTCTGCAGGATGGCGTTCTGCTCCTCGAACTCCGTGTTCATCTTGCGCAGGCGTCGCAGCTCGGCCTCCCGGGCTGCGGGACAGCCCCGTGTGTGGGGACAGACGCTGCACAGCCCCTCCACCCAAACCCCGGCCCACACACGGCTCTCCCCAGCCGCTCTGTGTCACCAATGCCCAGGCCCCAGCCAGGACCTGGTCCCTCCCCACGAGCTTCCCAAGGACCCTCCAGAGCCCCTACCCTTGTTTTGGTCCAAGAACTCCTCGGTGAAGATGGGCACATCAAAGGTGGAGAAGGTGTCGCTGCACTCACCAGCCTGAGGGATGAGAGGGAGGGGTTGGGCAGGGCTGAGCCCACCAGAGGGAACCCCAACACCTTGGGCCAGGCTGATGAGGGCACCGGGACAGGGTGAGGGCTGGCCCTGTCTGGCAATGGGGTGGGAGGAGGGCTATGCTCTGTCTCCCACCCCTCCAGGAACCTGGGACTCACAGCCCCAGACTCCCTCTGCCCACCCACACCTGCAGCCAGCCCAGCAGTGTGACGTGCCTCAGTTTCCCCACACACAAGCAGATCTGACAGGGCCTTACCTTGTGCGGGTGCCCGTTGAGTAGGGTGTTCACGGCCACTGCACCCACATCCTCTGCAGGGGAGGAAGGAGGTCACCCAGGGCCCAGCCTCATGTCCCCGAAAGGCTCTGGCAGCACCTGGCTGGATCCTGCAGCCATTGCTCCCACAACCCACCTTTTTTGATCTTTTTCTCCTGGATCTTCTCCGTGCACATTTTGTAGGCCTCTGACTGCTGGTACTCCCGCAGCTCCTTCATGTACTGCTGCTTCTCCCGCTCCGCCTCGTCCAGGTACCGCTGGGGGGTCACAGAGGGCCTCAGCCTCCTGCCCAGCTCCCACTCCCCAGCACCTTTCTTGGAGCAAGCTCAGGGGTTTGGGGAGCAGGCTCTGGAGCTGCCCAGCCCTGGGGGGTCTCCCCTGGGGGCCAGTACCTGCTTCTCTGAGAGCTGCAGCTTGCTCCACTCCGCTCCCAGCATCTTTGTGATCTCTGGGAAGGGCAGGTCGGGATGCTGCGTGCGGATCTGCTCGCGCCGCTCGTTCAGGAAGCGCACGTAGCCCGTCACGGGGGCTTTAGGGCCGTTGGGAAGGATCTTCTTCCTCTTCTTGCCCTTGGGCCAGCCCCTCTTCTTCACCGGCTGGCACCCATGGGGGAGGGACAGCCCGTCAGGGATCAGAGCCATCACATCAGTGGGACACAGAGCAGCCCCAGGCCCACCTGGGCCATGCAGCCCTCAAGGCAAAGTCTGAGCCATTCCCTGCCTGCGGCCACAGCACAGACTCACGTGGGCTGGTGCAGGGCAAGCGGAGGGGCAGGGACAGCCCCAGGCAGGGCACCTTGGGCCCCACTCCCAGGGACAGTGTGAGAAGGGACACAGGCTCTGGGACTCACCTCCTCCTCCGGCTTCTCACCGCCCACCCGCGCCGACTCTCCCTTCTCCTGTTTGATGGCCACCAGGAAGTTCCCATGCTGAGCCTTGCCTGTGGCATGTCTGCAGCCAGAGAGCACCATCAGAGAGGGCTGGGACACCATGGGGACCAACAGTGACACATCCCCCAGCAGCATGAGCTCACACTCACCAGATTCCCCAAACCCCCTGACTCAAAGAGCCCCGAACCCAGCACCAGCCACAGAGCCCTTGCTCCCATGAGGGGAGGCTGCAGCAGAGATGGCACTGAAGCAGAGCCCAGCACTGTGAGCAGGGCAGCCCTGCACACTAAAGCCACCCTGAGGTCTGGTGGCAGCCCTGGGACTCCTCAAGGACATTTGGATGGAGCTTGGCTCTTGGGGTCAGGTAACATTGACAGTCACACCCCTGCCTGTCACCTGGGCTTGGGACACACCTTGGTGGGGAGTCCCAAGGGACTCTGCAAGGGAGCAGGAGCTGCAGGGGTTTGGATCCTGGTGCCAGGGGCACCACCTGGAAGCATCACCCCCACCCCAGGAGCCCTGGAGGCAGAGGGTGAGGGCAGGGTGCTGCTTGAGCTGCTCCAGCCACAACCACCCCAGCAGGTTGTGCTGCCTGGGACACCTCCCCAACACCTCGAGTGGCTGCACTGCGGGGCCCAGCCCTGTCCCCAGGTCACTGCCACGGCTTCATGGATCAGCAGCTGCTTCACGCAGAGCCTCCCTGCCCCACCGAGCACCCCGGGTGGGTAGAGCCTCCATGTTCCACCACAGCATCACCCTGGGGCTCCCCAAGCCCCCCAGCAACTCCTTCAGCTGGCTCCATCCCCCAGCCCTGTGCCATTCACACCCCAGGGTCCTCAAAGCAGCTCCTGCTCTGCTGGAAATGTCTCACCACGTCAGGGGAGCCACAAAGGGCTCCTGAGTATCACCAAGTGATGCTCGCTTGGGCTCCAAGCAGGTCCCCAGACCTGGGAACCAGTCCAGGCCCAAACACAAGCCCTGCCTCAGACATGTGCCAAAGCCACAGCGACCCCAACCTGCTCAGGATGCACCTTGGGATTTCCCTTGTGTTTGCCACATCATTCACCTGGAGCAAATCCCAATCCCTGAAGAGACCCCAAGCTATGGCTCTCCATTTATCACCCAGACAAGCCGTCCTTGCAGTTATTTCAGGAGGCCCCTTCTGTAAGCCCCCAGCACAGAGCCTGCCACTGCAGTGGCTCTTGAAGAAAAAATGGGACAAGTCCCTCCACCAGCACCAGAGGCAACCAGTGCCCTAACCCCCACGTTCACAAAAAGCCCTACAGGAAGGTGTGAGACCACCTCTTCTTCCAGCTCCCGGGGAAAAAGAACCCTCTGAGGCTGTGCAGGGTCATGGCCAGCCTTTGGCTTTATCAGCTGCAAGAGCAATGTTCCCAGTGATGTGCACAGCATCATCATGTTCACCAGGAACACTGTGACACTCTCCAGCACCAGACAGATCACCCTCCCCCCTTGTGATCCGAATTCCTCAAATGCCTAAGGATGCTTTAAAAAGTAATCTCAGGCAAGATTCCTCCTCAGCCAGTTCACTCTGGCATTCACCTCCCTCCACCTCTGAGGCGCTTCCCCACCCACCAGCCCCTGCATCAGAAGGGCCAAGGACAACTCAGGACAGCACAAATCTCAGAGGAATTCAGCCCTTGCTGCTTCTGATCTCCCAATATGCTTAGAATCACAGAACCATGACATACCCAGAGCTGGAAGGGACCCTCAGCCCAGCCCCTGTCCCTGCACAGCCACCCCAACAGCCCCACCCTGAGCAGCCCTGGCAGCGCTGTCCAAACGCTCCTGGAGCTCTGGCAGCCTTGGGGCCGGGACCATTCCCTGGGCAGCCTGGGCAGTGCCAGCACCCTCGGAGTTTCTGCTGCTCTTTCACCAGGGGCACTGACACACAACAGGGTGGCCAGAGGAGGTGGTGGCAGGTGGTGGCACTTACAGCAGGGCGGCAGACGGCTGCTTGGTGCTGTGGGCCATGGGCAGGGCTCTCGGTCAGCACGCTGTGGGCAGAGCACAGTTGGCACTGTCATCAGGTGGTGGTGCCCCTGCCAAACCCCCCTCAGAGGTGTCTCCCTCGTGGGGAAATCACAGGACCCCTCCCCGAACAGCATCTCCTCCCTAACCAGCCCCTCCCTGGCCTCTCCACCTGCCCCAGCCCCCAGGACCCCGGCACAAGCTCCAGCCTGCTCCCACTGACCCACCCCTCCCTGGGCTGCCATCGCAGCTCCCACGGGCTCCTCCCCCGGCCCCCTGAGCCCTGCCCGGCAGAGCCCCCCTCCCCGAGACCCACGGCAGCCCAACAGCTGCACCCCACAACACTCGGCGCCCCTCGCACCCCCAGGGCCCGCCCTCCCTGCTGGGGTCCCATCGCAGCGCCCCAAGGGCTCCCTCCCATAACCCGCCCTCCACCCCCGACTCCCCGAGCCCCCAGGAGCGCCCCTCACACAGGATCCCCACATACACATCCTCACACATCATATCCCCACAGGATCCCCACACAGGATCCCCTCAGGAGCGCCCCTCCCACAGGATATCCCCACAGGATTCCCTCCCGAAGGATCCCCCCCAGAGGAGCAGCCCTCCCACAGGATCCCCCACAGGATCCCCCCAGGAACGCCCCTCCCGAAGGATCCCCCCCAGGATATCCCCACACAGGATCCCCTCCCGAAGGATCCCCCACAGGATCCCCCCACAGGATATCCCCACACAGGATCCCCTCCCCTCACAGGATCCCGGTCCGGACCCGCCGCCGCCGCCGCTCACCTGACCACGCCCCTCTATTATTATGCAAACGAGGCTCCCGCCGCACGGCCCGCGATTGGCCGCTCGGCGCCGACTCGCGGAGGGCAGCCGGACGCGGGTTGGCTGGGTGTGATGACGTCAGAGGGAAGCGGCGGAAGGGGGGTCGGCGCTGACGGGCGCGGCGCGCGCGCGCTGCGGGCGGCCCGACCAATCAGCAGCCAGCGTGGGGACGAGGAAGTGTTGTGGCTAGGGCAGCATCTTAAAGGGGCAACCACAAAGCGGCGGGGCCTCATCAACAGCGCCTTAAAGGGGCAACGTGACGGCGGGTCCCGGCGCCGCCCCATCCCAGTGACCCCAGTGCGTTCCCATCGCCCCCAGGAACCGCAGTGCCACCCCAGGGCTGACCCTCTGGCTCAGCTAGCCTGCTCCCAGCAGCCCCCGTACCCGCCCAGCAGGGGGTACCCGTGACACCAGTACTTATCCTAGAGTCCCAGTGACCCCAGCACTGCTTCCAGTCACCCCAGTACAGCCCATACTGGTTCCAGTGACTCCATTAAATACACAAGGAGAGGTCTCTCGCGACCTCCAGTCTGCTCCCAGCCTCTCCAGTATTCACACAGCTGGGGATCCCCATGATGCCTGTAGTCACCACAGAGTCCCAGTGACCCTCACACTCCTCCCCAGAGGGTCTCAGTGCCCCCAGTAGTGCTCATACTGGTCCCAGTCACAACAGCACCTACTCAACAGGAGCTCCCAGGTGCCCAAGGAAGCCCACACTAGTCCCAGTGACACCAGTACTCACGCAGGAGGGGGTGTCCCATGACTCCAGTAGCCACCCCAGAGTCCCAGTGACCCCAGTACTCCCCGCACACTGTCCCCAGCCCCCCCAGTGGGGCCCATTGTTGTAAATGAGAAGCTTGACTAGGCCAATATTCAAGCAGCAATCAATTTATTAATTAATATGGTAAAGTATGAGCAATACAGCACCGGGTACAGTGGGGGGAATTTTCCCTCCACCTGCACAACAACAGTTGGGGCTTACAGGTATTTATAGGGGTACTCATAAGCTTTCTCAGCAATTTCTATTCCAAATTTTTACATCACAATTCTATACACTATTGTGATTTAGTTTTTCTCAGGATGTATCCCAGAAAGGAGTATCCCCACATGGTGGGGTCCGGCTTCCAAAAGAAGAAAGAAATTTCCCAGTTGGTGAGATCCAGATTACAGATGTGGGTCCACCTTTTAATTGTAAGGACTGTAAATCTCATACCAGTGATGTCCAGCTTCCCTTGGTTGAAACTATCAATCCTTGAGTTGATCCTCCTTTCTCAAGCTGCTTTTCACTGTTTGTTAGCGCGTTGAGATAAGCATGTTTCCTTTTTATATATTGTAAAGCTACAGTTTCAAAGATCCTTACTACAAGCAATATTCTAAAATGATACTTCAAAAGGTTATTATTGCAAAACTCTTTTTAGCTAGAAGCAGAAAGTTCCTGTCAAACAGCAACATCCTTAAAGCTTTAATTCAAATGCTCCTAAATCAACTTAAGACTTATAAAGGTTAATTGCAAACAAAGAATAGGTTCAAAGGCCTTCTTCCATGCTTTACTCCCTCAGTTATTTATTAGAATTGTCCTTGTGACTGTCCCACGGTCAGTTTCCACACATATCCCAATCACAGATACACAGGTTGCCTGCATGTACCTGACACGAAACACAGCTTTGCATTTCACACCATCACGACCCAGAAGGTCCCAGTCACCCCCACCAAGTCCTACTGACCCCAGAGCCCATCCAAGCAGGGGTTCCCCCACATCTGCAGCCCGATGACCAGCGGGTGAGCAGCATCCCAGTGACTCCACAACCCCTGTACCCTCACTCCTGCAGTCTGACACTCCCCACTGGTGCACACTGGGGCGTTGGGGTGACTGGGAGCAGTGTACTGGGATCACTGGAACTCAGGCAGCTGCAGGCATCATGGGCACCCCGGCATTGAACACCGGCACTGCTGGGAGCAGCGAGGGTGTACTGGTGTCACTGGGATTCTGGGGTGCCTACTGGCAGCATGGGCACCATCGCCTTGCTAGGGTGGGTACTGGGGTCACTGGGAGCACTGGGGAGGTACTGGAGTGACTGGGACATTCCCTTGTGGGCAGTGGGACTGTTACAGGCAGCACTGGTGTACTGGGAGCTGTGTGGGAGCTCTGGGGTCTGCGGGACTGCTGTGGGCAAGGCAGGAGTGGCTGGAAGTGGGGGAGTAATACTGGGATCACTGGGGACAGCACTGGTGTGACTGGGAGCAGTATGGGACCAGCACTGGTGTGACTGGGAGCAGTACAGGACCAGCACTGGTGTGACTGGGAGCAGTAGGGGACCAGTACTGGTGGGACTGGGAGCAGTACAGGGCCGCCACTGGTGTGACTGGGAGCAGTGCCGTGGCACTGGTGTGACTGGGAGCAGTACGGGACCAGCACTGGTGTGACTGGGAGCAGTGCTGTGGCACTGGTGGGACTGGGAGCAGTACGGGACCAGCACTGGTGGGACTGGGAGCAGTACAGGACCAGTACTGGTGGGACTGGGAGCAGTACAGGACCAGTACTGGTGGGACTGGGAGCAGTAGGGGACCAGCACTGGTGTGACTGGAGCAGTACAGGACCAGGGCTGGTGTTGCTGGGAGCAGCGTGGGGCAGTGTGATGTGTCTGGGAGCGGTGCGGGACAGCAGCGGAGCCCCGCGGGGCCGGAGCGGGGCCAGCCCGGGGCAGCCGGGCGCTCCGGTGCCGCCCCCCGCTCTCCCCGCCCAGGACGGCTCCGGGGCCGCGGGGAGCAGCGGAGCGGGCCGGTCCCTCCCTGTCCCTGCCACCTCCTCCCTCCTCCCGCCGCGTCCCTCCCCGTCCCCTCCCATTCCCGGGGAGCCTCCCGCGGGCCGTGCCGCGCTGTCCCGCGGGCTCGGCCGGGCCATGGCGGAGCCCCCGCAGTCCCCGCAGCCCCCGGGCCCGGCGCTGCCGCTGCGGGCGCGGCTCAGCTTCGCGTGCGGGCACTTCCTGAACGACGCGTGCTCGGCGCTCTGGTTCACCTACCTGCTGCCCTTCCTGCACGCTGTGCTGGGCTACGGGCACGGCGCGGCCGGCGGGCTGCTGCTGGCCGGCCAGGCGGCCGACGGGCTCTGCACGCCGCTGCTCGGCTTCGAGGCCGACCGGGCCCACGGCTGCGGCCGCTGCGGGCGCAGGAAGGGCTGGCACCTGGCCGGTGGGTGCAGAGGGACGGCCGGGCGGGGGCTGCGGGCACCGGGAGCTCCGGGGGGAGCCGGGGGGAGAGGGCTGAGCCCGGAGCGCCGGTCTGGGGTGCGCTGAGTGCCCGACATCCGAGGGGGGAACTTTGCTGGGATGCCGTAAGTAGACAGGCATGACCCTGGGGGAGCTTTGCGTGTGTCGGTGTTGCGGAACAACCAGCAGAGCCTTTCTGGGATGCTCTGAGTGAAGAGGGATGGCCCCAGGGGAGACTTTCTGGGGTGTCTCTGTTGGGGGACGTCCAGAGGCCTTCTAGGACGCTCTGAGTGCAGAGGGGTGGCCCCGAGGGACCCTTCTGTGTTGTTCTGTGTTGAGGAACCTTGCGGGGCCCAAGGGTGCCTATCCCGGGTGTCTCGGGTGAAAATGGGTCGCCCAGAGTGGCCTTTCTGCAGCGGCCCGGATGGAAGTGAATGGCCATAGGGAGCCTTTCTGGGGTGCCTGGGGTGGAACGCACTGCTGGGGTGCCAGAGATAAGGGACGGGTGACCCTGAGGAGCTTTGGTTAGGGGAGGGGAGGAGTGTGGCTGTGAGGGAGACTCCTGCGTGCTCTGGGTTCGGGGTCACCCGGGGGAGCCTTTCTGGGGTGCTCTAAGTGGAGAGGATGGCTCTGGGGGACCTTTCTGGGGTGTCCTGAGGGAGTGACCGAGGGTGCCTATCCAAGGTGACATGTGAGAATGGCTGACCCTGGGGGAGCTTTTCTGGGGTTCCGAGGGTGGGACACCCTCCTGGGGTGCCCAGAAGGGAGAAGGGTGGCCCCGAGGAGCCTTTCTGAGGTGCCCTGAGTGGGAGGAACACAGGAGAACCTTTCTAGCATGCCCAGGGTGGGGGACAGTGGGGATGCTGGGTGGGGGGGTTTGGCCCCAACCAGCTCTGTTGGAGGGGCACAGGTGGGGGACACTCTGTGGGGACATAGGGGAGCCTCTCTGGGGTGCAGGATCAGCTCCAGGATACCTTCCAGGGGTGCCCTGGAAGAGGGGGAATAAGACCAAGGGTGCCTTTCTGGGTTGGGGGATCAGCCTTGGGGGTTTCCTAGGGTGGGGAGGAATTGGGGTGCCTTGTGGCATGGAGGTCTCCCTGAAGATGTGGGAGCCTTTCTGGGGAGGGGGACCATCATGTGGCAGTGAGGTGGGGACAGGATCCCCCCAGCTGGAGAGGGGCAGCCCCAGGGGTGAGCAGATTGTGTGCCCTGGGGTGGAAGGGAGCAGCTCCATGGAAGGGAGGGCTGCCCTGGAGGTTTTTTGGGGTGCCCTGTGGAAGGTGAAGGGGCTCTGGTGTGTTGGCAGTGCCCTGGGTGACAGGAGATGGGTCTGGGGTGCTTTGTGAGGAGGGGATATCCTGGGAGGTGCCTTTCTGGGATCCCCTGCAGCAGCGAGGTGGGGACAGAGCTGCTCCATGTGTAGGGGACAGTGGGGTGCTGAGCCTGGATGGGGAAGGGGCACCATCCCACCCCGGGGGGCACCCCGCTGTCCCTCAGGCTTTGTGTGTGTGGGTGGCAGCGAGCGGGGCTGAGAACCACGTGCTCAGACCTTGGAGCTGCAGCAAAACCAAGACCATCAGTAAAATCTGGGCTTTCCCAAAAGCCCAGGTGCTTCCTGAGAGCTCTCAGTGTCCCCGGGGGGGCCCTGTGGCGTGGGGCCCTTGGCTGTGCTGTGCTGTGCACCCCGGGGCCAGCAGTGGGGTACAGCCATGGGATGCACAGGAGGCTCTGGCTCAAGGAATTACTGACGGGTTGTCTTGCATTCTGCCCTGGGTAAAAAAAGGCAGCAGAGTGCAGGGGGACTCATCTGTCGAGGTCCCTCTCTGAGGGGCCACTGTGCTGTAGAGAGGGGTTCTTGGTTCCCTCTCTGAGGGGACAGTGTGATAGGGAGAGCAGTGTGGGTAGGAGTGGGGTCCTTGGTCCCTCTCTGAGGGGACAGCGTGGCCTGAAGGGGGGTCCTTGGTGCTGTGGCTGGTGCAGGAGCCGGCACATCCTGCTTGGCTGACGGGGCAGTTGGTGGAAGAAATGCCATTGATAACAACCCTCGGTAACGACCTGCCTCGCCCAGAGCAGACCCGCGGGGAGGGGAGGACGGTTGCAGTGTAGGTCCTCTTATCTTGATCCCAAATTTATCTCGACCGATGCTTTGTGCAATCCAACGGCAACCTGATAAGGCGTCTGACCTCGCCGGAGCTTGGCTTGGTGAGTCAGGGAGAGTGCTGGAGGGGCAGCTTCACCCCTGCCCAGCCTCAGTGGCCTCGGCGCCCTGGATTTAGGGAAGTGGCCGGAGCTGTTTCCTCCCGCTGCTGCAGCCGGGTGCTGCCCGGCGAGCACAGAGGGGAAATGCTAACTCAGGCCTTGCAGGAGCAGAGCACAGCCCGGGCAGGCTGCAGCAGGGACGCAGACTGTTTTCCAGGCTGCAGCGTGGGTCATTGCCAAGGCGGGGGCTTCCCCGGCGCCCACCTCGGCTGACCACAGAGTGACCATTGGTGGTGGCAAACCCACCGGATCCGGCCGTGCCGGGGCTGCCGGCTTCCCTCGATCACGCTGCAGCGAGAGATGTTGTGTGGGAGCGGGGTGTCTCGTCCGGTGGCAAACCCGTGCTCAGATCAGAGGAAACGCTGTGAAACCGCAGCCTCGGGGCGGGGGAGACACCACGAGTTGCTATCGTGGCATCTTCCCACCGCGGCCGCAGCCCCGGGTGCTCCCACGGGCGCCCCGGGTGTCCCTGCCTGCTCGCCAGCTCTTTTATGGGCTCCAGCTTCCCGACGCAGTGGGGAGGAAGGCTGAGAGTCTCTTTGCTGCCTGTCTCAGCCTGTCTGGCAGTGCTGGCCCAGAATCCCTGCCCCAGGCGCCTGTGCTGGAGCAGCCCGGCGTGCTCGTGATCTGCCCCGCGGGGCCAGAGATGAGCAGCTGGGCCTTTGCAGCCATGGGGCTGCAGGCGTGGGCAGAATGGTCTGGGGTGAGCTCCCATGGCCCCGCTGGGGAGAGCACGGAGTCCCCAGCACCCCTCTGACTCAGTGCAGTCACCCCTGGGCACTTGGGGTACGTGGCTGTTGGGGTGCAGCCCTGTGTCAGATGGGCACAGCTCCACGGGGTGGCCAGTGGGGTGACCCTGGTGTGGACACTGCCTGCCCCAGGGGGTCACAAGGAGGGGGTGACACTCCTGTGGTTGTGTGGGTGGCGATGGCTCATGGGTGGGCACAGGAGCTGCTCTGGGGCTGCAGCAGCCAGGTCCCACAGCTCCTGCCCCAGTGCTCTCCTCAGAGCCCTCACAGCCCAACAGGGCTGCAGAGCCTGACCCTGTGGGGCCCTGGGAGCCTCACGCCTCATCTGGGCCCCCTTAAAACCCAGGGAACAGAGAGGATCTGGGCTGGTTTGAGCCTTCATGGACCTTCCCGTGCCTGTAGTTTGTCTGGGGCACAGAGTCCCTCTGTCCCTCAGAGGTCCTGGAGCACCAGAGCTGAGCACTGTGAGCCAGTGTGAGGACCCAGCACCCCTTGGGGATGGATGGGGCTGGGCTGGCGTGGTCACTGCTACCCTTGGCTTTGCCCTTGGCTTTGTCCTGGCATGCACGGCTGTGCTGTGCAGGAGCAAGGAGGAGGAGGAGGAGGAGGAAATCTCCTTCATGGGTGGGAGGAAGAGGAATCACTCATGAGGAAGAGAGGTTCTTGCAAAGTGGAGAGGGTACCTTGGGGACCTGGCCAAGTAGGCTCCCCTCAGCTGTAGGAACAGCTCTTCATCAGCACACAGTGAAGCTGGGAACATGTAAGACAGTACAGGGGGACATGTGGGACAGAGCACCAGGCTCTGTGTCGGGGCCTGGCGGTCTGTGGAGCTGTTGGCAGATAGGCTCTGTAACTCTGGGAAAGGGGAGGGCGAGGCCAGGCTGGCCTGTGTGCCCCACGCAGGGTCCCTGTATGCAGCGTCCCCACGCTGAGTCCCTGTGCTGTCCTGCCACAGCAGAGGGAGGAGCCTGGCTCTGGCGTCCCTGACTCAGCGGGCCCTTCCCGGAGCCCCCATGGCTCTGTGTCACCCTGTCACACTGCGGGTGATGTCTGAGCGTGGTGGAAGCATGGCTGTCTCTGCCAGCCCCACGGGAGAGGGACGTGGAGACAGACGGGGTGCCAGTGCCCGTGGCACAGCCAGAGCCCTCCCTAGGGTGCCATATCACCATGGGCAGCAGCAGGGAGGGGTTATCTGACTGGATATCTGCACCTGGGGACAACAAACCTGCTGGTGCCTGTGGGTGTGACACTGAGGGTCTGTCATGGTATCTTGAGGGGACAGAGCAGTGCTGGGGAAGGACCTTGACCTGGGGGGTGTCTGTCTGTGCTGGGTGCCAGAGGGAAGGACATTCCCTGTGCAGGATGGGCTGAAGGAATGTCTGGAGCTCCACGTGTCCCATCTGGCTGGGGAAGGAGCCCCAGGGTAGAAGGGGTAGAACCTGTCCTGGCGAGGGCTGTGTGTGTCACGTTGGAGTCCCAGCCTCTCACTGCTCCACTTTCTCTGCAGGCACCACCTGTGTCCTTGTGTCCTTTCCCTTTGTCTTCAGCCCCTGCCTGGCCTGCAGGGAAAGCACTCCACAGTGGGCAGCCTTCATCTACTACCTCCCCTTCATCATCATCTTCCAGTTTGGCTGGGCAGCCACGCAGGTGTCCCACCTGGCCCTCATCCCCGAGCTGGTCAGCAGTGACCATGGGAAGGTGGAGCTCACGGCTTTCAGGTGAGCACAGCCACACCTGGGCTTGGGGGAGCTGCCCTGGGTCCCATCACCGTGTGACACGAGGTCCCTGGGTGCTGTGGCACACCAGACACCTTGGCATGGCAGGACAAGGACTGGGCCATGTGGGTGTCCTGTGGGATGTGCCAAAGGACTCTGGTCCTGGGTTGGTGGCCCAAAGCCTTTGCTGCCAGGGGGAATGTCTTGATGCCAGGCATGTCAGTGTCACAGCCTGTGGGACACTTCCCTGAGCTGGGGACACTTCTCCTTTGGGAATGGACCGTGGCATTTAGGGGAGGGACTGTCCCTCCCAGATGCCCTCAAGGAGAGCTGGACACGGCTCTGGAGGTGAGATGTCTCCAGGGCCAGGTGGGCAGTGCACTTGGCTCATCCCTGTCAGGGTCAGGACGTGGGATGGGATGTTTATTCCATGGAGCAGGATGTTTATTCCATGGAGCAGGGAGGATGTGGGGTAACTGTGGGTCCAAGTGGTCCCACTCGGGGGGTACCAGGTCAGGCAGCTCCTGGCATTCTTGAAGCAGAGGTGAGCTGTGTCTGGAGGGGGAACAGACTCAGACTGACCTGTAGGGATGTTGATTTCCTCCTAGTCATGCCCCGAGGCTTGGACTGGGCACACTGGGAGTGGCAGCAGTAAGGCTGAGGCCTGGCCAGGTGCCTTGTGCCCTCAGAGGTGTCACCTCAGCCATGACTCTGGGGTGCAGAGGCCGTAGCACATCTGGCTTGGAGGGCAGCCGTGGGCAGAGGTGTCCTGCTGTGCTGTCCCCCTGCTTGTCCCTCTGCATGGCCCCAAGGTTTCCTTCTGCTCAGGTATGCCTTCACTGTCATGGCAAACATCACCGTGTACGGCCTGACCTGGCTCCTGCTGAACTTCCAGACGGACCAGCCCGACCGCATGGAGCACCTGGGCCCTCAGGACATCCCTGTGTTTCGGGTGAGTGGCAAGGCACAGTCCCTGGGGTTCCCTCTTCTCATGGCTCAGCTGGGGAGGTACTGGAGGGAGTCAGGGAGCAGTGCCCTAAAACCTCACCAACTGGGCCAGAGCCACATGAGCCCTCCGTGGGGTTTGGGCACCCCTCCTTACCCTCCAGACTGCTGGGGGCTGATGGTGAGGTGCCCCCACTGCTGTGCTCACCCCCATTGCCTCACCAGAACTTGGCCCTCATCGTGGTGGGGCTGGGGGCCGTGTTCTCCCTCATCTTCCACCTGGGCACCAAGGAGAAGCCGTACCCAGCCGGGGTGCTGCCCGAGCCAGAGGAGAGCACCCCGCTGCTGCACAAGGAGCCCCCGGGCCCCCCGCGCCCGCTGCTGCTCTGGAAGGACTGGCTGCTGGAGCCCTCCTTCTACCAGGTACGGCTGGGCAGGGCCCCCCTGGCCTGGGCTGGCTGCTGGAGCCCTCCTTCTACCAGGAACAGCTGGGCAGGACTCCCCTGGCCTGGGCTGCTGCCACGGGGCTTGCCTAGGAGCGGATGGGGATGGAGAGGGGAGCTCGTCTGGGCACCCATCCACCCTCTCAGAGGGGCCATCCCCTTCCTGCTGGGCACCTATGCCATGACAGCTGGGCAGGGCAGGTCCTTCCCACAGGCTGAGCGGTGATGCCCTGGCCCTGTCCCCTCCCAGGTCGCAGTGCTCTACATGGCCACCCGCCTCATCGTCAACCTGTCCCAGACCTACATCGCCATGTACCTGACCAACTCGCTGCTGCTCTCCAAGGTGGGTGCAGGGCAGGTCTGGGGCCACGTGGGAAGGTGTCCTGATGTGGCCTGGGGCTCATCTCCCTGTCCTTGTCCCTTGCAGAAGTACATTGCCACCATTCCCCTAGTGATGTACGTCAGTGGGTTCCTCTCCTCATTCCTCATGAAGCCTGTGAACAAATGGATTGGTCGGAATGTGAGTCCAGAAGAGGTTGGAGTTTGACCCCAGGAAAGGACCAGGGGTCTAATCCTGCCTGTGAGCAAAGCTCCTGGCACACCTGAGCTGGAGAGCAGGGACCCCTCACGGACCCTCTGCCAGCAACCACCCACTGCAGCATGGGTCCTGCTGGGACTGGGTGGTGGGCAGGTTTGGGGATCTGGGTCCTGCTGGGACTGGGGGGGTGGGCAGGGATGGTGGCAGGAGCCTGTCTTGTACATCTCTCAGGCTGGGGAAGGCAATGCTGGCCCAGAGTTACCATGTCCATGCAGGCCTGACTGGGCTGCAGAGCCCTGTGGTGCCCATCAGGGGCAGAGGGGAAGTCTGGTCACACTGGCCTGGGTGGGCACACGGTCTGCAATGCCAGCAGGAGGGACCTGCTCCCCCAGAGTGTCCCCTCTGTGCTGTTGGGTACCAGTGGAGTGTTCCTCCCTCACAGACACGCTCCCACAACTCCCCTTGGGGCTCAACCCTTGGGCTGCAGAACAGCCTGGAACCCAGCAAGGACCTGCTTTTGGGGTCTCCTTGTTTAAATACAGCTTGGACAGAGCCAGGGCTGTCCCTCATGGCTCCTGGGCAATGCTGGCCTCATGCCCTGCCTGCTCCTGCTTGCTC
Organism: Passer montanus; assembly: GCF_014805655.1. Classification (NCBI taxonomy): domain Eukaryota; kingdom Metazoa; phylum Chordata; class Aves; order Passeriformes; family Passeridae; genus Passer; species Passer montanus. The sequence goes on from NW_024358058.1 coordinate 721,805, forward strand.
CTCCCTCACCAAGTGCCAGCTGATGTCTGAACTCCCCCTTCTGCCTGTCCCCATCACAGCTGACTTACTTTGTGGGCATCCTGGTGGTCCTGGCCTTTGCCTCCTGGGTGGCCCTGGCCAGGCAAGTAGGAGACGAGATCTACGGGCTGGCAGTGCTGCTGGGGGCCGGCTCAGCCACCATCCTGGTCACCTCCCTGTCTATGACTGCAGATCTCATCGGCACCAACACGGTACGGCCGCTGCTGGGATGGGGCGGGGGCCACGGTGGGCACAGAACCCACGGGCTGGAGCGGGCACTGCTCAGGGTTAGGGGGTGGAGGCGCTGGGAGGGGGCTCTGCTGGGCCCCCGTGCCCTGCTGCTCTGCTGCAGTGAGGGCTCTGCCCATCAGAGGGCACACGGGGCTGCCTGGCCCAGCACGGCACAGGTTCCCTCTCCTCCCGCAGCACAGCAGCGCGTTTGTCTACGGTGCCATGAGCTTCACAGACAAGATGGCCAATGGCCTGGCTGTGATGATGATCCAGAACCTGCACCCCTGCCCGTAAGTGTCTCTGCAGAGCTGGGACCCCCTTGCCTGGGGGCCATGAGGGAACATTTCAGAGTTGGAGCAGGAGACATGGAAGGGAACCAGCTTAGATTTGTAGAATCACACAATGGTTTGGATTGCAAGGGAGCCTAAAGCTCATCTCCTTCCACCCCCTGCCATGGGCAGGGACACTTTTCACTACACCAGGTTGCTCCAAACCCTGTCCAACTTGGACTGGCACACTTCCAGGGATAGGGCAGCCACAGCTGCTCTGGGCACCCTCCCAGGGAACAATTCCTGCCCAATATTCCATCCAGCCCTGCCCTCTAGCAGTGGAAGCCATTCCCTGTGTCCTGTCCCTCCATCCCTTGTCTCAAGTCCTTCTCCAGCCCTCCTGGAGCCCCTTTAGGCACTGGAAGGGGCTCTGAGCTCTCCCTGGAGCCTTCTCTTGTCCAGCTCTGATTTGTCTTAAAGTCTTCTTCATCTTCTCTCCCAGCCGTGGGGGGACCCAATCTGTACCTGGGGATATCTTTGCCCTGGGCCTTTCCCTCCCACCCCAGTGCAAACCAGTCCTGACTCTGATGTGAGGACATGGGACCACTGCCTGTAGCCTGGGACCTCTGTCCCGGCCTCCAAGCACATTCCTGCCTGTCCTCACAGGACCGAGCTCTGCTGCCCTGCCTGTGTCGACTTCTACCGCTGGGTGATGGTGCTGGTCACCGGCGGCATCGCCGTGGCCGCTGTCACCACGCTGTGCTCCATCATGGTGTGGCCCATCCGGATCCGCTGCCGTGAGTGGGGCTGGGGGCTTGGGGGCAGCCCAGTGTGGGGCTGGGGGCACTGGGAGCCCTGCTCAGTGCCAGCCTGGGCTAAAGGCACAGTCTGTGCAGTGGGGGAGCGGTGGGAGCACTGTCAGTACTGGGCTGGCTTGCAGCCATGCTTGCAGGGGAGCCCTCATGGCAGGACACAGGGCAGGGCCGTTGTCCAACTTCCCTGCTGCCCCCAGAGAGGGGCTGTGTTTGCTTGCTGTGCCCTTCTGGGGGGCAACATCCCCCTGGCCCAGTCATGGCCATGCTGGTCTCAGGGCTCCAAGGGGTGTCAGGGTGTGGCAGCAAATATGGCAGCAAATGTGGGGATGGTGGGGAGCCAGCACCTCTGTTCAGTGCCTGTTCTGCCTCTTGGGGTGCCAGTGCCTTGCTGTGGGGTGGGGGAACAGGACAGACCCCTCGTGCTGCTGGGGGCCCTGCTGGGTCAGGCCCCTGGTGCTACAGAAGAGTCCAGGAGGGCCAGGCCAGCACTTGAGGGTCACCCACACTGCCATCTCTCCTGACCTGTCCCTTCCTCCTCTTCCTCCAGGTGCTGTGGGCCTGGAGGGGCTGATCAGCACAAGGACCCCTGAAAGCGTCACTGCGAGCACTGAGGGAGAGAGCCAGACCGTCAACTGAGTGGGGCTGTGTCCTCGGCCTCCGTGTCCCCAGGGCTGTCTCCTCAGGGCTGTGTCCTCGGCCCCGCGGTGCCACACTCTGAGTCTGGAGGGTGCCCGCACTGGGGGCCACTGGGCTCTGGCGAGGGGGTGACCCCAGCCTGTCTCCTTGCACTGGACTCTATTCCCACCCTGACCTCACGTCCCCATCCCGGACTCCGGTGTCCCCGGCCCCGCCGGGCCCATGAAGGCTGTCCCCGGTGCGGTGTCACGGTGCAGGGCCACCTGTCACCTCTCACCTGCACAATGAACACTAAACGGGCCTAGGCCAGGCCGGGGCGGCCCCAGAAGAGGGGAGCGCTCGGCCCGAGGTTTTACCTGCTTTTGTAAGGTCAATACGTACAGACGGCACTTTATAAAGGAGGAGAAAAAGGAGAGAAATAAACCAACCGCAGCGCTGACGGCCCGGGATGGGGGTGGGCTCCGCTCTGGGGTGCGGGAGCCGCAGCTGGGGTTGGAGCAGGTCTGGGGGGTTCGGGCACAGGAGCGGCCTGAGGGGGCCCGGCCCCTCAGCGGCCATGGCGGCCCCGCGCGCGGCGCTGCGGGCAAGGGATTGGTCCGTGCGCGGGGCCCCGCCCCCGGGGCGGGACAGCCAATGGGGGCGGCCCGTGCGCGGAGGGGGCGGGGACTGGGAGAGTGTGAATGGGAGAGTGTGAGAGTGTGTGAGTGTGTGTGAGTGTGTGTGATGTGAGAGGGGGGGTGGGGGGGGTGTGTGAGTGTGTGTGACCGTGTGTGTGTGACCGTGTGTGTGTGTGTGTGTGTGTGTGAGTGTGTGAGTGTGAATGGGAGAGTGTGAGTGATTGTGTGTGTGAGTGTGTGTGTGTGTGTGAGTGTGTGTGATGTGAGAGTGTGTGTGTGTGTGACCGTGTGTGTGTGTGTGTGTGTGAGTGTGTGTGAGTGTGTGTGTGAGTGTGTGTGTGTGTGTGAGTGTGTGTGAGTGTGTGTGTGTGTGAGTGTGAGTGTGAGAGTGTGAGTGAGAGTGTGAGTGTGTGTGTGTGAGTGTGTCTGTGTGTGTGTGACCGTATGTGAGAGTGTGTGACCGTGTGTGTGTGTGTGTGTGTGAGAGTGGGTGTGTGAGTGTGTGTGTGAGTGTGTGTGAGCGTGTGCGTGGGAGTGTGCGTGTGTGTGTGTGAGAGTGTGTGTCCGTGTGTGTGTGTGTGTGTGTGAGAGTGGGTGTGTGAGTGTGTGTGTGAGTGTGTGTGAGCGTGTGCGTGGGAGTGTGCGTGTGTGTGTGTGAGAGTGTGTGTCCGTGTGTGTGTGTGTGTGTGTGAGAGTGGGTGTGTGAGTGTGTGTGTGAGTGTGTGTGAGCGTGTGCGTGGGAGTGTGCGTGTGTGTGTGTGAGAGTGTGTGTCCGTGTGTGTGTGTGTGTGTGTGAGAGTGGGTGTGTGAGTGTGTGTGTGAGTGTGTGTGAGCGTGTGCGTGGGAGTGTGCGTGTGTGTGTGTGAGAGTGTGTGTCCGTGTGTGTGTGTGTGTGTGTGAGAGTGGGTGTGTGAGTGTGTGTGTGAGTGTGTGTGAGCGTGTGCGTGGGAGTGTGCGTGTGTGTGTGTGAGAGTGTGTGTCCGTGTGTGTGTGTGTGTGTGTGAGAGTGGGTGTGTGAGTGTGTGTGTGAGTGTGTGTGAGCGTGTGCGTGGGAGTGTGCGTGTGTGTGTGTGAGAGTGTGTGTCCGTGTGTGTGTGTGTGTGTGTGAGAGTGGGTGTGTGAGTGTGTGTGTGAGTGTGTGTGAGCGTGTGCGTGGGAGTGTGCGTGTGTGTGTGTGAGAGTGTGTGTCCGTGTGTGTGTGTGTGTGTGTGAGAGTGGGTGTGTGAGTGTGTGTGTGAGTGTGTGTGAGCGTGTGCGTGGGAGTGTGCGTGTGTGTGTGTGAGAGTGTGTGTCCGTGTGTGTGTGTGTGTGTGTGAGAGTGGGTGTGTGAGTGTGTGTGTGAGTGTGTGTGAGCGTGTGCGTGGGAGTGTGCGTGTGTGTGTGTGAGAGTGTGTGTCCGTGTGTGTGTGTGTGTGTGTGAGAGTGGGTGTGTGAGTGTGTGTGTGAGTGTGTGTGAGCGTGTGCGTGGGAGTGTGCGTGTGTGTGTGTGAGAGTGTGTGTCCGTGTGTGTGTGTGTGTGTGTGAGAGTGGGTGTGTGAGTGTGTGTGTGAGTGTGTGTGAGCGTGTGCGTGGGAGTGTGCGTGTGTGTGTGTGAGAGTGTGTGTCCGTGTGTGTGTGTGTGTGTGTGAGAGTGGGTGTGTGAGTGTGTGTGTGAGTGTGTGTGAGCGTGTGCGTGGGAGTGTGCGTGTGTGTGTGTGAGAGTGTGTGTCCGTGTGTGTGTGTGTGTGTGTGAGAGTGGGTGTGTGAGTGTGTGTGTGAGTGTGTGTGTATGAGTGTGTGAGTGTGTGTGTGACTGTGTGTGACTGTGTGTGTGTGTGAGTGTGTGTGTGTGACCTCACATGTGTGCTCTGTGTGTACCCTGCGTGTCCCTGTGTGTGTGACCACGCGTGTGTCCGTAGCTGACAGGTGCACGATGCTGTGTTTGTGTGTGTGTGTGTCCGTACCTGAGCGTGCCCGACGCGTGTGCAGGGCTGTGCTGTGCACACACCGGCTGTGAGCAGGAGCGTGCCGGGGGTTTCTCCATAACCCCTGGGATGGTTTGGGCTGGGTGGGACCTCAGAGCCCACCCAGTGCCACCCTGCCATGGCAGGGACACCTCCCACTGTCCCAGGCTGCTCCCAGCCCTGTCCAGCCTGGCCTTGGGCACTGCCAGGGATCCAGGGGCAGCCACAGCTGCTCTGGGCACCCCAAGCCAGGGCCTGCCCACCCTGCCAGGGAACAATTCCTGCCCAATCTCCCACCCAGCCCTGCCCTGTGGCACTGGCAGCCATTCCCTGGCTCCTGTCCCTGCAGGCCTTGTCCCCAGTCCCTCTGCAGCTCTCCTGGAGCCCCTTCAGGCCCTGCCAGGGGCTCTGAGCTCTGCCTGGAGCCTTCTCTTGTCCAGGGGAGCAGCCCCAGCTCTGCCAGCCCGGCTCCATGGCAGGGTTCTCCCGGCCCCGGTCCGTGCCCTGCTCCGCACGCTCAGCCCGGTGTGTGCCCAGAGGACTCGAGCGTGGGTCAGGGGGCTGCAGGGGGCCGGGGGAGTGACAGGGCGAGGCCACGGGCAGGGGGGACTCCCCGAGTGCGGGGGAATGGAAGGGGATCCAGGCGGGAGCCCGGGCGTGCGGGGTGCAGCGAGGTGTCCCGCCTCGGCCCGGCCCGGCCCGGCCCGGCTTTACGGCGTTTCCCCGCTGCGTTATCAGCCCCGGTCCAGAGAGCAGGGGCCGAGCCGGGCTGGGCCCGCGGCCTTCGCACCTGCCCAGGGCCCGCGGTCCCGGCTCTGCCCAGCGCCCCCCGCCCGCCTGTGCCCCCTCGGGCGCCAGGGCAGAGCCCCCGGCCGGGGCGGGCGCTGCCGTGCGGTGTCCGGCACTGCGGGGTGTGCCGGGTTTGCGGGGTGCCCATGGATTGCGGGGTGCCCATGGACTGCGGGGTGTGCCGGGTTTGCGGGGTGCCCGCTGTGAAATGCCACAGGATCGCAGAGTGCCGCGGGCTGGGCTGTGCCGCTCCGGTTGTCAGCACTGCTGCAGTTTGCAGCTGGTTTGGGGGCAGCTGGCTGGTCCCGCACCCCCGGGGCCGGGCTGGGGCTCACCCCGGGCTGTCTCGGGCTGGGGCTGCCCCGGCCGCTCCCTGCGAACCTGCCGCGGCCGCCCGGCCCCGCCCGCTGCCCTTCCTCGGGAGGAGGAGGAGGAGGAGGAAGAGGAGGAGGAGGTGGCAGCGGAGCAGGAGCGGCGCTGGAAGCAGTGGGAGCGGGACAGATCCGCCGGGACGGGGCCCGGCTGTGCCCCCCAGCAGGTACCGCGCGGGGCCCGCCCGGGACGGGGGTCTGGGGCCGCAGCCGCCTTCCCGTCCCCTCTGGAGCCAGACCGGCCGCCACCCGCGCCGGCACCCCCGGCTGGGGCTCGCTGTCCCCGCCACCCGCCGGTACAGGGGTCACCCTTCCCCGTCACCCCGCTGCCCACGGGGGTCGCAGCCAGCACATGATGCCATGGGACAGGCAGAGGGGTCATGAGGCCGGGTGAGCTCTGTTGTCCCGGTCCCGGGTGGCCTGAGCCGTGTCTCTGTGTCCTCCTCGGTGGAGTGACACGTTGGTGACACTGGGATCAGGTGCTGCAGGAATAGACCGTCCCCACAACGTGCCTCCTCTGCCCCGGCTGTCGCACCCATCCCTCATGCCGGGGAAGCTGAGGCGCAGCAGGCGGGAGGTGCTGGGGGAGAAGCAGTGGCGCAGCCTGGAGGAGAGGGGAGGTGCCCAGCTGGAGCAGCCCAAGCTCACCAGGTGGGTGCTGCCCCTCGTGGGGTCACATCCCGCACCCCAGCCCCCCATCCCACCTGTGCCCCTCGAGTCACCCCCTCCGATGCCTCCTTCCAGATCCAGGACCTATGAGTCCCCCTGCAGGGAGACAGAGCAGGCGGCCGCGGGCAGGCAGGGACCCCCATCCCCCTCGGTGAGTCTTGGGGTACCGCAGCTGAGGAGGAGGACCCCAGCCCCAGTCCCAGCCCCGTGGGCTCGGCTGGACGCTCTCTTGGGGCGGGGACCGAGGGAGGGCTCGTCCCGGTACCGTGGCAGGCGGGGCTGGAGCAAGGGGCTGCAGGATGCCCGCGGCCCCCAGCACCGACCCCAGCCCTCCCGCAGCTGAGCAAGCAGGACAGCAGCTACCGCCGGGCCTTCGGGGAGCTCGCCGAGCAGGACGTGCTGCTGGGCTGCTTCTCATGCGCCTGGCAGAGAGAAATGCCCTACCACGGCCGCCTGTACGTGTCCTCCCGCCACATCTGCTTCCACTCCAACCTCCTGCTCAAGGACATCAAGGTGGGGCTGGAGCGGGCGTGGGGCCGGCGGCGCAGGCAGGGGCACAGGTGGCAGTGGGGAACACGGTGACACAGCCTGTCCCCCCTGGCACAGGCCGTGGTCCCTGTCGCTTCCATCTCAGCCCTCAAAAAGACCAACACGGCGCTGCTGGTGCCCAACGCAATCAGCATCCGCACGGCCAAGGGGGAGAAGGTGAGAGCGGGGACAGTGCTGGGCAGCCTCAGCCGGGGCTGTCTCGAGTGCCTCGCTCCCCGCGGGCTCTGGGCCGGGACCGAGGGGGCAGCTCTGGCACAAATCCACAAATCCCCTTCTCGCTCCCCCGCAGTTCCTCTTTGTGTCGCTGCGCCAGCGAGAGGCCACGTACCAGCTCCTGAGGTCGGTGTGCAAACACCTGCAGGTACGCGGGGTCTGGATGTGGAGGAGACTCCATCCATCCATCGCACGGCACCTCCCTTCATCTCTCCTTGTCCAGGGCAGCGGCCAGAGCCCTCGAGACTCTGTGAGATATGAGAAAACTCTTGGAAAGTCTCAGGTAAGGCAGGGAATGGAGGGCAGGCGGGTACAACAGGAGGAGGGGTGGTCCCAGCCCCCTGGATGGGGTGGGCTGGGTGCAGTGGCTGGGAAGATGTGTGTGGGGGGGGAACATGAAAAGCCCCAGCCCGAGGCAGCACAGACCCCAGGACCCTCCCTTCTGTGGGTGACACAGGTCCCGTCAGGTCCTCCCATGTCCCCGCGGCAGTGGGGCAGGTACCTCGGGGACACACGTCATGACTGGGGCTTGTCCTCTTCCAGATCTCGAGCCAGTCAGCCCTGGAGCAGAGCACCCCGGAGCCCAACAGCCTCCCCGAGCCCCTGGGTGAGCGGCCCCGGTGCCCTCCTCGCCTGCCCACAGCCCTGCCCGCGTCCCGCCCGCATCCGTGCCCGCTGGCAGCTCTGGGCTCTGCTCCTCCCCAGACACGCAGGGTCTGGGGGGACCACGCGGCCTTCAGCCCCCCAGCCAGCATCTCCCACAGCTCCAGGGAGTGCAGGATCAGCACTTTGTGGCCCCGTGTGCCCCAGGACACACAGACCCCTCGCTGGGGCATTCATCGAGTGTCTCTGGTCACCTGCAGATGAACCAAAGCCGGGATCAAGGCAGGCAGAGGACGAGGATGGCGAGGTGGCTCGGCTGGTTCCCAGCAGCAGCAAATGGGTGCCCTCAGCAGAGAGACGTGGCCTCTGGGGTGGGTCAGGGGGCTCGGCATGGGGGGGATGGTCTGGGGGTTTACACCCTGGCAGAGCTGAGCATGGACTCTCAGTGCCACTAACACTGCCTTGTCCTGGCAGGGAGGCCCCACGCCGTGCTCTGGGCCTGGGCCACTGCACTTTGGTCCCGGATAAACCCCCAGCTGAGCTCTGTCAACATCATCATCATCATCTACCTGCTGATGTGAGTCCCCAGCACCTGCTCCCAGCCCCGGTCCCCATCCCTACTGACACGGGGTGGCCCTGGCAGGCCAGGGTTCCTACGTGACCCCAGGGTGAGCACACAGTGCCCGTGGCACTGCTCCTTGCCCCCTGTGCCACCCTGTGCCCCTGGCTGACGCCGGCCTGTCCCCAGCATGGTGGCCCTGCTGCTGTCCTCGGGGTACATCGGGCTGCGCATCGCCGAGCTGGAGCAGCAGCTGTCCTTCGCGGGGGCTGGGCCAGGCCTCAACCTGTCACTGCAGTGAGTGGGGGGCGTGGGGGGCTCTGTCCCCAGCAGGGACTCCTCCTCACCCTGCCTCCCCCCAGGTACCAGACGTGAGGCCACTGAGGACCACCACCAGCGCTCCAGCCGGGGCTCAGGGGCTGCTCTGAGCCCTGCCTTGGCCTCTCGGGGGGCTCCGTCACCAAGTGCCTTCCAGCTCCCCACCATGCCCGGGAAGCCCACGGGCTGAGAGGCTCCATCTCTCCCTGTCTGCCCACCCTGAGCAGCAGCAGAAGAGACCCAGGGAGCTCCCAGAGGCGCAGAAAGCAGGGAAGGGGGGCTGGAGTCAGCAGCAACCCCCAGCCAGCCCTCCCTGCCCAGAGGGAGCAGGCAGAGGGGGCCAAGCCCCCGGCAAGGCAGGGGCACAGAGAACAGAATATTCTATTAATAAAGATTAATAAAATCTGTATTATATTAATATTTATTATTTGCTGGGCCAGATGCCACAGGATGAGCATGAACAGTCCCCCATGCACCCCGTTTCCCAGGACACACCAGGACACAGCAGGACCAGGGGCTTTGATTCTGACTGGTGTGGGGAGGCAGCTCCAGGTGCTGATGGCCCAGGGGTCCAGGGAGCAGCAGAAGACCCTGAGCAGCTCCCCGGGGCCCTGGTTGCTGCTGACAGTGGGAGACAGAGGGGAAAGGGGTGGTGAGGGGGGCACCAGGGAGCCCCAGGGCCTGGCCAGCTGCAGGCCCTGGCTCTTACCCTGCTCCTTCCCTGGGATGGGGCTCACCCGACAGGAAGGTGTAGGGTCACAGGTACACAGCGGGGACAATGGGTTCCCACAGGTTCTGAGCATAAACTGGGGGTGGGAGCAGAGCTGGGGGCACAGCAGAACTTGCATCCCACAGAAGGATCCACCCAGCCCAAAGCCCTGGAGCTTAATCCCTTCCTAGGCCAGTTAAGGGACCCTGGGTGTTTCCCCAAGAACCAAGATGGGGAATGCAGGCACTGGCAGCTCCTTTCTCTCCCCACAGAAGGACCCACCCAGCCCAAAGCCCTGGAACTTAATCCCTTTCTAGGCCAGTTAAGGGACCCTGGGTCCCCAAGAACCAAGATGGGGAATGCAGGCACTGGCAGCTCCTTTCTCTATGCCATTTCCTGGGCCATCCCTTCCTCAGATCCACAGCTCAGCTCCGTGCCTGGGGCAGCAGCAGTGGGGGATGCCAAGGTCAGGGATCCTCCCTCTCCTCGTCCTGCTGCTCAGCCCCATGGAGCAGCTCTGCCCCACACCACCCAGCCCGGGGGTCTCCAGCAGCAGGCCTGGTCCCTGCAGCCTCAGTCCCTGGGGGAGGGAGCTGCCAGGGTTCCACGTCCCTCCCAAGGGCTGGAATGAGGCACAGGGCTGTACCCCACTGGAGAGGTGCCCAGGGAGGGGGTGCCCCCCCGTGAGGGTCCCACCTGCATGGGGACAGCAGGACTGAGGGGCTGTGCACCCCCAGCCCCACTGCAGCTACACCCCAGCAGCTGCCCCACGGCAAGGAGGGGCCGTGCCAGGCCAGGGACCCCTTTTCCTCCTTCCTGCCATGCCAAGGGGCACATGGCAGGGCAGGGATGGGGCTGTGCCCTTTCCCCGCAGCACGAAAGCAAACAGGAGCGGGAGGCTGGGAGCAATAAACTGCAGGTGAGATCTGTGCCAAGAAAGCTGGTACCCGGCAGATGTGGGGTGGGGACTCTGGTGACTTGCTGCACCCTTTGCTGTGGAGAAGCAAAGTGGAGCCATGGAGACCAATCCCAGTAAATTCACAACCTGTTTAATGCCAGTTCAATTGCTTTACATGAAAAAGTTACAGCGTGCTCCACGTTTGTTTTCCATCACATGACACCTGGGATACAACGATGCCACAGACTTTGTCACCCAGCTCTGGGAGGATCCTGTGCCCCAGCCAGTGCCCACGGGTCACACACACTGACACATCACCCCAGATCTGCCCTTTTCTCTCTTGAGCAGCCAGTGACAGTGACAGGAGCACCCTGAGACACTTGCACACACCCACCTCCACACGGATACAACTGGGAGCCCCTGCCTGGCAGCAGGGCAGAGAAGGTGACAGGGCTGACAGCAAGGTCAGGGGGAGCAGCCTGTTCCTGCCATGCTCTGTCACCAACACGTGTGGCCACAGAACAGCCCTGGCCTGGCAATCACTAACCCTGGCCTGGCAATCACCAGCCTCCCTGCCAAGTGCAGTAAGGGAAGATACCATGAGCCAACCTTCTACCAAAGCAGACAGAAAAGCGAGATGTGGACACGAGATGCAGTTTGGGAAAGTCCTTGGCAAGAAGGGACAGTGGTAGGGGACAGAGCAATGAGGAGCTATCCCTGCTCTGGGAACACCAGGCAGCAGCTGCAATGCCCACCTGGCACTGCCCACCCCACATCACTGCCACTCCCCCCAGCAACTTCTGGGACTCCTTAAGGAAGTTCTCCCAGCACAGGGGGAGAGGCAATTCCACTCTCCAGTGGAGCCCCAGGGCACTGAGGAGCCCAACCATACACTCCAGCTGGCTGTCCTGCTCCAGAATGGGCTGAGACCTCCTGTGCACCCCCAGCCCAGGCACCCACACCCTCCCAGAGGAGAAAGCCGTGTGTCCTGGGGGTCTGCACAGTGATATTAGCAGGAGGCAATCCACAACAGGAAAAGCCAGAGCACTGCCACCAGCCTCGCCAGCCCCCTGAACAGCCCTTTCCCCAGGTGATGACACCCCCAACAGACCACCTCTTCCTTTACTTCAAACAGATCACCCTTTACTTCAAACCCATTCCCCAGCTGAATGATCCTCCTCAACACCTCCTGGGTGCTTTGGGGTGCTCCCAACCCACGGTGATGTGGAACAGTGCCCACAAGTGGAACAAACAACACAAGACAGGCCGGGGGGCGACTTCAAACCATGCCTCACATCCCACGGCCACAGCTGCACTAAAGCAGTTGCACTCAAACAGTGTTTCAGAAACTCCATGGAAATTCCATTTTGGTGGCAAGTGAGACTGTGAGATGACAAAGTGGCCTGTGGGCCTGGGAGACTCGGAGCTGCCAGGGGGCTCCCAGCACCAGCTCCTCACCAGGGACTCCCAGAATGTGTGACACAGGCACAGCACCACCAGCCTGATCCAGGCACTGGTGTGATGGCACGTGTGGTCAAGGCTGTATTGGCCTTCTCACACCCTGGCTCACCCTAAGGATACTGGTGGTACTGGGGACAGGCAATCATATTCCTACCACCTGGTTTTAGAGAAAGAAGGGAGAGCAGACAAAACAACAAAGAAAAAAAAAGAAAGGGAAAGCATTACCTATGCAATCTACAGAGAGAAGACAAGTCTATATACACAGCCAGGGAATTCCACACGGGAACAGGAAGCAACGCTAGGAGAGGGCAGGAGGCAGGCAGGGCCTGGGCAGGCACAGAGGCACAGGTCAGATGGAACAGGCTGTGCAGCCTCACAGCTTCTCTTAAATTAAAAGCACCACACACACACAGAACATTTGTGTTACACCCCATGGGCTCCAACACCAGCCAGAACTCTCGTCCCACACAACCTAAAAACCCCAAACCACACACCAAAACTCAACAGCAGGGCCCTGTGTGGGACTTGGAGATAACAAAAAGCAGCGCTGCAGCCCTGCTTCAGCAGAACCCCTCTTCTAGCCAGAAGAGGCCCTGCTCACCCCAAAAATCAGATCTTTAGGATTTATTTTTTTTCTCAAACACATCCCAAATGCTTTTGGCCTCAGGGAGACTCCAGAGCAAGCACCCACACAGCAGCACCAAAGGAAGCTCCACATGCACAGGTGGTTGGGTGGGTTTCTTTTTTTATAAAGTCCTTGCCTCTGCTCTCTGGTAACTCCCAGGATCAGCCCTGAACATGAAATAGCAACTGCAGAACTTCCCAAATCTGCTCCCTTAGAGGTGAAGCTTTTTCAAGTCTCCTCCAAAGTCTAGAGCCCCAAAGTGTGTTTGTTCAGAGGCAGCTGTCAAGCATGCCCAAAAAAAATCAAGGTGTCTTATGGAATGATCATGTCAAGTACTACAGTACCTGTCTGGGGGGAAAAATAAAGGAAAAAAAGGAAAATAGGCAGTTCTCCAGTTTCTTCCTGGAATGGGGATGCCAGGCTATGAACAAAGCCCTTAGATGCCCAGCCTGGAGCTGTGCCCCTCGCACCAGCTGTACCGGACCAGTCTGGCTGGCTCCTGCCTCCAGAGATGCCACTCTGGGGCACAGGGCAGCACGTGAAACCCCTCCCACAGCAGCAAGGACATGCTCCTCTCTCGCAGGAGGCACACCATGGCAGTGGGGATGGCCTGGGTCCAGTCTCAATGGTCCATGTCACACGAGTCCTGCCCAGTACCATCCTGACAGCTGGAGGATGCTGGGTTAACATTTCTCTTGTACCCGTTTCCCTTTATGAAGGATGAATCCAATAACCTTTGGCAGTTCCCTCCCCTCCCCACCCCATCCCAAATACTGCCCAGCCCTGTGGGTCACAAGCACATATTTAATGAGCTGGGTCCTCCTGCAGTCCCACGGCTCTCCCTCCCCTTGGCTGGGCTCTGGAGGTCCATGCACGCCGAGGGAGCAGTCTGATCCTGGAATGTCAGGCTGTAGGTTCCCGGGCCACAGGGAGGGGGTTTATCGTATCCTGGTGAAGAGGTTGAGCACAGATACAGACTCCTGGCAAGGGAAGACAAAGCAGAGGGTAAATAGCTGTTACTCCACCTGCTTCTGGGTTGGTTTGTTTTTAATCTGGTATCTCTAGCTCAGCGCATGATTCCAGCTCACAAATCAAAGTCCAACACCATAAATATTCCCATGGGTTTCTTCCAGTTGGTAACATCTGGCAGCTGGCCAGAGTGCCATTCCCAGCACTCTGCAGGCAGCTGTACTCCAGAAGAACTGGGGAGCCCCCAGGAGCAATGCCAGCTTGCCCAGCCCCCTCCTCCAAATCCCTCTGCCAGGCACCCAAGAAAGCTCTCAGAGCATCAGACACAAGCTGCTTTTGGTGATGCCGAGTTGTCACCGGCAGAATCCATGAGCCCATTTTCATCCAAACCCCAATTTTCAGCAGTTCTGTAAAGAGGCAGGGGATAATCATGGAATCACAGAATGGTTTGGGCCTCAAGGGACCTTGAAGTTCATCACCTTCCACCCTCTGCCATGGGTTGCTCCAAGCCCCATCCAGCCTGGCCTGGAATATTTCCAGGGATCCAGGGGCAGCCACAGCTACTCTGGGCACCCTGTGCCAGGGCCTGCCCACCCTCCCAGGGAACAATTCCTGCTCAATATTCCATCTAACCCTGCCCTCTGGCACTGGGAAGCCATTTACCCTTGTCCTGTCCCTCCAGGCCCTGGTCCAAAGTCCCTCTCCAGCTCTCCTGGAGCCCCTTCAGGCCCTGCAAGGGGCTCTGAGCTCTCCCTGGAGCCTTCTGTTCTCCAGCCAGACACCCCCAGCTCTCCCAGCCTGCTGCCACCCAAGGGCTCAGCTCTGCTCTGCTCAGCAGCCCTGGACCAGCCTGGAGAGGGATGTTGTGTCACACCAGCCTTGGGCACACAGGACGACCTTTCACTTAAATCTCAGCAAAGCTGAATCCTTCACTGCCTCAGCCCTTGATCTGCAGGAAGGGATCAGGGAGGAGCAGCCGTGGCCTGAGCTGCCCCAGGCAGCTGCCCCATGCCTGCCCTTACCTTCGTCGAGCGAGTTTTACTGAAGACGTTCCAGAAGCGTAAGGTTTCGTCTCCAGCTCCTGTGACAATGGCCTCCCCATCAGGGGACATTGCCTAAGGACAAGACAACAACCTTTAGCACCTGTCACATTTTTGAGGCTGAAAACAAGACTTTGTTGGAATGCAGGAGAGATTTAACTGTCCTTCCTCGTGGTGAGAAGCCAGCTACCTCTGCTTCCAGGTGCCTCATGCAGCCCCAGGTGCAATTTGGGCACTGGCACCTAAGGGTGCAGCTGTGGAACACATGGGGGGAGTGTTGTGGAAAGAGTACTTGTGTTAAGAAATCCAAGCCATGTGTAACTGAGGCTGTTCCTCCCAGGATTATCAACCTGCCTGAAGGCAAGAAGATGGTATGACTGGATTTTCTGTCTGTATTGATTGCTTCCATTGGGATCTACCTCCCAAAACATTATCAACATTTGTCAGTTCTGTTGTGAACTGCTGACACCCCCATGTAACAGTAACAGCAGATATGAGATGGATCAGGATTACCCGCAACAAATGTTTAATTCCCTGGGCAGCAGTCATCAGTGAAGAGGTGTAAAAGTCTTCTGGGAGCAAGGAGAGAAGCATGTGTTCCAGAAAATCACAGAATCCCAGAATGCCTTGGGTTGGAAGGGATCTTAAAGCTCATCTCGTTTCTCTCCCTTCCACTGTCCCAGGCTGCTCCCAGCCCTGCCCAGCCTGGCCTTGGGCACTGCCAGGGATCCAGGGGCAGTCACAGCTGCTCTGGGCAACCCGTGCCAGGGCCTGCCCACACTCCCAGGAAGAATTTCTTCCCAATATCCCATCTAACCCCACCCTGTGGGAGTCTGAAGCTATCTCCCTTGTCCTGCTACTCCAGATCCTTTTCCAAAGTCCCTCTACAGCTTTCCTGGAGCCTCTTAGGCACTGGAAGGTCTCCCTGAAGCCATCTCTTCTCCAGGCTCAGAAGAGTTTTCTTAGAAGAAAACTCAGATGTTTCCTCAGGAGAGTTTGGCAGGCTTTGCTATCATTAACAAAGCCTCACATTTCCATAGCAGCAAATCCAAATGTTCCTTGCAGGCACAAAAATGCAATGGAGTTTTCCACTGCTCATGGGGAGCGTTCACATTCCCGCCCAGGCAGCTTATGGTGCCACTGGCACTGCTGCTTTGGGTGCCAGCTGAGCACACCCACAGCCAGGTGAGCAGCCAGAGCCACGGCCATCACTCACCAGGTACAGGACTCGGTAAGAGTGCCCTGTGAGCTTTGCTACTTGAGTGAGCGAGGGGTATTTCCAGACGAGGATCTGGTTCTGGGAGTATCCGTGGGTGCTCACCTGAAAGGGAAGAGGGCAACATGCATCACAGAATCATGTAATTGCTCAGGCTGGAAAAGACCTCCAAGATCATCAAGTCCAACAGACTACACCACTGCTCTCGGCAGCCCATTTCAGTGCCTGACCACTATGAAGAAATTTTCCCAATATCCAATCTAAACCTCCCCTGGTGCAACTTGAGGCCATTTTTTCTTGTGCTGTCACCTGTTACCTGGAAGAAAAGCCTGAATTCCACCTGGCTCCACCCTCCTGTCAGAGGGAGAGAAGGTCCCCCCTGAGCCTCTTTCTTTCCAGACTGGAGCCCCCTCAGCTGTTCCCCATCAGCCTTGTGCTCCAGCCCCTTCTCCAGCTCTGTTCCTTCTCCAGACATGCTCCAGCCCCTCACTGTCTTTCTTGTTGTGAGGGGCCCAAAACTGACCCCAGCACTTGAGGTGCCTCAGCAGTGCCCACAACAGGGTGTGCAGTCACTGCCCTGGTCGTGCTGGCAACACCCTCGCTGGTACAAGCCAGGATGCCCTTGGCCTCCTTGCCCAGCTGGGCACACCTGGCTCAGGCTCGGCCACGCTCCCCGGCACAGGGCAGGACTCACCAGCTCGTTGGCGTGTTTGGACCAGGCCAGGTTGCACACCTGGGAGCCGGTGTCGATGCACTGCAGGGGCTGCCCCGTCAGCGTGTTCCAGAAGCGGATGCAGCGGTCGGCCGTGCCCCCCCCCGAGGCCAGCAGCCCGTGCTGGTGTGGGGACCAGGCGATGGCCTTGACTGCTGCCAGGTGCTCTGTGTATTGCTGGACAGGGCTCAGGCTGGAGTGATTCCAGACAAGGAGCTGGCAGAGAGAAGAGACACGATCAAACTTGTGCCTCAGTCATGTGTCCTTTGCACCCACAAGGCACAATGGGACTGATGAGGACAGCTGGGCAACAAGCTGAATTCCCACAGCTCTGCTCAGACATGCACAGCTCCACTCTGCACTTCACAGAATCATGGAATGGCTTGGGTTGGTTAAAGCTCATTCAGTTCAAATCCCTGCCAAGGACAGAGACACCTTTTAGTAGACCAGATTGCTCTTAGCCCTATCTGACCTGGCCTTGAACACTTCCAGGGATGGGACAGTCACAACCACCCTGACACCACACTCAGGTGAGGAGCTGTCCTACCCCAAGGCCACGTGGCAGGAACAGGCTCTAAGGTAAGGGAATAAATCTAAAGAAACAGCGTCACTGAAGGGGGCCTCAGACCCTGCTGCTGCCTTTCTGGTTGTATCATTCCAGAACACACCCAGAAATCTGCTCAGTTCATTAGGAGTTATTCTGAGCAGGAGGAACTCGGTCCAACCATGCTGTCACACAGGCTCTGGGCACATTCCCTACCTAGCAACCTGCTCCAAAGGGCTTGGAACCCGCTTTTTTGTGACAGATGCTTCTCCCATATGGTGCTCAGTGAGCTGCAAGCCTGTGCTACAGGTATGAGAACTCACAGAGCTCTACCTCAGCTTCCTGCTGCATACAAACATTACTGCAACAAACGTGACCATACACTACCCAAACAAAGCCAGGAAGGGCAGCTTAGCAGTGGCTTTGTTGAACTCAACCCCCTGAGCCAAGCTAGAAATTTAATTAGCCAAATACAGCAGCAAAATTAAATTTGCCTTTTTCATTTATTAGGAAGAGAAGACTGAGTAGAAGCTTAGCATGATTTTTGTTTGGTCATAGTCCAACAACCAAAACAAAAGTCCTTTTCAGAGAGGCCAAACATCCTTAAAGAATCACTGAACCATTAAGGTTGGAAAAGACCTTTAAGATCAAGTCCAACCTTTGACCTAATCCCACAGTGCCCAGTAAACCATACTGCAAAGTGCCCTATCCATTTGTTTTTTGAACAGTTCCAGGAATGGCAACTCCCCCACTGCTCTGGGCAGCCCGTTCCAATGCTTAACCACTCTTTCAGTGAAGAAATTTTTCCCTAATCTTAGAATCATACAATGGTTTGGGCTGGAGGGGACCTCAAAGCCCACCTAGTTCCATCCCCTGCAATGGGCAGGAACACCTTCCACTAGACCAGGTTGCTGCACATCCTGTCCAGCCTGGCCTTGGACACCTCCAGCCATACAATAACATCCAACCTGAACCGCCCCTGGTGCAACCTGACAATATTTCCCCATGCCCTAGAAAGAAAGGGGGTGTGACATTTCCCATGACCCCCTGGCAGGAACGTACCTTATTATCGTTCCCTCCAGAGGCCAGGAGCTGGTGGTCCGTGGACCACTTGAGCCCACAGACCTCCTGCCTGTGTCCCTGGAGGCGCCGCTCGGACTGCAGGGGCGGGGTGCGGATGTCCCGCTGCAGGATCATCCTGTCCCGGCTCCCCGACGACAGCTGGTCCGCGTTCCACGCCAGGGCACCTGCAACAGGGCAGCTTCAGAGGCTGCTCTGGGAGTCACTGAGGCTGCAAAACACCTCTAAGGTCACCGAGTCCAACCCTCAACTCAGCACCACGTTCACCACCAAACCACGTCCTTGAGTGCCACATCCCCACGTCTTTTAAACACTTTTCAGGGATGGTGACTCCACCACTGCCCTAGGCAGCCAGTTCCAATGATTTGTAACCCTTTCTGTGAAGAAATTTTGCCAATATGCAATATTAAGCTCCTCTAGCACAGCTTGAGGGCATGTCCTTTCACCCCTGGGAGCACAGCCTGACTCCCACCTAGCAGCCAGTTCCAATGATTTGTAATCCTTTCTGTGAAGAAATTTTCCCAATATCCAATCTTAAGCTCCTCTAGCACAGCTTGAGGGCATGTCCTTTCACCCCTGGGAGCACAGCCTGACTCCCACCTGGCTCCACCCTCCTGTCAGGGAGCTGTGCAGAGGCTCCCCCTGAGTCTCCTTTTCTCCAGGCTGAATCCCCCCAACTCCCTCAAATGCTTCTGGTGCTTCAGTCTCTTCCCCAGCTCTGTTCCCTTCTATGGACACACTCCAGTCCCTCAATGTCTTTCTTGTTGTGAGAGATCTAAAACTGACTCCAGGATTTGAGGTGGGACCTCAGCAGTGCTCAGCACAAAGGGACGGTCACTGCCCTGGTCCTGCTGGCCACGTTATCAAGTCCAACCCTTCCAGTCCTGCAGCAGCTGGTAAGCAAAATGCAGCCATCACAGCTGGCAGGGTTAAAAAAAAAAAATCTAACAAACCTCAAACCACTCTTACAGACCTCCCTTACATCCACTCTCTGGAGTCCTAGATCAGGGCACAAATAGAGGTTCCCTGAACAGACTGCAGGTATTACGAACCTCACCTCACAGTACAGTAAAGCACAGGAACAGATCTTGGAATGTGCATGGATTTTCCAAATCTCACCCCAGAGCTTAGATTCACAACATCTCTGAGTAGAAAAAAAACAGCCCTCCAAAAAAGGGAACTGGAAATCTCAGTATGAAGCTGCCAGCAGGGCTGAAACGGGAAGCCAGCAGCAGTGAAGAGATGTTGTAACCAAACCCAAAAAGCCTCAAGCAAGTAGGAAACACCTGCTGCAACACCCCACCATCATCACACCCAGATCAGAACACCAGAGTTATGAGATGACAATATTTTGAACCTGCTCAGGAGGACAGCAGGGGATAAGTATCAATCCTGTTACTCTGAGTTTTCTCTATTTCCAGCAGATCCCTGGCTAACAAAGTTCCATCAGGAAGGAGAGGCCCCTTAGAACCCTCTGTTTCCCCACTCCTTACCAACTCTGGCTGTGTGTCCCTCCAGCATGGAGAGCTTCTTTCCTGCAGCTGCATCCCAGATCTGTACAAAGCCCTTGTGAGTGCCAACGGCCACCAAGTTCCCCTGCACAAACAGAGAGCCAGGATCAGTACAGCCAGGAAGTACAGTCAGAAAACTGAAAGTTGAGGAGAAGACTTGACATAAATCCCACAAGATGGAAAGCATCCAGAGTTCTTCCATCTTACACGTTTTTCCCTACTGAGGGGCCCAAGCAGCCTGTCTGGAATATATTTATTGTAACATTTTATTGTCAAGAGCTGAAGAAGCAAACTGGCTTCTTCTCCCTCCCACTCCTCTTAGCAACGCCTCCAGAACCTCAAGATACAAGAGGCTGCTCTCCATCCCCTCTCTTTTAGCAGAGAAAAACCAGCTCAGGGAGTTAACTACAGCTATGATGACAGTGCCTACGTGACCCATGTCTCAGCTGTCCTTGCTGACAGTGTCACACTGACCCGCTCTGACCAGCCCACGGACGTCACGGAATCGCCTTCCACAGAGAGGTCACACAGCCGCGTCACCTTCAGAGAGAAGAAGGGGGTAAGAAACGTGGCTTTGTCACACAGCACCACTGGCTGTCTCACAAACCAGAGCTGTGCTTGGGATAGAGCGTGACAAGTGCTGAAGCCCTCACACAGCACATTCCATAGCCCTGGAATGCTGGAAAAACCCTACATCAATGGGCAATTCAATCTTCAGACACTCATGACCATTTACCTGACTAGTACAAGCACTCCACAGGTAAACACAAGTCCCAAGGCCAACGCTGAGGACGTTAAGAGAGGACCAGTCCACCAGGTTCAGGTAGAAGTCATCCTGCAGCTCTGGAGCATCCAGCACTTTGAAAGGAATCTTGGAGATTTTCCGAGTTGGTTTTCGAGGTGATCTTAGCAGCTTCTGACTGTTTACAAAAACACACAGAAAAACAACTACAGGAATCTGCACATCATAGCAGATGGGAGGCACAGGTGCAGCCACTCTTTATAGAGCACTCTGAAGTTTCTATAGAAATGCAGACACAAAAAGGCTGCACAAGGAATTAGGTTCTGCTTCTACAAAGGAGCTACGAAGCAGAAAGGTAAACTGATTACTGAGAGCTGACCAAGACATGTCAAGCACATAGACAGGTTGGGCACCTGAAGAAATTCTTAGAATTTGACTGTTTTATTTACTATCTCTCCAGATTTCCAAACCCAATTCACATTTATTTTAGATCTTTCGACAGAAGTCCTAGAGAACCTCACTGAACCCTCTGTCCCTTCTGCCCCAGCCCTTCCCTTCTTTTAGTTTGCAGTGTTACCTTTTGTTGCTGACAGGAGACAGGGAATAGGGTGAGACCTCATTGCCATCATCCGGGCTGGAGCGTTTTGTGCTGAGTGAGTACTGCATAAAGAAACATCTTGTGAGGACCCTGGTATGCCCGGGGCATCACTCCCAACATTCACTGGTGCAAAGCTGGTTCCAACAACCAGTTTTGCCTTTCCCAGGTGCTCCAAAACCATACAAAACCCTTCAGCAACACTCAAGTCCAAAAGCCTGATTTGGCCACTCACCACACTGTCCAAAAAGCCTGGCTCCACCCAGCTTTCCTGCCAGCACAAACACAGGAAGCACACTGCTTGCTGCACACTCAGGTTCCCTTTGCAGGCCATCACATTTCTTCTCAACAGCTTATCTCAGCCAAGCCCCAACACCAAGTCACTGCATGAGCAGCCTGGCAGAGCCCTGTGTTCTGCTCTGTGCCACACACACAACCTCCACTGGTGCTAATGCAAGTAACCAACTTACAGTGAAGAGAGATTTCTTCTCTGGCGTGGATGGCTGCAGCCTCCTGTCCTCTGTCTGGGGGTCCTGCACCTTCTCGATCCCTGCTCCCAAGAGTTCATTCTTCAGCAAGGCAGAGTAGGCAAGGCCATCTGTAAACCCAAACAGGCACTGAGCAGAGAGCTCAGAGCAGGAACAGCAGGGAGTGTCAGGATCACGTGTGCCTGACCCGGAGAAGGGAAGGCTCCAGGGAGAGCTCAGAGCCGCTTGTAGGGCCTAAAGGAGTCCCAGGAGAGCTGAAGAAGGACTTGGGACAAAAGCCTGGAGGGATAGGAGAAGGGGGAATGGTTTCAAGTGCCACAGGGCAGGGATGGATGGGAGATTGGCAAGGAATTGTTCCCTGGCAGGGTGGGGAAGCCATGGCACAGGGTGCCCAGAGCAGCTGTGGCTGCCCCTGGATCCCTGGCAGTGCCCAAGGCCAGGCTGGACAGGGCTTGGAGTTACCTGGAATAGTGGAAGGTGTCCCTGCCCATGGCAGGGAGTGGAAGGAAATAGGCTTTAAGGTCCCTTCCAACTCAAACCAGTCTGGGATTCTACAACTTGTACTCTCACAGAGTCTCTTAATAAGCCTGGGGCCCCCATTTAGAATCAAGATTAGCAGCAAGTTCCCCCTCCTTCCACTCCATCGGGAAAGTGATTTTATGACACAATAAACCAAGGCATAGAGACAGCCTCTTGCCTCCAGACACCCACCAAAAGCAGTGACCTGGTACTCACTCATTACATGTGGGCATTTCCCAAAACGCTGGCATGAGTTTTGGCATAAGCATGGAAGTGCCAGCATGGTCTTAACTTCCCCAGCAGTTTGCAAAAAGAGCTCTGGGCAGTGCCAAGCAGTAGAAGGGTGGTCTCACCTTTGCCAGTGTCTGATGTAGCATCCTTTGCTTTTCTGTTTTGGCTTGGTGATTTTTCGTTTTCCTGAAATGGAGAAACATGCCATCACCATACAGAAACCTCAGGGTATATGGTGAAATAGCAAATGCAGGGAGCATATGGTTTGAGGACACACACTCAGTGGAACTCTTCTGGGGCTGCAGAAGAGCATGGTGCAGAAGGAAAGCAGAGCAATCATGCCAGCCAAAACAAAAGGTACCACTTCCTCAGTTCCAAGGCTGAGCTGTAGGAGAAGGGAGCAAAACTTACATTTATTCTGTGGAAGTTGATGCTCCAGTTGGCCCCAGCTCTTGAGGGAATGAATCTGTCACCATGCTTACTAGGAGAAGACATTGGAGAATTGGAAGGTGTCAAGGTTCTTCTCATCTCTGCTACCTGAATTAAAGAAAGAAAGACACTGAATTTACTCTTGTCAAGCCTTAGAGTTGGTTAGTTTCTTAGGCCTCAATTTTTTATGTTACATGTGTAGTTGCTGAGATTATGTATTAAAAAGGTATTACTGAACACCACAAAAATATCTTCATCCCTTTTTGCAACCTGAACTGAGGTTATATATTCAAAAGCTCTCTTAAAGTCAAGCTATTTGGGTATTCATAGAACAGCTGAGGAGTTCACACCTGCTCACAACCCAACAAGACTGTGGTTTGCTTTGAGGAGGTGCCAGGTCTTTCAAAAGCTCAAGGAAAACAGTCACAAGTGACACAGACAACATAACAGTGAGCCTGAGCCCATCTGCACTCACACAAGGCATTGTGTTCTCATTCTGTATGTTGATTTGGCGTAGGAGACGTCTCTCATAGTCCTGATCCATGGTGGGAAGCTGGCTGGAGAGATCAGCCGGCTCAGGAATTTATGTTTGCAAAGTCCAAGCAGTAACTAGTGTGCTGCAACAGACAAGAGAAGAACAACAAAATGTTACATTCCTCCCTGCTGAAACAGCCTCTCCAAAGTCTCCTAAGCCTGTTCTTTGACCTTCAGACCACTTTTCCTACCCAGAGCATTGGTGCCAAACTTGTGTGACACTGAAGAATGCAGGCAGCTGGTATTTTGTGTCCGACAGGACACTCAGTCCCCACCCCACCTGGAGCAGGGACTGTCCCCGGCCCTGCAGCAGAATTTGGCAATCCTTCAGGACATGAGCATGAAAAATCCAAGTACTGGCACCAGTTGCACAGAGAGGTGTGGCTGCCCCATTCATAAAAGTGTTCAAGGCCAGGTTGCACTGGGCTTGGAGCGACCTGGGGTACTGGAGGTGTCCCTGCCCATGGCAGGGGGTGGAATGAGATGGGCTTTAAGGTCATTTCCAAACCAAAACACTCTGGGATTCTGTGATCCCACTACAGCCTGTCCCACTGCTCAGGTCAGGGGCACAGGAGCAGTGATGAAGGTGGGACATTTTTAGCCATGTCAGAAGTACTGCAGACTTTTAACAGCACCCACTGGAGGAACACACTAGGGATCTAGTCATCCCAGTGAACATTCCATGTCTGATGCCTGCACTATCCCAAATACTCCTCCTGGCTGGCACAAAGCTCGCTCACTCGTATAGCTATACAGTCTATAAGCAATGTTAACATCATTTAAACACATATTTAAAGCATATATTTTAGGACAGGGCTGCTTCATAGCTGAGATTTGCCTGGTAAATTAACATGTGCATGAATAAAAAATAAATGAGCTGACACTTGTGTGAGAATACACAGTCACAGCCCTTGCCAAGCCCCAAGGGCAGAGAACAGCACCCCCAGGGTCCAGCCTTACCCACACACCTCGTGTGCCTTGTCCACAGCTGACATGGGCACAAAAACACCACAGGAGACATCAAGTTGGTCTTTCAACCCAAGATAAACATGTCCAAAGGCAAAGGTACAGCTAACACATAAGCAAATTCCCACAACACACAGGCATCTGGAGGCTGTGCAGAACATAAAGGGTTCTTCATTCCTGTTATTGCATAAACATTTATGGCACCTGGCCAGAGTCCCAGCTGCACAAATGGAGGCGCCTCAAGATACAAACTTGTGGTAAAATCCTGGAGGCAACTGCACACAAAGCTGTGCTGGGAGGAGGCCGCCCAGGGAGCAGCTGCACAGTGCCCCGCTCAGGGACAGCCCTGCACTGCTCCTGCTCCCTCCCGGGAAAAGGCTGCCTCCAGGAACCGCAGCCCTGCCCGGGCTTTACAGCCAAAAACTGGGGGCACCGAGCTACAAGGGGTCCAGCAGTACACGCTGCAGGTCAGTGAGATGTGATGGAGTTTTAGAATACTTTGTGAAATAAGCTTGGAAACAAGGCAAAGCACACAGACTCCACACTGCAGAGCTGATGGCCTTGCACCTCAGAAAATTACAGGAATGGGGTGACATTAAGGTGGTGACCACTGGGGTTCCACAGGGCTCCATCTTAGGGCCAGTTCTCTCAAATGTCTTTGTAAGTGACTTGGGGGCAAGGACTGGAAGGTCTTGAGTGGGTTCACTCGGGAGGAACTGCTGACAATCTCAAGGACAGAGAGGCCACACAAAGAGACCCTGACAAATGGGAGGATTGGGAAATCCCCAGCCATGTGATGTGTTCTTTGAGCTATGCCACTTTTTAGTACCAAAAATTGGACTTCTTACAAATGCTGAAATGCTTTTCTTCCTTAACATTAAGGATGCCAACACTTTTACAGGAGCATCCCTGAAATAGACAGTGCCAAGCTGGTTCTGATCACACCTGCTTACCTCTACCACCTCCTCCCACAAGCTTTTCTCTTTTTTAATTTAACACATTACTCCCATATGTTCTTTCAGCGTCAAAGCTGGAGAAAGCTCCCAAATTTAACAGAGATCAGCTTCCACCAAATGAAGCAAAGAGTCAGAGACGACATAATTGCAGTGAAAAGTTAGAAAAGTCTGTGATGCTATTAATAAAGCAGATTTAGAGAATAAAAATTACCGCATGCCATATCAAACACTCTCCCTCATTTTGAAGTTTACTTACCACCGCCCTTACCGACCCACAAGCTACCAAATGTGTGTCTCAAATGAAACAGTTCAACAAAATTCCCCCTCCCCCCTTTTCTTTTTTTGGGGTGTTGTTGTTTAACGCCATGAGTAAGAGAGCTCAGCCTGCAGAACCCACACGAGGAGCGTGATCAGCCAGGGAACACCACACATTTTAAGCGTCCTCCCAAAATGGCTCAGCACAGTATTCGTGAGATCCAGATCCAGTTACACAGCAAAGAGACATTTTAAATTCTGCATCTGAAACACATTTGACTATCGAGCTTTTCAGTTCCCATCTGCCCAAATTTCACCTACAACTTTCACTCAGAAACACAGCACAGATTGTTCAACAGAGAGGCAGAACACAGCAGTGAATGCTCAGCGCCTGAGTAGTGACATGTTTTTACCCCAAAACCTGTGCCACTAGCACAGGCCCAGAGAGCAAGCAGCACCTCTGGTCTGTGGTATGCTTGTGCTGTCTCTACATTTGTCTGTGGGAAGTGAGTGGAAGTGAGTCCATTTCCCCCAAAGCAAGTAAAAAAGGCTTTGCCAGGAGGACTTGGGGGTGCTGGTGACAGCTGCTGAACATGAACTGGTGTGTGCCCAGGTGGGCAAGGCAGCCAGTGGCACATGGCTTATATGAGCCACAGTGTGGCCAGCAGGACCAGGGCAGTGACCGTCACCGTGTGCTGAGGGCCACCTCGAATCCTGGCAAGAGTTCTGAGCCTCTCACAAGAGGGCTGGAACATGTCTGGAGAAGAGAACGAAGCTGGGGAAGGGGCTGGAGGACCAGGAACAGTTGAAGGGAAGCTCAGCCTGGAGAAACAAGAGGTTCAGGGGAGACATTCTTGCTCTCCACAACTCCCTGACGAGAGTGCAGCGGGGTGGGGGTCGGGCTCTGCTCCCAGGGAACAAGGGACAGGACAGGAGGAAACAGCCTCAAGCTGTGCTAGGGGAGGTTTATGGGGACATCAGGAAGAATTTCTTCAAGGAAAGCATGATCCAACACTGGCACAGGCTGCCCAGGGCAGTGGTGGAATCCCCATCCCTGCAGGGATTTAACACCTGTGTGGATGTGGCACTTGGGGACATGGCTTAGGAGCGGCCTTGGCAGTGCTGGGGGAATGGTTTGAGTTGATGTTAAGAGGGCTTTTCCAGACTGAATTATTCTGTGAGCCTGTGATATGTGGGCTTGAAGTTGCCATTAAGTTAAAGAAATAAAAGATCTTGAGGAGCTACACATGTTACAAATTCTTCAGACATTATTTTGTCACTAATTATGCAGTTTATGCTTGGAGAAGAAAGGTGGGATTGGGTGGAGGGGTTTGGATTCCGTGAGAAGAATTTGTATTCTGACTTTATGTTTTTCATGCACGTTCTGTCCTGTCTCTGAAGTGGCTGGATTCTCTCACAGCTCATTACCTTCAGAACAATACTTACAGGCAGAGTTACAGAGCTGAACAAGTGCCTTTTGTTCGTTTTATTGACCCAACCTTCATGCATTCAAACACAAAAGTGTTTTTTCTTGGTATGGACGTGGTTTTAATAAGCCAGCCTGCAGAACACCAGGCCTGGCAGGGAAACAAGGGCAGTAATTTTGCAAAATTATTTCTGTGGTTTGAGGCAGGCTGTACCTGTTTGGATTCTCCAGCACACACTGAAGGAGGTGTAAGAGATGCAGGTTGGTTCTGTCAATTCAGACACGCTCTGCTAAAGCAGTTCAAGAGCTGGGTGATTGCTGACCCTTTTTTATTCCAGAAATTGTTCATGTACCTTCTCTTCTGGAAGGTATTTGGGTGGGTAAGCATTTAACAAGAGAGGTGCTGATGAAAGTGAGAGACTTGGAATACCAAAGACAGGATGTAAATGTAGATGTAAAGCTGAATACATTTCCTAATTTACATAGGGCCAAAGGGGGATAAAGAATGCCTTGGTAACTTAAATACCATCAATGTTATTTTGCTTCGTTGATGCTTTATTTTGAAGCATCTCAAGTCTGAAAAAAGGTTGCCTGGAGCTTTTCTTACTAGTAAGTCCTAAATAGATCCCAAATTTACAGTCAGCAGGTGCCTACCCACACCCAGAGATGCTGCCTGCTCTTTGGGCCTGTATTAAATGGCAGAGGCTTTAAGGTAAAAGCATGTCACTACTCAGGTGTTAAATGTTTCCAAGCTCTCTGGAATACTCCATCATTTGCCAAGGGGAAAAGTACACAAGTACTTAGTCCTCCAAGTCATCACCAGCAGGGCTTGAAATCAAACCTAGATGTCCTGCTTCCCCAAATCCAAAGTTTTCACCCTCTTTTGATTTCACTAAACCAAATCACAATACTTGCAAATCAAAAAGGCCAAGCCCTCAGCTGGCAGCAGAAGTGGCAGTTCCTCTACCCCTGGCAGCTGCAGTGTCCTGCCCCTCGTGCCAGCTCCAGGTACTGACCACGTCACACAAAACACCTAACCTGGCCCCAAAGGGTTGTTTTTGGCTGGTTTAGTAAGCATCTCCTCCTCCTCAACCTGGAGTACTGCAGAGTATTAACAGTTACAGATTCCTTTACAGCCTCTTGAACAAGCTGTAAGGGAAAAGAGGGAAAAAATATCACCAACAAAAAAAGCTAGGCCATAGGTTTTAGCTGTGTAATAGTCAAGACTATTAGAAATGCATTCAGAATGCCAAGGCTTCACAGGACAGACACTGGGAATGAGGAAGATACTCTGTGCTTGGGCAAGCTCAAGCAGAACTTGTCCACATTTAACCCACAGGAACATTACACCAACCAAGCAAGCCTTTCCAGGAACTGGCCTCCTTTCAAATCAGCAATAGCACAAAAAGTTAAAGTTGTGTGTTTTACCAATATTTACCTTTTTCAAGTTAGAAGGATATAATTTGTTACCCAGCAATTTACTAGGGTATAGTGTGAGAATCATTTACAAAATCAGCCATTTACCCCTATGCAACAGGAGCAGCTAAAGCTTTATTTCAAAACAAACTACAACCTTTGCTGCCTTGCCCTCATCAGAGAAGCACATTCACAGCTTTGTACGACAGAGATCACATTAATTACAAGTAAAAAATTACTCCAGTGTTATGGTGTCAGACGGGATCTTCACCATTAGTCCTCACATTCCTGAAAATGCAATACTCCACCAAAATCCAAGATGCTGGACTATGGCAAGAGCCATCACACCACAGCAGTATTCTTCAGAGCATGAGATGTAGGTGACTGCTCTTCACTGAAGATCCTGCAAAATTCCTGCCTTTTTCTGCCTTTCCAAAGCATCTTGCCAGGCACCTCCTGCCCTGGGCACTCAGAAATGCCTTTATGCACTCACTGCCATCAGCCTTACCATGCCCCTGTTCCAAAAGTGCCAACTCTTGGTGACCAGCAATACACACAAACTGAACTCCAGTTTCATTTGAAGGCAGAGTGCTTCAAGGGCAGAGCCAAAACATTGACTGTATCTCCTGCTTGCACTCAGCCACCCAGTCTGGAACAAAAGTACAGAAAGCTGGAAATATAAGTGAAATGCACAGTGATCCGTGCCTCCTTCACTTCCCATAGCAGAAAACATCTCTTCTTCCCCACAGGCAGAAAACATCCCCCTTTCCTCACAGACATGGGCCCAACCTGCAATCCAGATCAGAGGTGACAAACATTCGACCTTCTGTACCTCCACCTGCACTCACAGAAAAGCTTCAAGACTTCCCACAGCTCTCCATGACAACTTCAGAAGGTCAGGTAAAGCTTCACGTTCACCACCCCAAAGCAATGCACAATCCCACCACAATGACAGAGAAACTCTGACTAGCAAACCTCAAAAATTTAGGGCACTCTGATGACTGAGGCTGCAGGAAGCCTGCAGGAGCCAAGGATGTAATGCTCATGACACAGAGCTCTGCTTGTGGCCTGGACTATCACAAGCCAGCAGAAACTCAGGGTTGTAAGACCTTCAGAAAACAGCAAAATCTGTCTTTGGGAGGGCCTTTACCAAAGATAAACACTGCCAGCACTAATCACAGAATCCCAGAATGGTGTGGGCTTGAAGGCACCTTAAACCTCATCTTGTTTCATCCCCTGCCCCAGGCTGCTCCAAGCCCTGGCCAAACTGGCCTGGAACACTGCCAGGGATCCAGGGGCAGCCACAGCTGCTCTGGGCACCCTGTGCCAGGCCTGCCCACCCTCAAAAGGAGCAATTTTTTCCTAATGCCTAATAAATCTCAGTACACGATTACAAGCCCAAGAGGTTTTCACCAGGATTTCTGTATGCACAACAGCTGCTCTTAAATGCAAGTGCTCCTCTTCAAGAGGATGCTCCATAAAGCCCACCAGGAACATGACTCTTGCTGCCTTTCACACAGATGATGCTCAGGTATCACCATTGCTTTCAGCATAGATGTTTTTCCTAAATCCCTTTTTCTCCACAACTAGAGGAAAAAAAAGAGAAGATGACAGTCAAGTCTGTACTCCAAAGACCAGGCTATTTTCAACCTTTCAACTAAAACTCCAATACAGGTGATGGCAACTACAGTGATCAGAACCAGCAGCCACCCCACTGATGCAGCCACACAGCAGCCAGGCCCCTTGCTGAGGGGTTCCAAATCTGCCTCAGTCAGTTTTTAACAAGCCAGGAGAATTGTAGGGCTGTTATTTTACCTTCATAAATGACGTTTTCATTCAATACACATTGAAGAGGATACTCCATAAAGCCCACCAGGAACATGACTCTTGCTGCCTTTCACACAGATGATGCTCAGGTATCACCATTGCTTTCAGCACAGATGTTTTTCCTAAATCCCTTTTTTCTCCACAACTAGAGGAAAAAAAAGAGAAGATGACAGTCAAGTCTGTACTCCAAAGACCAGGCTATTTTCAACCTTTCAACTAAAACTCCAATACAGGTGATGGCAACTACAGTGATCAGAACCAGCAGCCACCCCACTGATGCAGCCACACAGCAGCCAGGCCCCTTGCTGAGGGGTTCCAAATCTGCCTCAGTCAGTTTTTAACAAGCCAGGAGAATTGTAGGGCTGTTATTTTACCTTCATAAATGACGTTTTCATTCAATACACATCCCACTGCAGAGTACCATTGTCTCTTTGCAATGCAGAGCTTATCCAAGCAGACATGACAACCACGCACTCAGCAGGGGATTTCTCAGAAAATCACCACTATTAAGCCCCTTTTTTATTGCTTGCAGGTGGTGATTATTTCACCTTTTCACCATGATGCTCTGTAAATAACAGGGACACACTTGTTCCCAGGAAATACAAAATACAGCATGAAGCCCTCAGCAGCACAGGAAGCCTTGCACTGGAAAACAAAGCACAACACATGGGGTCACTTTGATGGTACCTCTTGCCCATGGGCCAAAAGGACCCTAATTAACAGGAAGTCTCCTTAAAGAGGTTTATCTGCTACAAAAGCAAAACAAACAAGAGGCACCAGCAGGAACACTTCTGTTTCAGAGATGCAGTAATTGGCCAAGGCATCTGGTGAAGCAGCACCTGCAGCCCTGGGCTGTGCTGGCCATCACCTGGCTCGGGGGTGCTCCAAGGGCTGGGTGAAGAGCAGGTTCAGCTCCAGCAGGTCTTGCCTGACAAACACCAAGTGCTGAGCAAGTTCTGCTGCTCTCATTTGCCAATGGAAGAGGCTCCTGCTGGTCCCCGTGTGCTCAGGCAGCACAGCCCAGACCCCATCCCTTCTGCAGGGGCTGGAGGCTAATGCCTGCACTGGGGAAGGGGCTGGGTATGATTTCCCCAAGGTACTTCTTGCCAAGGAAAGGACATGCACTAACCTTACAATGCTCTGCTTTGAGATTTCATCTCAGTCCAGGTTTAACCAGTGCCAAACACGTGCCTCTCACGAGGCAGGGCCCGATCAAAGCTCACAGTTCTCTCCACACTGCCTGGCCTCCAGAACTCCCCTTGGATACAGGAGCTGAGCTCTGGGTAGTCACTGGCCTCCACAGAGGGCCAGTTACAGCCACAGCACTTCTGCTTCCACCTGGAGGCAGTTTTCCCCACACAAACACGTTTTGTACAAGATGCTGGACAGACAGGAGAAACAAAGGTTCTGCTTTCAACCAGCATATAATGGCACCTATTTTGGTAATCACCTAAAAGACACTGACTTATTTAATTATTATGCATAGATTCAAAGAATCATTTAGGTTGGAAAAGCCCTCTAAGACCAGAGTTCAACTGTTCCCCCAGCACTGTCAAGGCCACCACTAACCATGCCCCCCCAAGTGCCAGATCCACATGTCTGTGAAATCCCTGCAGGGATGGGGACTGCACCACTGCCCTGCATATCCCAGGAAGTGTTACATGGAATCACAGGGTGGGACAGGTTGGAAGGAACACAGTGATCATCTGGTCTCACCTCCCTGCTCAAACAGGGTCATCCCTGAACACGTGGCACAGGATTGTGTCCAGACACTTCTGGAGTATCTCCAGTGAGGGAGACTGCACACCTTCCCTGGGCAGCCTGTTCCAATGCTTGTCACTGCACAGGGAAGTTCTTCCTCATGCTCAGCTGGAACTTCCTGGCTATCAGCCCCTGCCCCTTCCTCTTGTCCCACTGCTGGGCCCCACAGAGCAGAGCCTGGTCTCTACTCTGAGCCCTCCCTGCAGACACCGAGAGAGAGGATGAGGGCTGAGCTCCCCTCTCAGCTGTGTCTCCTCTCAAGGCTGAATAGACACAGCTCACTGAGCCTTTCCTGAAGAGAGAGCTGCTCCAGTCCCTTCAGCATCTCCACAGCATCCACTGGACCCACTCCAGGAGCTCCATGCCCCTCCTGGACAGCACTCCAGATCTGCCTCACCAGGGCCAAGCAGAGGGGCAGGATCACCTCCCTCAGCCTGCTGGCAATGCTGTTCCCAATGCACCCAGGCTCTCGCTGGCCCCTTGGCCCTGGGACACACGGCTGCTGCTCCCCAGGACACCCAGGGCTCTCTGCAGCTGCTCTCCAGCCCCCAGCCTGGACTGGGGTCACTCCTCCCCAGGTGCAGGATCCTGCACTTGCCCTGTTGAGTTCTAACAGTTCCTCCTGCCCACCTCTGCAGCCTGCCAAGGCCCTCCTGCAGGGCTGCACAGTCTGGGGGGGATTGGCCACTGCTCTTGCTTTGTGTCAGCTGGGGAGGCACCAACCCCTTCATCCAACCACTGAGGGACGAGTTAAACACCACTGGGCACAGGACTCAACCTGGAGGGGCTAACAAAAAGGAAGTGGGGATGGAGAGAGTGAAGTACTTGGATCTTAGGGACACAGAGTTCATAGAAGTTTTTTAGTAAGGATTTACATGTTGGTCTCTCCAGACTCAAAGAGAACTGGCTTACAAGCAGTAAAAAGGACAAGAAAAGGCTAAAGAGTCTGCATTTTATAACAACTTACAGAACCTTCAGGGCTTTTTGTTTGCTTCTGTTCAGTAGTTTCTATTCTCTGTCTAAGCACACTTTTCAAATGGCTACTGACTTTAATAACACCCAGTTTCCCTTCAAAAAATCCACAGAAGACAGCTGTCCAATTATCTTGTACTTACAAATGGGTAAAGACAGCTAAAAGCAGCAGTTTTATAGATACACGCTCTGGTAAGGCTTCCAGTAAAGGAGAAGTCAGTGCACTACAAGCAAAGATTAAAAATTCACCAGCCCCTGTCCTCAGAGCTTCACTGAAAGGTCAGGCATCCAAAACTCTGCTTCATCATAACACCTATAGTACTGAAGATGCAACGATGTCCCTGGACAAACTACAAAAATAAACTATAGAACTTACAAAACATGACAGCCACAGTCAACAGCCCCAGAAAACTCTGCTTCTGTATTAACTATAAAAATAATAATAAAAAATCAGACTAATACAAGATTATAGAATCCCACAATGGTTTGGGTTGAAGGGATCTCAAAGCTCATCCCATCTCAGCCCTGCCATGGCAGGGACACCTCCCACTGTCCCAGGCTGCTCCAAAACCATCCAGCCTGGCCTTGGGCACTGCCAGGGATCCAGGGGCAGCCACAGCTGCTCTGGGCACCCCAAGCCAGGGCCTGCCCACCCTCACAGGGAACAATTCCTGCCCAATCTCCCATCTGATCCTGCCTTCTGTAAGTGGGAAGCCATTCCCCCTGTCCTGTCCCTCCAGGCTCTTGTACAGAGTCTCTCCATCTTTTTTGTTGGCTCCTTCAGGTTCTAGAAGTCTGCAACAAGGTTTTGTTGATCACAGCACAACTGCCCTTAGAAGAACCTTCAGCAAAAAATACTGGGATGTTATCATGAAATACAAGCAGGGAGAATCAGCACCTCACAAGAAAATGGGCACAAAGCCTTCAACAGAGCTACAAATCAAGAGAAAACAATCCTGCATGCCATGAATCCAACAACACCTCCCCGAGGTGACGCCAGTGTGACCTGAGAAACCTCCCTGCCCCAGCAGCACCTTCTCGCCACCTGGAGAACCTTCAGCTCAGGCTGATCCTGCATACAAATCCCTCGTGCAAAATGTCAACAACGGGTTCCAAACACCCTGATGAAACACACAGCGACAACAGCTCCCTCAGACCCATCGGGTGGGCAGGGGCACATCCATCCGAGCTGTACATAAACAACACACTGCCGGCCAAAGCTTCTGCTGCTGCTTGGCAGATCCGCACCACTGCAATCTCTGTTACCGTTTGTGTTATCGACCTGATCAAGAACCAGAGTTAAACCAGGCTCCGACTTTTTGCGTCTTTCCCCAGCGGCCGAGGGCACACGGAGGGAGCGAAGGGCTCACACCGCGAGCTTCCAGCGGCTCTGCACAGCCCCGGCCCCGGCTGCAGGTGCTGGATGCCCGTTACCAAACACACCGGAGCGTTGGGGCTCACCGGCCCCGCCGTGACGGGGCCCAGCCCGCCTGGGCCCGCAGGAACCGGCACAGACCGGGCCCGTCCCGGCCGCAACGGGCGGGGAGAGGGAAGCGGGGCTGCTCGGTGACCGGCTGCCGAGGGAGAGAGGGAGGGAGAAAGGGACTAAAGGAGGCAAGGCACCCCCGGCCCCGCCCGGCCCGGCCCGGCCCGGCCCGGCCCGGCCCGGCCCCTCCGCACAGGCCCGTGCCCCCAGGGGGGAAAAGTGCGAGGCCCAATCCTGCCGCGGGCCCCGCGCCTCGCCACGCCGTGTGGTGCCAAGCCGCGCTGCCGCGGCCGTACCTGCTCCGGTGCCGGTGCCAGCAGCCGGCCCGGCCCGGCCCAGCTCCGCCTCCTCCGTCAGCGCCCGCCGGCCCCGCCGCTCCACAACATGGCGGCCGCCCCCGCCCCCGCGCGGGGCACGACGGGAGCGCGCCCCGCCCGCCGCTTCGAACACACACAGGAAGCGGCGGCGCGCGGCGCCATGGCAACGGCCCCGCTGACGTCACCGCCGGGACATGACGTCACGGCCGCGCTCGGGGCTGTGTGTCCCGCCCGGGAGGGCGCCGGGCCCGGGGCTGCCGGACCCTGAGGGGCCCTGAGTCCTTAAGGGGTGCTTGGGTCTTTGGGGGGCTCCTTAGTGGAAGGTTTTGGTCCCTGAAGGGGTTGGTGGGTCCTTTAGGGGGCTCCTCGGGGCCTTGGGGGCCCTTGGGCTCTGGGGTTGTTCCTGTCCCCTGCAGAGGGTGTGGCATTCCTGGGCCCCCCAGAGACTGTCTGTGCCTCAGCGTAGGAGCCCCACGATCTCACAGTGTATGTGTCTCTGCCATTCCTGGTCTCTGATCCCCATTGCCCTTCCCGGTGAGTTGTGGGGCAGTGGGGGGAAGCCAGGTGTGTGTCCACCCCCCCCAGGAGGGCACTGGGGCTGCTGCTCCCCCAGAGCTCAGCCCCGCATGGCCTGGGAGGAGCCAGGAGCAGGCGCTGCAGGAGGACTCACTGTGCCCTTCTCAGCACTGGCACCCCCAGCTCCTGCCCGTGCCCCAGAGGGGCTGGTGCCAGGGGCCCGGGGTGCCTGTTGGGGGTCAGAGGGGTGTCTCCCTGCAGACTGTCCATCTTCAATGCTCTGGTGACCCAGTGACCATCTCACTGTTACCCTGCCCAGCACAGCACCCGTTCTGGCCCTACTGCAGCAGTGCAGCGAGCTGCATGCAATCCCTGATATTAACCTTGGACTGCCGGGTTATCACTCATGCAGCTCAGCCTCCCATAATAATCAAGCTTCTCTTTAAGGCTCCCTTGTATGTTATTTTCAATAAGAAACAGCTGATAACTGCAGTCCTGAGAAGGAACAGAATAATTCATAGAATATCCTGAGTAGGGATGCTCAGGGCAGCCCCTGGCCCTGCACAGCCACCCCAACAGCCCCACCCTGAGCAGCCCTGGCAGCGCTGTCCAAACGCTCCTGGAGCTCTGGCAGCCTTGGGGCCGGGACCATTCCCTGGGCAGCCTGGGCAGTGCCAGCACCCTCGGGGGCAAGAACCTTGCCCTGAGCTCCATGCCAAGCCCTGGCACAGCTCCAGCCCTTCGTGGACTCCTGGCCCTGTCCCAGAGCAGAGCTCAGCCCCTGCCCCTCTGCCTGCCCTGGGCAGGAGCTGCAGCCCCCAGGAGCCTCCCCTCAGTGTCCTGTGCTCCAGCTGAACGAGCCAAGGGCCCTCAGCCGCTCCTCAGAGCCTTCCCCAGCTCCGTGTCCCTCCTCTGGGCACTCTCCAACACCCTTATGGTGATGGATCTTTGGATCCTTCTGATCTTGAGGTGCCCAAAGTGCCTCCAGAACTTGATGATTCCCTCTAACAGATCCTGGGCTCAGGCCATGAGGAACTCAGCAACTTCCCTGCAGGCATTCCCACATTCTCCATTGTCTCAGGAGACCTGTGGGATCTGCCGTGCCATGGCACATCCAGAAAACAAACAGACTTTGGGAGAGTAGGCACCACTTTTGGGGTACCATCCAGGCCCTGCCATTACTCCCTGGTGTACGGAAAAATTCAAGATACCAGAGGTTTATGTCCAGAAAGGAGACAGAGGAGTCCTGTAACTTTATTCATGAACAAAGGGAGAGACCATGGGGCATTTCCCATGGGGCCTCTCAAATTGTTGGGGGATGCAGCCTCCTTTTTATCCTAATTTTCATAGTCACATCACCCTCTCCATTTCTCCACTGGCTGAGGTACTTGGAAACTACGAACTTCCTGAATGTATGTGCCCCTCTAATATGCATCATGCCTTTGTTTAACGTAGGACATTCACAGTTCTATTGTCTTTGTTCTTCTTCTCCAAGTTCAGGAATTTAGCAGGACCTTGGCTGAGCAGCAGTCCTTGTGAATTAGTAACACTTTCTAAAACTGATAGTTTCTCCAGTTACTTTCTTATCTACAAGTCCCTGGCCCTATCTACAAGCAGATTCACAGTCTGTCTGTAAAGACACATTCATCTTATTCCTTTCACCAGGCACGGTCAGGCTGGCACTGCCTGTCTGTGGTTGGGTCTTTTGTCACTCTGGTGCCAGTCCCTGCCCAAGCTGAACCCAGTGAGCTTTGTCCAGTATTTTCCAGCCTTTTCTAGCCTTCCTGCAAATCCAAGGCAGATTGGGATTTTGTTGCTGCAGTTTTCCTTGTTTCTGTAGCACCAGTCCTTGCTCCAGCTGAGCAGTGACACTTTTCCAGCCCAGCCTGGAGGTGGGAAAGGAGTGGGTTGTGATGGTGTGGTGGTGAGGGTGGGGGTGATGGTGAGGGTGGGGATGATGGGATGGTGTGGTTTGGTGAGTTGGTGAGGGTGGTGGGGATGGAGATGGCAGAGCTGTGCAGAACGGTGTGGAGAGAGCGGATGGGGATGGGAATGGGAATGGGAATGGGGATGGGAATGGTGGTGCCGTGGGCGTGGGCATGGGCATGGGCATGGGAATGGGGATGGGAATGGTGGTGCCGTGGGCGTGGGCATGGGCATGGGCATGGGAATGGGGATGGGAATGGTGGTGCCGTGGGCGTGGGCATGGGCATGGGCATGGGAATGGGGATGGGAATGGTGGTGCCGTGGGCGTGGGCATGGGCATGGGCATGGGAATGGGGATGGTGGTGCTGTGGGGATGGGCATGGGGATGGGATGGAAATGGGAATGGGGATGGTGGTGCTGTGGGCATGGGGATGGGAATGAGGATGGTGGTGCTGTGGGGATGGAGATGGGCATGGGGACGGAAATGGGAATGGGGATGGTGGTGCCGTGGGCAGGGGCATGGGCATGGGCAGGGCGGTGCGGATGGGGATGTCTGCACGGTGAGCTGCAGGCAGCGATGGGGGTGCTCGTACGCTGCCGTGCAGAGCCGCGCCGCGCGGAGCGGAGCGGCACCACCCCGTCCCGCCTCCCGGTGCCGCCGTGACCCCGCCGCCGATCACTTCCAGGGCGGCCCCGGCTCCCGATTTGAAAATGCGGGAGCGGCTGCTGGTGCTGCTGTGCGCGCTGGCGCGGCGGCGGCGGCGGCGCGCCGGGGCCATGGCCGGGAACGGCAGCGGCGGCACCGGCGGNNNNGGCAGCGGGAGCGGCGGCGGCGGCGGGGGCTGGGACGGGCCGCAGCGGCGCGCCTGGCTCCGGCACTACTACAGCCAGCGGCAGAAGCGGCTCATGACGGTGACCGGGGCGGGGCCGCGGGGCACTGGACGGGACGCGGGGAGAACCGCACGCGGGGACGGGGCCGTGGGGGACCGAGCGTGCGGGGCTGCGCGTGGAGATCGTGGGGACACAAAGGATGGGAGGGTGACTGGAATCACGGGGACACAAAGGGTGGGGGATACGGGAGACGAGCGGAGGTCACGGCGACATGGGGGATGGGGGGATGCGGGACACAGGATGGGGGACGGAAAACACGGAACACATGGACATGGGGGATTTGGGGCACGGGGTGCACAGGCCACAGGAGCAGAAAAAATTGACAGGGGCTGCAGGATGCAAAGGACAGTGGTGGGAAGGATGGGGAGTACGGGAAAGTCACAAGGGGGACATAAAGGGTGGGGGACATGTGAGGCCCAAAAGACAGGATGTGGAACAGAAAGGACACATGGACGCAGAGATCACAAAGGATGAGGACCGTGGGGGTTCTGTGGGACACAAAGACAGGGACACAAAGAATGGGACTTGAAAGACATGGGATGTGATTCTGGACACAAAGGATGGTGGATGCAGCGGACATGGGGGTGACATCAAAAGTGGGGGATACAAGGGATCCCTGGCTGCAAGGACAAGCTGTGGGGGAACATGAGGAGCCTGCTGGCCTGGACAGCGGCTGAAGGTGACTAAAGCCTCTTTTTAGCTTAAAAGAGGCTTTGTAGAATTTAATAACAGAAAAACAATTCCTGTGGAGAGGCCAGGAGCTTCCCCTTCCAAATCATGATTCCCACCTTTGAGGGATGTTCTCTCCCCCTTCTAAATCAGGACTTAGCCCACAGTTCCCTCGGCAGCTGGAAATCCAGCAATGCTCATTAAAATACAAAACCCCAGAGAGAATGGCCACCCCAAAAAAGGCCTTTTCCAGAAAACTCCATATGCAACACCTGAGCATCTTGTCTGGAGTCACACCTACTGCCTGGTGGGTTTGCAGGGAGTGTTCCCAGGTACAGGAAGATTTGACTGGTGTTAAACCAGTCGGGACCACTGGCCACCTGGCACTGGCCATCCTGCCTTGAGCAAGTCTCTTGAGCTGGGTGGTCTTCAGAAGGGGGTCCCAGTGAAGTGCAGGGAAGCGCTGTCTCACACCGCTGTTGTCTCCCCCCTGCGCTGCAGCTCCTCATCGCTCACCGGAGGAGAACCAGCTGCTGCTTCTACCCCCGCGCCTGGCCCAGCCTCAGGAGCACGGACTGGTGGGAACAGGTGGTCCTGAAGGAGTTTGGGCCCCAGGACTGGCTGGAGAAGTTTCGGATGTCCAAGGAGACCTTCTTCTACATCTGCAACCAGCTGCGGCCTGGGCTGGCTCCGCACAGCGCCCACTTCCACCCCACCCTGCCACTGGAGAAGAGGGTGGCTGTGGCCCTGTGGCACTTGGCCACCAACGTGGAGTACCAGACTCTGAGCCCGCTCTTTGGCGTGGGGCCCTCCACGGTGCAGAGCTGTGTCCGGGAGGTGAGCTATGCCGTCGTCTTGCTGCTGAAGCCGCTTTACCTCCGGCTGCCTGACGAGAAGGAGCTGGAGAACATGGCGCGCATCTTCTGCACGCGCTGGGGCTTCCCGCACTGCATCGGGGCGCTGGACAGCCTGCACATCCCCATCCACCCGCCCCTGCGCCTCACCGCCGACTACTGCAACGGCCAGGGCTGGCACTCCATCCTCACGCAGGCCACCGTGGATGGGCTGGGGCAGTTCTGGGACGTCTCCACCGCCTTTCCAGGCAGCATGGAGAACAGCGCGGTCCTGGAGAGCTCCAGCCTGTGGGTGCTGGCCAAGGAGGGCCGGCTGTGCCCCAACCCTCCCAAGCATTTCATGGGGAAGGCACAGAAGTACGTGCTGCTGGGCGATGCCACGTACCCCCTGCAAGACTGGATCCTCAAGCCCTACCAGGAGGACGAGAACCTGACCCAGCGCCAGCTGCAGTTCAACTACCGCCTGAAGCGGGCCCACAGCGTGATCGAGAACGCCTTCCTGCGCCTCAAGGCGCGCTGGCAGATCCTCCTCAAGTGTGACGATTGCAGCCTGGAGCTGCTGCCCACCCTCGTCCTCGCCTGCTGCATCCTGCACAACGTCTGCGAGGCCCACGACAACCCCTTCAACGAGGAGTGGCTGGAGGGCACCGAGCCCACCGAGCTGCCCAAGCCCTGCCAGCCCGCGCCGGCCGCCATGGAGGACAACCGGGCTGAGCAGGTGCGGGAGCTGATGTGCCAGTACTTCGAGAGCTGCGGGGAGGGCTGATGGGCCCGGGGAGCAGCTGCCCTGCACATCCCTGCTTGCAGACTCACCGTGGACTCTGGCAAACCGGCCCCGGTGCTGCCAGCTGTACCAGAGGGCCCAGGGTGGGGAGGGGCGGCCGTGTCACACTCGTCCTGGGTTTGCTGTCGAAGTTTCAGGCAGTGGAATGTATTTTGTTCTCATTCTCTCTCCCAGGATCTGAACTGTTTGGTGGTGTGTTGTGTGCTGCTGGAGTACAGTGGGGATTAGGGCTGGGAGGGGGCGGCTGCTGGGATCTCTCTGTCCTCTGTCTCAAAGCCTCTCCATTAGACCAAAATCAACAGGAGCCTTGAAATAAGGCAAAACTCCTTTGGAGGTTTGAAACTTCCTGCGTAAACATACATGGGAAGGAAGAGGCGGAGCAGTGACTTGCAAGGGCTGACACCAGCCTGGAATTAAACTGCACCCACAAACTCAGGGATGTGCTACCCTGAGGTTTGTCCAGCTGCGTAAACACACATGGGAAAGAGAGGGAAGGAAGAGGCAGAGCAGTGGCTTGCAAGGGCTGACACCAGCCTGGAATTAAACTGCACCCACAAACTCAGGGATGTGCTGCCCTGAGGTTTGTCCAGCCTAGCACCCCCCAGCCCCTCTCCAGAGGGGTTTTGCTCAGCCTAGCACACCTGGCCTCTCTCCAGACAGGTTCACCCAGCCTGGAACATCCTGACCCCCCTCTGGAGGGGTTCGTCCAGCCTGGAACACCCCTGATTCTTCTCCAGTGGGATTTTGCCCAGCCTGGCATCCCTGACCCCTCTCCTGAGGGATTTTGTCCAGTCTCGCACCCCAGGTCCCCCTCAGGGTGATGTTTGCCTCAGGGCTCTGGCACTGCCTGAACCCTCTCTGGTGGGATTTCTCCCAGCCTGGAACACCCCCAGCCCCTCTCAGGGTGGTGTTTGCCCAGGCTGTCAGCCCAGCCCCTCTCCGGAGGAGTGTGTGGCTCAGTTCCCGAGTCCCCGCGGCCCCGCCCGGCTCTGCGGCCGCTGCCCGGGCCCGGCCATGCTGGACAGCGCCCCCTGGCGGCCGCCGCGCCCTCAGGCGGAGGGGAGGCAGCGCCCCCTCGTGGGCGCCTGCCGTGCGTATGGCGCAGGCGCAGCCGGCGGGCGGTCACGTGGCGGAGCAGCAAGATGGCGGCGCGCGGTGAGTGCAGCGCCGGCACTGCCGGGCCCCCCCTCAGCCCCCCGGGATCCCCCTCAGCCCCCCGGGATCCCCCCGGGCCCGCGGCTCCTCTCGGGCCCCGCTGACTCGGGGGCTCCGCGCAGCGCGGCCGCGACAGGCGGTCTGTGTCCGTCCCGGGTATCCGGTGAAACCGAGTGTCCGAGCACACGCGCGTGGGGTCAGCCCCGGCCCCAGCTCCGGTTCTCCGCCGCAGGCCGGGCCGCGGCTCCGCCCGCCCGCCCTGCCCCCGGCCACGGGACCCGCTGGCGGCTGCGGGCGCGCCTTGACTCCCTTCCCCGGACGCAGGAGTGTGACCGAGGAGCCCCCAGAGCCCGCAGCGTGCCCGGCCCCGTGCGCGCCATGGTGACGGAGCAGGAGGTGGAGGCCATCGGCCGCACGCTGGTGGACGCGGCGCAGCCGCTGCCCGCCCGGTTCCGGGCCCTCTTCACCCTGCGGAACCTGGGCGGCCGCGCGGCCGTGGAGTGGATCAGCCGCGCCTTCGGGGACGGCTCGGCGCTGCTGAAGCACGAGCTGGCCTATTGCCTGGGCCAGATGCAGGACGAGGCGGCCATCCCCGTGCTCATCCGCGTGCTGGAGGACACGGCCCAGGAGCCCATGGTCCGGCACGAGGCAGGTACGGCAGCAGCTCCTGCGGCTCCGGGGGCAGGGGAGGGCCCTGCCTGGCCAGTGGGGCTGGGGGTGCTTCCCCCACTGTACAGAGCAGCTCGTGGGGGCCTGGTCCGGCTTGGATGTCAAACCCTGAGTCACGTAACATCTCACCACCTTCCCTGGCCACACCTGACTGTTCCTGCTGGACAGGCTTCTCCCGTCGTGTTTGTCCTGTTTGGAATTGGTCAGTCCCGCCTGTGTCCACGTTGGCCCCATTTGGGATTGGTCAGTTAGGCCTGTGCCTGTGCTTTAGAGCAAGGCAAGGCATTGCCAGAGCACACAGCAGGGTTCTCCTCACACAGACACCCTGATAACATCCTGATGCCTCCTTCAGGTGAAGCCCTGGGTGCTATTGGGAACCCTGACGTGCTGGATATCCTGAAGCGCTATTCCCAGGATCCTGTGGTCGAGGTGAGCTTCCCGAGGGGTCATTTCCTCTGGGATGCAGCACTGCTGGTCTCGGAGGCGGCTCCGTGCTGGCCAGGTGGGTGGGGACATGGCAGTGACATCCTGCTGTGTGCTGGGCTTCTCCTGGCGCTGTCCAGTGCTGTTCTGCAGCCGGGGCCGTGTCCCTGTCCCCACAGGTGGCAGAGACGTGTCAGCTGGCCGTGAGGAGGCTGGAGTGGCTGCAGAGCAACAAGGAGAGGCCAGGCAGCAGCCCGTACCTGTCCGTGGATCCTGCTCCCCCCGCTGAGGAGACGGATGTGGCCAAGCTCCGGGAGATCCTCCTGGATGAGTCCCAGGAGCTGTTTGAGCGCTACCGGGCCATGTTTGCTCTGCGCAATTGCCTGAACCCTCTCTGGTGGGATTTCTCCCAGCCTGGAACACCCCCAGCCCCTCTCAGGGTGGTGTTTGCCCAGGCTGTCAGCCCAGCCCCTCTCGGAGGGGTCAGTGGCTCAGTCCCCGCGGCCCCGCCCGGCTCTGCGGCCGCTGCCCGGGCCCGGCCATGCTGGACAGCGCCCCCTGGCGGCCGCCGCGCCCTCAGGCGGAGGGGAGGCAGCGCCCCCTCGTGGGCGCCTGCTGTGCGTATGGCGCAGGCGCAGCCGGCGGGCGGTCACGTGGCGGAGCAGCAAGATGGCGGCGCGCGGTGAGTGCAGCGCCGGCACTGCCGGGCCCCCCCTCAGCCCCCCGGGATCCCCCTCAGCCCCCCGGGATCCCCCCGGGCCCGCGGCTCCTCTTGGGCCCCGCTGACTCGGGGGCTCCGCGCAGCGCGGCCGCGACAGGCTGTCTGTGTCCGTCCCGGGTATCCGGTGAAACCGAGTGTCCGAGCACACGCGCGTGGGGTCAGCCCCGGCCCCGCTGACTCGGGGGCTCCGCGCAGCGCGGTAGCGG
Source organism: Passer montanus (assembly GCF_014805655.1). NCBI lineage: Eukaryota > Metazoa > Chordata > Aves > Passeriformes > Passeridae > Passer > Passer montanus. Next base: position 764,904 of record NW_024358058.1, read on the forward strand.
CAGGCGGTCTGTGTCCGCCCGGGTATCCGGTGAAACCGAGTGTCCGAGCACACGCGCGTGGGGTCAGCCCCGGCCCCAGCTCCGGTTCTCCGCCGCAGGCCGGGCCGCGGCTCCGCCCGCCCGCCCTGCCCCCGGCCACGGGACCCGCTGGCGGCTGCGGGCGCGCCTTGACTCCCTTCCCCGGACGCAGGAGTGTGACCGAGGAGCCCCCAGAGCCCGCAGCGTGCCCGGCCCCGTGCGCGCCATGGTGACGGAGCAGGAGGTGGAGGCCATCGGCCGCACGCTGGTGGACGCGGCGCAGCCGCTGCCCGCCCGGTTCCGGGCCCTCTTCACCCTGCGGAACCTGGGCGGCCGCGCGGCCGTGGAGTGGATCAGCCGCGCCTTCGGGGACGGCTCGGCGCTGCTGAAGCACGAGCTGGCCTATTGCCTGGGCCAGATGCAGGACGAGGCGGCCATCCCCGTGCTCATCCGCGTGCTGGAGGACACGGCCCAGGAGCCCATGGTCCGGCACGAGGCAGGTACGGCAGCAGCTCCTGCGGCTCCGGGGGCAGGGGAGGGCCCTGCCTGGCCAGTGGGGCTGGGGGTGCTTCCCCCACTGTACAGAGCAGCTCGTGGGGGCCTGGTCCGGCTTGGATGTCAAACCCTGAGTCACGTAACATCTCACCACCTTCCCTGGCCACACCTGACTGGACAGGTTGGCTCTGCTGTTCCTGCTGGACAGGCTTCTCCCGTCGTGTTTGTCCTGTTTGGAATTGGTCAGTCCCGCCTGTGTCCACGTTGGCCCCATTTGGGATTGGTCAGTTAGGCCTGTGCCTGTGCTTTAGAGCAAGGCAAGGCATTGCCAGAGCACACAGCAGGGTTCTCCTCACACAGACACCCTGATAACATCCTGATGCCTCCTTCAGGTGAAGCCCTGGGTGCTATTGGGAACCCTGACGTGCTGGATATCCTGAAGCGCTATTCCCAGGATCCTGTGGTCGAGGTGAGCTTCCCGAGGGGTCATTTCCTCTGGGATGCAGCACTGCTGGTCTCGGAGGCGGCTCCGTGCTGGCCAGGTGGGTGGGGACATGGCAGTGACATCCTGCTGTGTGCTGGGCTTCTCCTGGCGCTGTCCAGTGCTGTTCTGCAGCCGGGGCCGTGTCCCTGTCCCCACAGGTGGCAGAGACGTGTCAGCTGGCCGTGAGGAGGCTGGAGTGGCTGCAGAGCAACAAGGAGAGGCCAGGCAGCAGCCCGTACCTGTCCGTGGATCCTGCTCCCCCCGCTGAGGAGACGGATGTGGCCAAGCTCCGGGAGATCCTCCTGGATGAGTCCCAGGAGCTGTTTGAGCGCTACCGGGCCATGTTTGCTCTGCGCAATGTGGGGGGCCAGGCTGCTGTGCTGGCTCTGGCAGAAGGTGAGGGCCTGTCCTTGCTGTGGCTCTGTCCAGGCTAATCTGGGACGAGCCCTTCCCAAATCTAGGACTGCCAGAGCTGCTCTCACGTGTTTGTGTCTAGGGCTGCTGTTCCCTGCTACATTACAGAGTGCCGGGTGGTCTCTGCTGTTCCAGAGTCCCCTTGCCACCCTCCAGACCCCCTTCCCTGAGGGAGGGAGGGCACGGCTGTGATGGTGGTCTGGAACCAGCTGGTCTGACCCATCGTCAGACCTGGCCTGGGGTTTTTGGGGTCATGCTCTCCTGGCCTGGAAGGTCAAGGGCTGCTGGTGTTTGGGAATAGTTCTGGAGAGGGGAATGTCCCTGAGTGGGAAAGGGGCAGACCACAGCCCAGGAACTGTTTGGACCCACCCCAGCCCGAGGGAAGTGGGTCAGGCTCTCCAGCCATCTGGGACTGTTGAGGTCCCTGAGGTGGCATCTGTCAGCTCCTGCTCCAGCTGCTTGGTCCTGGAGCACTGGAATCCCTGGTCATGCTGCCATCCCCTGGAACATCATGTGGTGGGGCAGGACCTGGGCAGGCAGGGAGCAGCAGCTCTGCTGGGGGGTGGGTGCTGCCATCAGAGGAGGCTCTGGGACTGGGCTGGGATCAGGGAGCAGGGTGGGATCAGGGAGCAGGGTGGGATCAGGGAGCAGGGTGGGATCGGGGAGCAGGGTGGGATCGGGGAGCAGGGTGGGATCGGGGAGCAGGGTGGAATCGGGGAGCAGGATGGGATACCCCTTCCTGTACATGGGGCTGGGGCGGTGACCCTTGGCATCCCCAGCTTTCAGGTGGGGGCTCCATCCAGGCATCCTGGTGGATTTGGGGCGTCCCGGCTCACTGTGCCCTCCCCGCAGGGCTGCGCTGCGGCAGCGCGCTGTTCCGCCACGAGATCGGCTACGTGCTGGGGGGGAGCAGGGTGGGAGCAGGGTGGGATCAGGGAGCAGGGTGGGATCGGGGAGCAGGGTGGGATCGGGGAGCAGGGTGGAATCGGGGAGCAGGATGGGATACCCCTTCCTGTACATGGGGCTGGGGCGGTGACCCTTGGCATCCCCAGCTTTCAGGTGGGGGCTCCATCCAGGCATCCTGGTGGATTTGGGGCGTCCCGGCTCACTGTGCCCTCCCCGCAGGGCTGCGCTGCGGCAGCGCGCTGTTCCGCCACGAGATCGGCTACGTGCTGGGGCAGCTGCAGGACGAGGCGTGCGTCCCTCAGCTGACGGCCACGCTGCGCAGCCGCGCCGAGAGCCCCATGGTGCGGCACGAGTGCGCCGAGGCGCTGGGCTCCATCGCCCGGCCCTCGTGCCTGCGGGCCCTGCGCGCCTTCGCCGGCGACGAGGAGCGCGTGGTGCGCGAGAGCTGCCAGGTGGCCCTGGACATGTACGAGTACGAGAACGGCGCCCAGTTCCAGTACGCCGACGGGCTCTGCAAGCTGCGGGCCTCCTGAGCCCAGACTGGGGGCACTGAGCGGGGTGTGCCGCCTCCCACCCCCTCCTGCCCATGGTGGATCCGTGCCTTGCCACGCAGAGCCAGAGGAGGGACTGGGTTTGCTCTCTGGCACAATTACAGCCACCTTTTCCCTCCAAATCCAGGCTGAGCTGCTACTTGCCTCCCCAGCACTCCTCGCCAGCTACTGTTTCCTGGATCTGCCCCTTTTCCCTGCCAGGATCAGCGCTGCCTGCCCGCAGCATGGCTTGGGGCTTGGACCAGGTGGGCTCTGCTTGGCACGTCAGAGCCTGCTGCAGCTCTGCAGGGCTCAGGCCTGCCCTGGGTTGGCGCTGCCCCGTCGGCAGCTCCATTCTCCACAGCTAAGCTTTGCTGGGGGCTAGGATGGGCTTTGGGCACCCACTCTGTGGGCTGTGGTGTTAGGATGCTTCAAAATTGCTCTCGGTGATGGTGCCGAGCGGGGCCCTCCTCGCCCGCGCAGTGGGTTTGGCTTCTCCTGTTGGGACAAGCTGGAGCTGAGCCTGTGGCAGCCTCTGCCCTAGGGTGGGGGTTATTTCATGGCAACGTTGGGAAGATATGGCTGGGGTTTCTTCTGCAGGGAAGGGCGCTGCCATTAGGGTGGGCAGGGTGAGGCAGAGCCTGCCTGAGCTTTCCTCTGTGTTTAACCAAGGCCAGGAGGGCTGAGGCTGCTGCTGGCACCCAAATCCCTCAGTCAGCCCAGCCTGGGCAATGGGGTTTGGGGTTTGGCAGGGAATAAAGCACTGGCACAGGAAGCTGGAGTGAGTTGAGCTGTGATTTACCTGTGCCCAGGTGTGGAGTGCACCCAGTGGGGTCAAGCCCTGGGCACAAGGCTGGGGGCTGCCAAAATTAAGTCATAGAACCATTGAGATGGGAAAGAACCTTTAAAATCGAGTCCAGCCACATTGGGAAGAGCAGGGAGTGGGGTCCCTGATGGCATGAGGTGAAACCCCCAGCCCTGGGGAGGAGGATGATCTGTCTGGGGTGCCCTGGTAGGTCCCACTGCCCTGCAGGGCCTGGCATCCTGCTGGGCATACCTTTTCCCCTTGTCCAAGGGCTCCCTGTGAGTCACTCGCAGGCTCAATCCTCTTAGTCCCTGAAGCCAGCTCAGCATCCTTAGAGCTCTGGTGCTCAGGGTCACAGCCAAGGGGCAGCCCTGGCCATGGCCCAGTCTGACCCAGTTCAGGACCCGATGGAAAGGTCTCTTAGTCAAGATGTGACCAGTTTTGGTCACCTGTACACACTAAGTCAGTGACATGTGGGTAGGGTGACGTGTATGTGATGGGGAGGGTGAGGGGCTCCAGGCTGCACTTCCCCAGCACCGGGGACAAACAACATCTCATGTTTTCACACTGTTTGGAGTCAGCTGCTGTTATGGGTTGCTTGTGCCCCTTCCCTCACCCTCCATAGCCCCTGGGTGATGGGCAGGACCTAGCTGGCACTTTGGGCTCTGGGGTGTCCCTGTGTCATATCCATCCCCAGGACAGTGAGATGGGTGACTTCCCCCAGGCCACGTTGTCATTTCCACTGTTCCCTTGGCACGTGAGCTCCAGCACCCTGCAGTTGCCAGGCTGTTTGTCCCCACTTATCACCTTGGCTGCCCCCACCTTTGCTCTCCAGCTTTTCCATGCGTGACTTGCTCAGACCTTGCAGGGTTCTTTCCCAATCATTATGTGCCAACATTTGTCTCTGCACCCCCAACGCCTTTTAAGACAAAATTGGAATAAAATGCATTTCTGAGGCTGGGATCTGGGCAGGGGTGACCTGGTGCAGCAGAGCTGGGAGGTGCTGGAGTAGAGCAGGGCGCAGCCTTGAGCTTTGACTTGGCACTGAACTCCACCAGCACCTTCAACCTGTGCTGGGAAGGGTTTGGGATTTCTTCAAAGCTGCTGCTGGTCTGGGCTAAAACCTGCACCCTCTTGGTGGGGGGGAAAATTGCTTTTGGGAGAAGCATGGACTCGGCCCCCCCACTGCAGGCTGCTCTGCCTTGGGGAGGTGACACTGGGTGCTGGGGTGACACGAGGCCACGTGGCAGCCATCTGGGAAGGTGACAGCCTCTTGTCGTGGGCTGCTTCCCTGTACAGCAGAGGGGGCCCGTGGGAGCCCCGTGGCTGAGGCTGCACCCCCATCCCCTCTGCCCATCACCTCCAGCTCCTGTGTCCTCTGTGATCTCAGCCATCTGCTGCAGGGATCCGGGGCCTGCTGAGGGATTTAACCCAGCCCAGGGGAGGGAGAAAGACCTTGGGCATCCCTCCCCATTCCTGTCTTTGGGAGTTCTCCAGCTGCTCCAGTGACTCCCCCTTCCCAGGGGGGCAGGGGTACCAGTGGTGCTCCCACAGGGGCAGGATTTGGGGACCCTGACCCACATTGGAGCCTGCTGGTCACCTCCCATGCTGAGGCAGCCAGGCTGTGCCTGGATTAGCAGGTGCTAAGCTCCTCAGCAACACAGCTCTGTCGCTGGGTGAGTGGCACTGCCACCAGCTATAGGGACACTGCTGTCCCTGTGAGCTGCCAGCACCGAGGAGCTTTGTGGACCCTGATGCCACTTCCCCCCTGCAGTCCCCTGCGTGGCAGAGGCTTCAGTGGCTTAGGGTGGAGTGCAGGGATAGCTGGCCATGGCCCTGGCAGGGGGTATCCCCCTCCCTGGCACCGGAGGGGCACAGGGGCCACGGCACTTGCTGCAGTCCCCCCCTGAGGAGGACGGGGTGCTCTACGTGGACTACAAGCCCCCTGCCCTGGACAGCATCCACCTGCCCCGCTATGTCCTGTACCTGATGATGGCAGCAACACTGGTGCTGGTGGTGGCATATGCCATCGTGGGGCACCTCATCAAGGACCTGGTGCACGACTTCGCCGGTGAGTGTTACCCACGGCGGGGTCGGGCTTTGGGGTGGGCAGGGGGCCAGGGGGATCCCCCACCTGAGACTGTGCTGTGGGAGGGCTGGTGCTGCTGACAGCTCCATCTCTGCCCCTGCAGACTGGGCATTTGGGCCCAAGCCGGAGGAGAAGGCAGGGATGGCCGAAGGCCCGGTGCTGGAGGCAGAGTGGCTGGAGGACGACGAGGTGCTGGTGGAGCAGAAGGTGGAGGATGAAGGCAGCGGCCTCCTGCCCGGCACGGACATCCCGCTGCAGCTGCTCGCTCCACGCAGCTCCGTCTCCTTTGCCAACTCCCCCGAGAAGAGGTTCTTCTAGGGTCAGGGGACACCCCTGCCACCAGCAGCACCCTGCAGCCCTGCCTGACCATTGTGTCACGGCGTGGCCCTGGCCAAAGGCACTGCCCAGCCCTGGCACAGAGCCTCCCCCTCCCTGCCCAGCCCTGGCGCTGCTCTCAGGGCTTCTCTTGGGCTATCACACCAATAAAGCCACTTGCCCCAGCCCTGCTCACCCCTTGGCCCAGCACAGCGTGGGGGGTGGCAGGGCTGGGGCATCCCAACCTTTGCCCTTGGCACAGCCATGCCACCCCTGGCCATGGGAACATGGGTGTATAAAGGGGGTGCTTGGGGGTGCAAACCCAGGGTGGGGGCACAGCCGATGGTGGCAGGGGGCATGGACACGGGTGCACACATGCACATGGAAACATGGACACCCCTCTGGATGGGCCACGTCAGCGTGGGCACATGGGTAGGGACAGATGGATGGACAGCTGGATGCTGAGGCTGGCTGTGTGCCCTCACCACCCCCTCAGTGCCTTGGCACTGCCAGACCATGCTCGGTGGCACCCAGAGGTGGCCCCAAACCAGTCTTGGGGGACAAAGCACCCTGAAGCCTCACTTGGGTTCTGGATGAGGGCACTGGGCATGGGGGCTGTTTGATGGACCTGCAGCCCCTGTCTTAAACCCAGGTTGAAGCTGGATCACTGTGCCCCCAGTCTTCTCAACCCCTTGAGGAATTGCCACAGGCAGGGTGGCCCTGCCAAAGTCCACTGTCCTTCCCTGGGGTGATGGTGGCCACTCTCTGCCTCAGCTTTCTTTGTGCCCTGGTGGATGGGCACCCTGCCGTGGTCTCCCTGAGCTAACCCTGTCAGTATTTCACTCTTGACAGTATGCAGGCACACACTCCCTGGGGACATGGTGGGATCCCACCCGAGATTGTCTGGGGGCAGCTGGCTCGTGCCCAGGGGAGGGCTGGGGGTGGCCTGCCATTGCCCACCCCTCTGTGCTGCCCCATCCCCATGGGATGTGCCCCACCCCTGCCAGCTGGGATAGGGGGAGCCAGGCAGGGTGGGCGCTTCTCCACCCCATCACCCGTCTGTTCTTCCACATGTGCACCCACCCACCTGCCTGTCTGTCTGTCTGTCTCTGCCTCCATCCACCTGCCCACCCTGGGGGTGGTCCCCAGTCCTGGGCACGGGGATATGCCTGTCCTTTGCCACTGTGCTCCCGGAGGTGGTGGCCGCTGGGTGCGGTGGGGTGCCGGTGCCTGAGCCAGGGGAGTGGTACCACCTGCCAGGGGTGACAGCAGTCACGTTGCCATGGTGCTTGGTGCCACTTTGTCCTCTCGGGGCCAATAAAGGCGCCCGTTGCCTTGGGTGCAGAGTGCAGGCACGATAGCAGCAGGTGACAAAAGCTCACCGCCAGGAGCAGGAGCCAGACGCGCCTCCGCCCAAAAATGCCGAAGCTCTTGCAGCCCCTCTCGCTCCTGCTCGTCCTCGCTTCCACCGCCCAGGGACAGACTGGTAGGTGCCCCCATGCCCCTCTGTGCCCTGGGATGTCTGGGGAGGTGGCCAGGCCTCCCCTCAGGCATCAGATCCACTCCTGGGAGACCTTTCCAGTGGGACCAGTCTGTCCCAGTCCTCCAACAGTAACTTTTGGGGGTAGAGCAGAAAGATCTGGAGACACCCACCTGCTGCCCCAGTGCTCCCCACTGCACCAGGGACAGGTGAGCTGTATCGGGAGTGGCTTCCTTGGGACATTGGGAAGGGGGAACAGTGAGTGTCTGCCAATGTCCCATCCCGTGGGGGGGTCCCATGTCCTGGGTGGGGGGGGTCCCATCCCCTGATGGATGGAGCTCCCCTGAAGCTGTCCCCATCCCTGTCTTTTCCCTTGCCTGTCCCCTGGCCATGCAGTCACGGGCCCCAAGGTGCTGCAGCCATGGCTCATTGGCCTCACGGCCGTCGTCGTCTTCCTCTTTGCTGTCTTCGTCGTGCTGCTCGTTAACCGGCTCTGGAGTCTCAGGAAGAAGAGGTTGGATTGGTGTGGGGGGCGGGGGGCGCTGGCCAGGGGAAAGCTGCGTGGGAGGTTGCCATGGGCTGGGGCAGGGCTGTCCCCGGGCACCGTTCAGCCTCTCTCCCCTCGCAGGAAGGAGAAGGACACCCCGGAGACCCTGGAGACTGACAGGTACCACAGCCGGGTGTGCGGGGCAGCACCGGGACCCCCCCACATCGGGGCTCGGATGCCTCGAGGGTGGCCACGTTCCGGCTGCGCCCTCGGCATGGTTGGAGACGGCCGTGCCGCGGTGCCGGTGCCGTGCCCGGCTGACCGACGATCCGTCCCTCCCGCAGGCTGGAGCGCTCCGGCCACGTCAACCAGGCAGCTGAGGACTGGGATGAGCTGAAGGACGACAAGCAGCAGAGCAAGGCCGCGGCCACGTCCCTCTGAGTGCCCCCCGCCGCTCTCTGCCCGGCCCGGAGCGCCTCTGAGGGGCGCCGCACCCTCACCCCGTCCGGGGGCGCGGATCCGCGCCGGGTTTCGGCGGCAGCCGCGGCCACCGTGGCACCTCCCGCCCGCGGCCGGCCCGGCTGTGACCAAGACCCGGCGCGGATCGCCCGCTGGCCGGAGCCGAGCCGGGAGGGCGGCGGCCGCGGGGCCCCCCCGTGCCCCCGACCCTGGGCCGGCGGGGTCCCGCCCGGGGGGACAACGGCAGCCCCCTCCCCAGACGTGCCAACTAAAGGTTTCCCCAGCCTACCCCGGCGTCCAGCGTGTCGTGTCACCGTGCGGGGAGGGGCCGTCCGGCACCCCGGGTGCCACTCGGGCAGGGGACAATGGCAGGTTCCAAACTGCCAGACCCCGGCGACCTCGGCAGGGCGGGAGGGGCTGTCCGGCCACATCGCTGCCGGAGCAGCCCGGACCGAGGGGTGGGCAGCGAGGGGACACGGGGGGTGGGGGGGCTCGCCCCGAGGCCGTCCCGAGCAGCGCTTGGGGACAGGGACCGCGGGCAGCGCGGGGCTGAAGCGCCGCTTCGGCCAGCGCCGACCTACGGGTGACGACAGTGGCGTCACTCCGCCGGGCGGTGACGTCACGTGCACGAGGTGGTGACGTCCCGTGGCCGAGCTCTGAAGCAGGGAAGTGGCAGCAGCTCCGAACTCCCGTGTGAAGCACGGCTGCCCCCCCATGTCCCGTCCTGCCCTCACATGTCCCGTCCTGTGCCCCATGTCCCGTCCTGTGGCCCCCATGTCCCGTCCTGTCCCCCATGTCCCGTCCTGTGCCCCTTGTCCCGTCCTGTCCCCCTTGTCTGTCCCGGCCGTGCCGCCTGCGCCCCGCGGGCTCCCGGCTCCGTCCCCGGCTCTGCCGGGCCACGGGCGGCCACGGCTGCGGGTCCCCCCGCGGGGTGCTGGCTGTCCCCGCCGGCAGGGCTCTGCTCTCCCCAGGGCCCCCGGGCCCTCCGCCTCACCCGTGTTCTCCCCCCTCGGGCACCGTGCCTCAGTTCCCCCGGGGCAGCGAAGGAAGGGCGGAGGCGAGCTGGAGTTGAAGCATAGCTTGTTTAATTTTTATACATTTTTTTTTTGTCCTTTTTTTTTTGTTTTCATTTTTTAATCTTTTTTTTGTGTGTCAGTTTTTTCTTTTTTGTTTTTTTCTTCTTTTTTGTCTCTTTTTTCTCTTTTTTGCATAGGGGAGGGGGGGGAACAACAACAACAACAGAAAAAAAAACAACGGGAAGAAAAAAAAAACCCAAATAAACAAAACAAAAAAGAAAACAAAACAAAAAAAAAAACCACCCCCAAAATCCGTATCAGGGTCAGTAAGTGTATGTAGGCAGGAGCGGCGCTATCGGTAATGGCTGCGTACAATGGTATAATCAAATATCGTGAAGCACCAGGGAGGCGAGCGGGGGCTCGGGGGTCGTGCGGGGCCGGGCGCGGGGGGCGCGGGGGCCCGGCCCCGGCTCGCGGCCCTGGTGTGTATCGGCTGCGGCAAAGCGAAGCGAGAATCCGGCGAACGAGTAAAATATAACTGCGGGGAGGGGGCAGCCCCGGCCCCGGGGCGGCGGGGACCCCCAAAAGGCGGGCGGGGCAGCCGGCGGCGCGGAGGCACTGCGGCGGGATTTTTGGTTTGGGTCAGAGGCGCGGTCCGGCCGGCTGCCGCCTCGGCGCCTTTTTGGGGCGGTTTCTGTCCTTTTGCCGCTCTTTGCCCAGGGGCAGGGGCAGGGGTGGGATTTCCCCCAGCCCCGGCTCCACCTCCCGCCTGCCAGCGGGGCACGCGGGTACCCAGAGCGGCACCCATGGACCGGGGCACCCTGGGCATCGCCTGGGCACCCGGGGGGGCATTGGCGGGTACTGCTCGAGGCACCCTGCGGGACACCCAGAGGAGCACCCGTGGGCATCACCTGGGGTGCCAGGGGACACCCAGAGGGGCATCATCTCCAACACCCGTGGGACCCCATGGGCAGCAGGTGGGGCACCCCCGGGTATCACCTGGAGCACCCACAGTGATACCACAGGGCACCCAGAGGGTCTCTCCCGGGGCACCCATCACCGCGGGCACCCATCCCAGCCGGTGGCGGGATACCCGGGGGGGGCAGAAAGCAGCAAATTCCAAACTCCGAGTACAAAAAAAACCAACCAAAACAAAACAAAACCAGAACCAAACAAAAACCAAAATTAAAAAAAAAAGAAAAAGAAAAAGAAGAAAAAGCCCAAACGCCACCAAACAAGACATATATATATATATATATATATACATATATATATACATATATATATATATATATATATATATGAGATTTTATATATTCCTTTGCGATTTGAAGTACCTTAACTGTGTGAGGGCCCGCGCCCCCCCCCGGCCCTGCAGCCCCATATATATATATGTGGAGATATATATATATATATATATATATATATATATGTACAGGTTATTTGTTTTATTTATAGGTCACAAGGACTATTTTTAATTAATTTTTTAAGCCGACGAGCCCGACTAAAAACCCTCTAGGAGAGACTGTAGTGCATGAAACCCCCGCGGTGATTGTCGAGCGGAGCCCCCTCGTATCCCCATCCTGCGGGGGACCCCCCAGAGCTTCCCCGGGGATGGGCTGTTCACCCCGCCTTTCGCTCACCCCGACCGTGGCCATCGAGGCCGCCAGAAGATAATAAAAAAAAAAGAAGGGAGAATGATTAAAAAAATAGAACTAATAGAAATGAGTGGTGTCCCCCTCCCCCGCGGGGGTGTTGCATATTCCCTTTGGGCAGAGGCGGGGGCGCGGCCCGGGGGTGTCGGGGGAGCAGTGCAAAGACCCCGGGGCACGGGGGGTCCCCGGCCCCGCAAGGGAAGCCCCCGGCACGCCCCCCCAGTGCCGCCCGACGGGCGGGGGGCGTCGAGTTGATTCTTTTTTGCCTTTTTAAATTTGGTTTAAGGTGCTTTTCTTGCCGAGGGCGGGTTTTGGGGGGCTGCGGCCGCAGCCCGGCCGGACTTGCAGCCGGCCCGGGGGGAGGCAGCAAAGAGGGGCAGGGGACGGCCCCGGCGGGGTCCCCGCGGGGACAGGGGGCTCCGGGGCTTGCTCGGGGCGAGGGGGCCCAGGCCCGAGGGGCGCCAGCGCCCCTCGCCTCCCCGGGGTGCCCGAAAGGGCTGCCCCGGTGCCCCCCGCTCCCTCCCTCCGCTGTCACTGTCACCGTTTAAAAATCCTTTTTTTTTTTTTTTTTCCCGCCCCCACTCCCTCCTTGCATTGTCCTTGCAGAAATCAATACTGCACCTTGCATAAAGAAGCGTCTCCCAAGGCTCCCCCGAGGGTCTGGGACCCTCAAACCAGCCTCAACTGCGGGCGAAACCCGGCGGGACGCGACCACCCCGTCACCCCCCACTAATACTTTTGGACACCAAAAAAAAAAAAAGAAAAAAAAAAAAACCACCAAAACCAAAACAAACAAACAAACAAACAAAAATTAAAAACTGTTGACGACGACGTTTCTTCATGCCCGAGCAGCAGCGATGCCCGTGCCACCCGCCCACCGCTGTCACAGCCCGCGTCAGTTCTCAGCCGCAGGGAGCTCGGGGGGTCTCCAGCCGCGGAACGCTGGGGTTTTAAGGCAAATTCAGGGTTTTTAGGGGGTGTCGGGCCCCTGCTCGGCAGCGGGCACAGCAGGGAGAGGCGGCAAGAAGGCACCTCCTGCCGCTCCCTGCCGCGCCAGGCGGAGCCGGGGCGAAGCCGGTGGGGTGCAGGCGGGGGGAGGCTGCGACCCCCCACACCAGCCCGGGGGCACAGCTACATTCACACGGTTCCATTCCTGTCACGAGAGCAGCCGGGCTCGGCCCTCCCGGCCCTGCGCCCCGCTGGACACCCATTAACGAGTGGGGGTCCCCGGGGGGAGCCTTGGGATCGGCCCTGCGGGCTGGAGCCCCGCTCGCCCCGCACGGAGCCCGGCACTCCCGGCCGGCCCCGCCGCGTCCCCCCGGCTCCTGCGCGGCCCCCGGCCCGGGGGGCCCTGCCGCCTCCCGCCCCGCTGCCTTTGGTTGCTGGAAGCGGAAAGAACAAATCAAAACCCCCCAAAAAGGGAAGGAAAACAAAGAAAAGAGAGGCAAAGCAAAGGGTGGCCGCCCCCCCGGCCGGCCCCCCCCGCAGCTATTGCATATTCCGGTGTGTTGGCGCAGAGGATGCATCGGTATTACCAACTGGAAGACGTTTCTGAGGGGGAAAATCGGTTAAAAAAGAAGAAGAATAGAGAGAAAAAGGGACTTTTCCGGCCGAGAAGAAGCCATGCAGGAGGCGAGGGGGGGGCAGCGGCCCCCGGCCCCCCCGGCCCCCCGGGAGCCCCGGGCATGCAGCGACTCCCTCGCACTGATATCGGGTCCAGTAATACTTAGGCTTCGAAGGCAAGGCACATCATGTGGTATAAAATTTCGTGCAAATTAGGAAAACATGGATTTTTTTTTTCTTGTGTGTTTTTTTTTACGGATTTTTTTTCTCTTTTATACAGATTTTTTTGTTGGTTTTTTTTCCTCTTTTTTTTTTTTTTCTCTTTGCTGAAGGGGAAGGTAGAGCCGGTTAATAAGAGTCTGCCATGCACAGCATCAGCCAGCCGCGGCTGGGTTGAGCCAGGTCACCAGATCCTGTTAAAGCACCATGCAGTTTATTTGTCTTTTTTTTTTTTTGTCTTTTTTTGTCTTTTTGTCTTTTTTTATGTGTTTCTTTTCTCAGATCTTTAAAAAAAAAACAGGTTTCCCTCTCCGCCAAGCGCTTTTTTTGTTGTTTTTTCTTTTCTTTTTTTTTTCTTTTTTTCGGTGGGTTTTCTCCTTTTCTTGTCCTTTTTTATTATTTTTCTGTCTCCCGGGATTTCCTGCGTCAGCCCTTTCCCCGGTGTCTCGCTGTGCCGTCCCGGGGGGTGGGAAGGGGGGGGATGCGATGCCGGTGGTCCTCGGGGCGGCTCTGGGTGGGGGCCAGGCGGGTGGCGACGGTGACATCCCACGGTGGCTTCTCTCCATCACCACCCCTCGGGTGTCCCCTGGGCCGAAGATCCTTTGGGGACCAGTCTCCTCATCTCGCTGGCGACCTTCGAGGCACCTTCGTCCTCTTCCTCCTCCTCGCCTCGGCCGTGGCGGGGGCTCCTCTGCTCTAAGGCACTGCCACGTCCCCGCGTCCCCTTCCCGGCCCCGCTGTCCCCGCACGGGACGGGGACTGCCAAGCGCTTCGTCCCGCGCTGCCCGGCCGGGGGCTCCTCCGGGGGCCGGGGCCCCTCCCCGCCGCAGTTCAGGCACTTGACGCGGGGCCGGGGGCTCCGGGGGGCTCCGGGGGACTCTGGGGACTCCGAGGGGCTCCAGGGGGCTGGCTCTGCCGTCGCTCGGGCTTCTTTGCTCCATCCTTTTGTATCCAAAAAAAAAAACAACCCAAAAAAAACCAAAAAAAAACCAAACCCAAAAAAACAAAACCACCAAACCCAAAAACCCCAAACCAGATGTCCCGGCAAGCCGGTGCCGGGGACTCCACCTCCTCCTCCTCTTCCTCCTTTTTTTGTGATTTTGTTTTCTTTTCTCTTCTTATTTTTCCTTTTTTTTTTGTTTTTTTTTTTGATGATTCCCTCTTAAAAGTGCATTTCCTACAAAATGTGCAACACGAGCGCACCCTGCCTCCCACCTGGTACCTGTCCACAGGAATGCATAGCTCAAACACACGGACGCACGCCCCCCTCGCCCGCAGCCCCGCGGACCCCCGGCCGCGAGGACATGCCGGGTGACACGGGGACACGGCTGGGGACACACGGGGCCCGGGCCGGTGCAGGCTCGGGGGAGGAAAGCGACCAGAGAGATGGAGACCGGTGCCTCGGCGCGACGGTGGCCACCGGGCTGCGACAGTCCCCGTGCCGTGTCCCCGACGCAATCGGGGTGCCACCGCCGCTGCGCCGCTCGGGGCCGAGGTGGGAGCGTCCCGGCACCGTGTCCGCGCGGGACCCGCGCTGCCACCGCCTCTGGCCGTGCCCGTGCACCCTCTGTGGTCACAAGCCCCCTCCTCCTGTGCCACCCGCTCGAAGCGCTGTGCCAGCGCACGGCCGTCACCGTGTCACTGCGGCACGGTGCCACCGGCCCCGGCGCGCTCGCACAGCGCGGGGCTGCGGCAGCGGGAGGGCTTCCCCACCCAGCCCCGGGAACCCCCGTCAGTCTGGGGCCGGGGGGGGCGGCGGGGAGGTTTTGATCTTTTTTACTCACATAGAGGCAAGAACGAGAGTCAAAGCCGTTTGCATATTCGGCGAGCGGCGGGCGGGGCTGGCGCCGCGGCCCCGCGGCCGCTCCGGGAGGCATCGCTGGCACCGCTTGGGTCAGGTCTCAGCGCGGCGCCGGCCGACGGGGTAAATAATAGTGTTTTTTCTTTCTTTTTTTTTTTTCTTTTTTTCTTTTTTTCCTGTTTTCTGGCGCATCGCCGGGGTGGGGGGAAAGGTCCTCCTGGGATGGGTTGTTGGTTTGTTTGTTTTTCGTTTGTGGGGTTTTTTTCTTTTTTTCCATTTTAAAACAGTTTGACCCTTTTCCTTCTTCCTTTCCCTTGCTCTTTCCTTCGGGTGTGGGTTTTGCTTGTCGTCGTCGTCGTCGTCGTCATGAGGCCGCGCTCTCCGTCGTCACCGCAAGGCTGGGCCTGGTGCTCGGGGACGGGGATGTTCCTCTGGGGGTGCCTAAAGCAGAGGAGAAGGGAGGCGAAGGGGCGGCACGGCGGCGGTTATCCCAGGTACCAGGACTGCCGGGAGAGAGGAGAGAGGCCGGCGTTAGTGCTCTGCCCCCGGAGCTGCCCCGTCCTCCCGCCGGTCCCCGGAGCCCGACACAGCTGTCCCCGCGCTGTCCCTGCGCTGTCCCCGCGCTGTCCCCGCGCTGTCCCTGCGCTGTCCCCGCGCTGTCCCCGCGCTGTCCCCGCTCGGCGCAGGGGGCTGCTGTCCCCACTCCTGCGCTGAGTTTGCCCGTCCTCCGCACCACGGCCACCCGCGCTCCCCTGGGGCCGGTCCCTCTGCACCCTCACGGCAAAGGACGGCTGTCCCCCGTGCCGCCTGGGGACAGGTAGGGGGGGCACGGCCGGGGACCCCGCGAGGTGGCCCCCTGCCACCCTCCCATTGTTTCCCCCCAGCCCCAAGTTCAAGTTCATTCCCGATTACCTCATGTCTGGTTTCCGTTGGAAACGAGACAGCTCGGGGCCGCTGCTTCCCTTAACCCTTCCAGGCCCCGCCACACATGACCAGAGCGTGGCAGGTCTCAGCTGCCCCTTCTGGGACACCGCCTACTTCCCCCGTGCCTCAGTTTCCCCAGGCAGAGCATCCTCGAGCCCTGGAGAGCCTCCCTGAGCATGGCTAGGGACACCCATTCACAGGGACCCTGGGAGTCCTGGGACTGCAAGTGGCTCTGACCCCTATCTCTGGACAGGGACTCTGGCCCCCTGCTCCTCCAGGGTTCTCCTGGTGCTGCCCAGGTCTCCTCTTTAGGGAGCCAAGGCCCTTGGGGTGCTGCCCACCCCATGTGCAGGATGGGGAAACTGAGGCAGGGTGGGGGTTGTGATCAGAGCCGGGTCCCCCGTGTTTTTCCTCTGGAACGGCACAGCACCCTCGGGTGTCCCAGCTCATGGTTCCCAAATCTCACAGCCTGGCATAGCACAGCACCCCCAGGTACCCTGTGTCACTGCTCACGGCCCCCAAGGCCACACCCCAGCACAGCACAGCACCTTGAGGACTCCCCTCAGCCAGGGCAGCACCCCAGGGTGCCCCAACATGGCACCATCCACACCCCATCCCTCTGTCCTGTCACCTGTGCCACCTGCCAGGCAGGACTGCAGCTGAGGCCAGACCACTCATGCCACGAGTGAGGCCAGAAGCTGCCACCCCTGTCCTGGCACCGTGGTACTGCCTGTAGCACCAGCGCCAGCTCCAGAATCCAGGACTAATGGAAAGCCCCTGGAAAGGCACACACGATGTCCCACTGCAGCTGGAGTGGCCATGGGCACAGCCGAGCAAGAGCAGTGCCCGTGCCCACACAGAGAGGGACCCACGGCCCTGGAGCTGCTCCTTTGGGGATGTTCTGGGCACCCAGGCAGGGTGGTGCCAGGTGGTGCCAGGCAGGACACAGCCAGAGCACGGCAGTGACCTCTCTCTATGATGGAGGACTCGTGGTGGCCCTGAGCCACCACAGTGCCCAAAGCCCTGGCACCAGGTGCCCGTAGTGAGGATGTCACGGCAGCAATGCCCATGGGCCACGGCGGTGATGCCAAGGCAGTGATGCTTACAGCAGCAAAGCTGGCAGTGGCAGTGCCAGAGCCGCAGTGCCATAGTGGTGATGCCCATGGTGGCACTGCACATGGAAATAACCCCACAGTGGTGATGTACACAGCAGTGGTGCCCCAAGTGGCACTGCCCACAGCAGCAACACCCACGGCAGTGATGCCATGGCGGGGACGTCCACAACAGCAATGTCTGCAGTGGCCACGCCAGTGGTGGCAATGCCCACAGCGGTGATGCCACTGCTGTGGTGATACTCCCTGTGGCCTCAGACATGGTGGCAAGGCCACAGCAGCGATGGCCACAGAGGTTACATCCACAGCAGCAATGTCCCACAGCAGTGATGCCACAGTGGCGATACCCACGGTAGTGCCCCCAGCAGCAATGCCCACAGGAGCAATAAACATGGCAGCAATGCCACGGCGGTGGCAAGGCCCACGGCAGTGATGCCATGGTGGCAATGCCCTCAGCAGCGATGCCACGGCAGTGATGCCACGGCAGGGGCACCATGGCGGGGAGCCCACATCAGCAATGTCACATCAGCGACAGCCACAATGGCAATGCCAGCACCGGCCATGCCCACGGTAATGCCCACGGTGATGCCATGGCGAGGGTGCCCGGGGCGAGGGCAGGAGGGTCCCCCCAGCAGCATCCCCGCTCTCACCTGTGCCTGATAGATACTCCCAGGATCCCTTGGTCCTAATCCCACGAAGGAACGGTTCGCAGGGGGCGTGCCTGGTGCAGAGTAGGCTGGGGAACAAATGAGAGCTCATTAACGGGGCTGCGGGTGGCACTGCCATTGTCCCCCCAGGGGCCAGGCCCGGCCCTCTCCCTGGCACTGCTGGGACGGAGCTCCCTGGCACCCGGTGCTGGCAACCAGGAGACATCCCTGGCTGTGACCTGATGGCAGGTGAATGAGCCCAGGGGTGCTGCACCCAGGGGTGCTGTGCTCAGACGGTACCACCCCTGCTTCAGGGCGATGACTGAGGCTGGAGGGGCGAGGTGCCCCGGGGTGCAGGCGCAGATGGTGCCCCTGGCAGTGCCCGCACTGTGGCTCCCGGAGCTGAGCTGCCAAGGCAAGAACAATGGCAGCCACCAGTTCCACTTGGCCACGTCACCCTGCTGCCACCTCCATCCCTCAGCTGGGGATCCAGCAGTGGAACTTCCAGCCCTGCTGAGCTTCTGCGTTCAGCCCTGCTGGAAGCAGAGTGCTGCCAAGGGGAATAGGGGATTTGGAGCCAGTTGCACCCCTCGGGGACAGCCAGTGTCCTCCTAACACATCCTGCCCTGAGCCTGCAGGAACTTGTACTCTTCTGTCCCTCCCCAAGGCTGTGACCCCTTATCAGCCAGGCTATCCCATGCTGTCCGCCCCAGACTGTCCAGGCTTTGGCTTCTCCATGCCATGGGATCTCCACGCCTGCTGACCAGCTACTGGCAATCAGCCACGGCCCATTACCCAGGGACAATGGCTCGATCAGGCAGGGCTTGGCTCTGTGGAGGCATGGCAGACGCTTGCAGTACCAGGATGGGAACAGGAACAGGAACAACCCCCTCGCAGAGTGTGGCGATGGCACAGTATCCCACCACTGCAGCACACACCCCCGTGCCAGTCTGGGGCGACACCAGCTCCCCTCTGGCTATTGAGTCCAGCACCCAAAACCCTCCTGGCCAAGGCACTTATGGCCCCTGAGGTGGAGGGAGGGCAAAGAATTCATCAGCCACTGTGCTAACAAACTTCCAGGGCTCTGGGAGACCCGCACACAGTCCCTGCTCTGGTGTCACCTCACACCCCCAACAAGACCAGAATCCCCGGCGCCAGCATGAGCATGACAGCCTACACAACACACCAGGCACACTGTCCTTAGTCCCAGTGCCACCCGCGTGCCAGCTGCTCCCCATTCCCGGCAGCACGGCCACCACCATGGTGGGATAAACAGACACGGAGAGGCCATGGCCTCCCCCACAGCACTGCCCACAGCGAGGGTCTGGGCAGGACTTTGCTTTGGAGAGCCCTGCCATGGCTCCACTCACGCTCAGAGGGACAAGGGGCCCGAGCTGGTCCCCAGGACCAGCACACCTCGGTTCAGCGGCCGCAGCGGCCACCTGCCCAAACCCTGTCCGCTCCGACCTGCCTGAGACCCAGCAAACTCATGGCGTGCCAGCTGCCGCCCTCTCCCCGGCTGCGGGGAGGCCACCTCCGCCAACATCCCCCCAGCACCGGGACAGGGGGACACCCTGGGGGGCTGTGAGAGGAGGGGCCAGCCGGGCCGGGGAGCAGGGTGGGCGCGGCGGGTGCTTACTGGGTGATGTCGGCGAGGTCGTCCCTCCCTCGGAAGTTGTCGTGGTGGATTTGGTGTCAGGAGAGACGGCCAAGCGGGGCATGCCGGGGGGAGGTGGCGGCGCCAGCATCTGCGTGGGCAGGTAGTGGCTGGGCACTTTCACTTGACCACTTCCATTTAACTGGGGACAACACAGACAAAAAACAAACAGCACAAGCCATTAGGATGCACGCGCACACCAGCACGGCTGGGGAGCCCCGGGGACACCCTCGGCATAGGCACGGGGTGTCCCTCACTGCAGACATGAGTTTGGTGGGTCTCAGAGCAGCCCTGAACGGTCGGCGCTGGCAGCAGGCAGGAGATGACGGCGGGACAGGAGGGCTTGGGGGGCTCTGGAGGCCATGCTCCGTGGGGGCCATGACCCAGAGTGGCGCACACTGCAGCTGGGACCCCTCTCTACAGTGACAGGAGGGTCTCTGAAGCACTCCCTGGAGGGGTAGGGACACCCAGAGCCTCCAAAGGCTCCTGCACCAGTGCTCCATGCCCAGTCTGGCCATGGGCTGCTCCTGATCTGGCATTCATCAGCCCAGCACTGAGCCATGGCACAGGGGAACAGTGGCCATGCTCCTCACCGTGGCATCAGCCCCTGATGGTGATGGGAAACAGGCAAGTGGTGGGCAGAGGTCAAATGTGCTCCCCAAAAGCTCTGCATCTGGGGAGCACAGGACAGTATGAGAGCCGGAACACCCGCAGGCTCTGGCTTTGGATATGAAGGGTGCCCTTCATGGCGTGTGTAAGGTGCTGGTGATGTGGGGTGTGTTGTGTGTTGGGGGTCTGGGTGTATGGGGTGATGGTTTGGCTGCTGCACGCACTGGGTGCTGCATGTGCATGGTGCTGGTTACGGAGATTGGTGATGGGGGCATGGGGTGTGGGGTGATGACCGTGTGGAGTGTGTGGGGTCCCACATCTGTGGGATGCACTGGGTGCATGGGGATACAGGGCACTGTGGCAAGGGAAGGCCCACAGCAGCACAGTGTGGCTCTGTGCTGGGACACTGGGGACACGGGTACAGCTCCAGAGGAGCTGACGGATCACCCGTGGGCTCTGCAGGTGGATGGGGCACGTCAAGCCCATCACTCTCCTGGACACGCTGGCAGACAGTGACTCCAGGAGATGGTCACACACCCTTGGCAGACACCTTGCTCCCCCAACACCCCAACACCAGCTGACGGCTCAGCCCCAGCACCCCAACACCGGCAGTGCCCCGTGCTGGGACGGGGCACAGCACCTCCATCGCCGCAGACACGAGGTGCCAACACGGAGCAGGCGCAGCAGCGCTCCCGAACCAACGCACGGCACGGCTGCAGCTCAGCCCCAGAGGACATCCCGCCGGTGCCACCGACGACCCCGATCCCCCCCGTGCGGCGGCAGAGGTGACAGCGGCGGCGCCGGTCCAGGGGACTCTCCTCGGGCAGCCCGGCTGGCAGCAGCCCCCGGTGCCCACGGCCAAGGCTGCGTCCTTACCGGTCCGGGCTGCTGGTTGGACGGGTCGCAGGCCAGCGAGACGAGATCTTTGAGCGGGTCCTGCGGGTTGAGATGAGGCGGGTACCGGATGGCCGTGTGCGGGAAGTAGGTGGAGGCCGTCTGGGGAAGGATGGAAGTGGTGGGGAAATGCAGCGCAGACGATGGGTGCGGGCTTCGGGCGATACCTGCGGGTGACAGCAAAAGGGGACACACACCTGTGTCACTAGCTAGTGGCTGCCGCAGCCCCCTGACCCCTCAGCGCTCGCTCTGTGCCTCGGTTTCCCTGGCAGGACACTCACCACTGTGCACAGCGATGACGGGACGGTGGTGCTGCGTGAAGCTGCTCAGCCGGGGCGAGGAGTCCTGGGGTGATGGGCTGTTGAAGGGGGACTTGTCCATCTCTGTCTTCTTCACAGTGGGGGAGATGCCTGGGGAAAGCAGGGTGCAACGTCAGGACCTGCCATGGGACCCCAAATCCCATGGCTACTGCCATCTCAGTGCAGTGTTGGGGGAGCTCATTCTGGGGGCAGGGGCACCCTGGGGTCAGGGTGGGCATGGGGAGGGTGGTGCTGTGAGCATGTGTGTGTGCTGGCAGGAGGATGGGCACCTTTGGGGGCACACTGTGTGCACGAATGTGTGTGCATGTGTGTATGTACCAGCACAGCACCGTACCTGTGTGTGTACTGTGCATGTACACTCCTACAGGTGTGTGTATGCAGGTGCACACAGTTCTGTGCCTGTGTGTCTGACCCTGGTGGCAGAGTGGTGCCCTCACAGATGCCACTGTGGCTCTGCAGCCCCTACATGGCACCCATCTCCCCTGGTACATGGGGCTGGGGGCTATAGGAGCTCCTGGGGACGCAGAGAGATGCCAGCATGGGGGTGACCACCCCAGAGACTCCTGGCAGCAGTAGTGGCTGCCCAGGTCCCTGAGGCCACCCCAGGGCATGGGGCTGAGCAGGGGGGCTGGCAGGCACATTAATCCCCTGCCGCCGTGGCTTTAGCTCTGGCCATTTGGCCCGGGCCTGGTAATGGGTTTAGCCCTTTCTCAGTCGGGCGTTAGGAGGATTTCCCAGAACATCCTGTACAGGATTGCCAAGCCCCCCTCCCCCCGCCAAGGCTGCTGAGCCCCCCCGCCAGCCACCCTCACCCCTGCCCGGGTCAGGCCACTGGCAGGGGACAGATGCCCTGGCACAGCTCCCTCCTGCCTCCATGCACCATTTTGGGGAGGGGGCTGCACCTTCCCCAAGACCCCCCCTGCACCAGCCCCACGGGGCAGGAGGGGGTACAGTCCCTGCACACACGGGACACACTTTGGGGGCTGGATCTGCATCCCCCAAACCTCCTTCCAACAGGATTGGTGCCTCCAGCCCCCCAGCCGGGCACCCCAGGCTCTGGCAGGGCTAGGGGGCTGGTGTGGAGCCCACCCTGCTGCTGGGGGAGGCAGGAGAAGAGACAAGGGAGGAGGAAGAGGAGCAGCTTCTTTGCCTGCACCTCGGGGTGTGGGAGCTGCTGTGCCAGCCCTGCAGCATCGCTTTAATTAGCCCAGCCCCCCCTTTCTTAATGAACAGCTAATTGGGGCTTGTCTAGACAGGAAAGGGAAAAAAACCACCAAGCCAGAAAGCTGTCCACAGTGATGTGGGGCTGGGGGAGCTGACTTGGAGCTGGGAGAGGCTGGCGTGGGGCTGCCAGACCAGGCATGGGGCTGGAGGCTGGGTTGGCCCTACAGAGAGAACCCGTGTTGAGGTGGTGGTCCCTGTAGCAACACCACAGTCCCCACAGAGCCCTGCCCAAAGTGGGAGGCCACAGACACACCTGGGCACCTATGGAAAGCCTGTGCCTACATCAGGGGGGTTTGACAGCAACCCCACAGACCCCATGGAAAAGCAGCAGGAATGTTCTGGGGGACTTGAGGGTGGCACCACAGCCCCCATGGCCAGCGTGTCCTGACCTTAAGGCCCACAGGGACAGTGGGGCATGGACAGTGCCCAGATGGCCACATGGGGTGGTCGTGGTTTGCAGAATTCTGGGAGCAGGACGGGGGCCCCAGGGCACTGGTGAGGAGGTGGCACCTACCCCCTTCCATGTCTTCTGTCCAGTTGCGGCTGCTGCTGGTGGGGGAGTTGGAGGAGGTGTAGTACTCGCCCCCAGGGCTGGTGTCAATGTCATCCTCCATGGACCCCGACTTGTGCCGTTTGCTCCTGGGGACAGGAAAGGGTCACAGAATCATGGGATGGTTTGGGTTGGAAAGGACCTTAAAGCTCATCCCATTCCACCCCTGCCATGCACCTCCCACTGTCCCAGGCTGCTCCAAGCCGTGGCCAGTCTGGTCTGGGACACTGCCAGGATCCAGGGGCAGCCACAGCTGCTCTGGGCACCCTGGGCCAGGGCCTGCCCACCCTCCCAGGGAAGTGAACCCACCTAGCCCTGCCCTCTGGCAGTGGGAAGCCATTCCCCCTTGTCCTGGCACTCCGTCTCTTGTCCAAGCTTCCTCCCCAGCTCTCTTGGAGCCCCTTTAAGCATTAAAGAGGCTCTGAGCTCTCCCTGGAGTTCTCCAGGCTGAACAGCCCCAGCTCTCCCAGCTTGTCAGGGGTCAGTGCCAGCCCGTGGCAGGACCTGGCTGCCCCTTGCCTTCCCCACGGCCGTGCTCGGGCTGGCCCCAGCACCACCCTGGCACAGCTCCAGTGGCACCTACCCGCTGGAGGAGGTGCTGGGCAGTGTCCTCCTCATGCCGGTGCTGGAGGGGTTCAGGTCATAGGCCAGGTGGCCCTGCAGCTCCCCCAGGGAGAAGTTTGGCCCTGTGCCCGTCACCACCGGTGCTGCAGGGAGAGAGGGGGGTCACTGGGGCTCGGTGGGGAGGGGAGTCCCAACCCACTGTGGGGTGGGGGGGCTGTTGGGACACTGCTGTGCCCAGGCAGCTGAGGGTTGGGCTGTGGCATCACAGTCACACTCACTTCGGGACACCTGGATGAGCTCGGTGACACTGAACACCCCCGAGGTGACGAAGCTTTCCTGGAAGTCTGTCGAATCTGTGTGGGAGACAGGAGGGTGTGCTGAGGGGGCAACAGGACCACCCCTCCCATCCTGCACTGCCTGTGGCGATGCTTGAGAGCACCCCAAACCCCATCTGTCCCCCTCCTTAGCCTCCACTCCACTGCCTGCTCCAGCAAGACACCACCCCAATTGATTCTCTCTGCTGAAGATGCCCTGGACCTGCTCAGTGCCTCAGTTTTCCTGTGGCTGAGAGTGCTGGCAGGGCTTGAGGCTTCACCCTCACCATGGGACCTCCATGGCAGCTGCTGCTCCCAAGGGCTGTGGTCTACGTGAGACTCTGCTGGCTGTAGGACAAGGCTAAGGCTGTGCCCAGCTCATTGCAGGGGCCAGGCAGTGGCTGGCAGCATGCCTTTATGTCATGGGTCCCCCCTCCTCTGCCATGACAGGGACCCTGGGGACAGTCTGGGGTGTCCCTTGTCCTTTGCCCAAGCCCTGCCCTCTGCACTCACCCAGCGTGATGGGTTTGCTGTCCTCCTGGTCCGAGCCAATGCCTGTCCGGGGGCTGCTGCTCTGCTCTGCATCTGCAAGAGGCAAAGCCCAGGGTGAGCCCCTGTGCCAGTGGCAGCCTCTGTGCCAGTGTGAGCCAGGGTTGCCACCAGCTGACTGCCCCCGCATTGCCCTGTGGGGGGAAACTGAGGCATAGGCTGCCCAGCAGCTCTCACCACACAGCAGGGCCACCACCAAGCTGGCATGTCCCCAGCCACTGAGGAACAGTCACCAACCAGCCCTGCCAGCGACAGGAGCAGGGACAGCGCCACACGCAGGACCCTGGCACTGCTCCCCGCAGGAGGGGAGCCCCAGGGCAGGGCTGGGTGATGGCCACCTGGCCCTGCTCCTGCCTCCTCTCCTCTCTCCAGCCACAGCCGTGACCCAGTGCTGCCCCACCAGGCAGTGTCACCACAGCATGGCACAACCTGTGGCACCCTGTCCCACCTCTGCTCAGCTCCTGCAGGGCAGCAGGGCTTGGGACAGCACCTGCTCTGACTCCTGGAGCCCTGTCCAGCCCTGCTCCCTCTTGGCTAAAAATATCCTGGCTCAGACGCTGAGCTCAGCAGCCCTGGCACAGCCTGGCACAGCCCTGATCCTGCAGTCAGGAGCATCCTTCATCACCTGGCTGCTCCCAAAGCCCCTCCATAACTTCTGCCATGTATTTCTCCCCCATACTCCTTCATCCTCCTGTTTCTCCATACTCCTCCTCCTCCTCCCACCCCCCGGCCTCCGGCATTTCTCTCTGGCAGCCTTGGCAGATGTCAGGAAAGGGCTGAGACAATCCAAAAACACCAAAAAAACCACGCAGCTGCAACTGCCAGCCCATGTGCCCGCCTTGGGATTTTTCCCTTTCTCCCTGTCTTTCTCCTCCTTTTTCTTCCCTCAAGTCCCTTGCACTCACATGTGGCTCCCAGACTGGTTATCCTTGGCTGGGCAAGTTATCCATGTGGGCTCCATGACACCCCTGCGTGCTGCCCACCAGGCAGGCTGTCCATGGGGACAGTGGGACTGTGCCACCTCCCAGCCCGACACCCCCGTGTGCCCACATCCCCCAGGGACTGCTCAAGGCCGATGCCAAATCAGCCATTTTGTCTCCCTGCCCAGCTGCTGCCATCCCCTCCACGCATCCCGTGCCAGCCTGGCACCACGCTGGCAGCACCACGGCATCCTGCCCTGATGCTGCTCACCGCCAGCAGACCCCCCCGTGCCCGCACCCCAGGCTCCCTCCAGGCAGCCATTTTAGGGAGCAGAAACTCCCCCTGGAGACGGGCGCAGAGTTTTTTCCTTCCCTTCTCTCCATTTCTCTTTTTCTAGCTCTATTCCCCCATTTTGAAGCGGCTGCGTGCCCAAGCACTGCGGTGTGGGTGGTGGGAGCGAGCGGGGCACGAAGCAGCGGGGATGGGGGAGTGGCTGGGGACCCCCCCGCACACCCACGGGCACCGCGTGGCCGGACACGGCCCCTCCTCGCCTCTAAAAACAACAAATCTGGCGGCGGCTCTGGAAGTGGTTAGCGTGGAGCCCGGCCAAGGCGCGGGACGGAGGCTGGCGGTCAGAGCCTGAGGCCGGCCCGGCTCCCCACAGCCCCCACCGTGGCCTCAGGGCTCCCTGGGACCCCCCTGCCCAGCCCTGCGCTGCTCGGCCTCGGGGTAGCTCCCAGGCCGTGCCCTCGCCTGGTGCCTCCGAGGTGCCCACACACCTTTGACTCAGCCCAGGGACCTGCACCGCTCGTCCTGAGGTGCCCACATGGATCTTTGCCCACAGCAAACCACCCCAGCCTGGTCCCCGTTCCCCCAGGGCACTCGGGAGGGCCATCACTCGCCCTGGGTGGGCCCCACGTCCCTGTACCTCCAAACCATCCCACAGCACCACCCTGACCCGGCAGCGCCAGTGCCCCCTCACCGACCCCTGCTGCTGAGGGACGCCTTGGGGACCCCAGCCCGGGCACTCCGCTCCCACCCGCAGCAGCCCGAGCAGAGCCGGGACTTTCCCGAGCTCGGAGATTTGGCAGCAGCGCGGCCCCTCCCTGCCCCCTCGTGTCCGGCCTGAGGGAGGCGGTGGGTGCGAGGCCGGGGCCGGGGCCGGGGCCCGGCACCCCCGAAGCTCCCGTGGCTGGGCGGGTGAGCTCGCCAGCAGATTTTTGGCTGCCTCCTCGGCGCGGGGCGGCCGGGCCAAGCGCTGCTCTCACCGCCATGTGACGGCCGCCTGCGCCGGCTGGCGCGCTAAAATGGCGAAGGGAGCCCCGGGCTCACGGGCCGCGCTCCACACAAAGGGTGTTCGCGGGAGACTCCCAACCCAGGACCCAACAAGTGGCTCGACTGCACCAGAGAGGAGAAAGAAGCCTGTAAAGCTCCCCCATGCCCCCACTGCTGAGTTGATCCTGGACCCTCCACCCCTCCGGGAGGCCAGGATGGGGGATGGAGGTGGGGGTGGTCCTGCTGCCAAACCGTGGGGAGCTCAAGGGGGAAGGGGTTCAGTGCGGGGTCGTCTCCGGCGAGGCAGAGGAGAGTGCTCAGTGCCCAAACAGGTCGATCCAATCTCTTTTAAAAATAGCCAAGTGTGTGCCCGGGGGGGCGCGGGCTGCCTGGGCTCCGGGCCGCGCTGGCAGCCTGGCCCCGTGCCACCCATTGAATTACGGCTCCCGCACCCCGGCCCCGCTGGCTGGCACGGTGCCGCCGGGCCCCAAGCGACACCCGCCCGCGGTCCCAGCGCGTGGGAACGACCCCCGGGCAGCAGGGCCGGCCCTGGGGGGTGTCACTGCAGGCCGGGTGCCCCCCGGGGCTGGCGCAGCTGCGGGAGAGCCCTGGCTCGGTGCCCGAGCCTGACGGTAACAGGGCACGGTGTTACCGGCAGCGGCGCGGGCGCAGGCGCAGAGGCTGGAGGATGCCGGGGGCTGGGGGAGCTGCTGGCGCCGGTGTGAGCAGTCCCAGCCCCACATCGAGGGCAGCAGCCTTCCCCCTTTTCCCCAGCTCTGCCAGCCGAGGACAGGGGATGGGAGAGGGTTCAGCACTGCTACCTGCAGGCTTCTGCCCCGTGCCTCAGTTTCCCTTGGGGGCTGGCTGGGGGGGGGGGGGGGGAACTGCCCCCCTGCCTCATGTTCCGTGGCCCCACAGCGCGAGCACCTCCTCAGGTGTCACTGCACTCCTCCGGCTGGCCACGGCAACAGCGCGGATCAGTAGGGCCCGGAC
Source organism: Passer montanus (assembly GCF_014805655.1). Lineage (NCBI taxonomy): Eukaryota > Metazoa > Chordata > Aves > Passeriformes > Passeridae > Passer > Passer montanus. The sequence goes on from NW_024358058.1 coordinate 792,193, forward strand.
TGAGCAGCCTGCTCAGGGTGGAAGACCTCTGGAAACCAGAGGGAGCCAACGTGCCGTGGGGCAGATCCCGCTGCAATGGCTGCGGCGAGCGAGGCTGCGTGAGGGTGTGATTTAGGGGCTCTGCACTGTCAGACCCCCAGAACTCCTCATCCCAGTCTCACAGTGACCCCAGGTCCGAGCGGCGCTACCCGTTCCGCTGCCCGTCCCACTGTCCATCCCTCTGCCGCCAGAGCGGGGTGGCCCTTACATAAACCCGGAACAGTCCTGCTTGTGTAACCTCCTTTATATAATACCCTGAACCGCCGCGTGTGCCGGGTAAATCCTGGCTGAGCCGGGCCGGCCGGCGCGCCGGGGCGCGGGACCCCCCTCCGCCGTGCCCGGAGCGCTGCGGGGCCGCGGGGCGAGGCGGCTCTGCTGGGCCTCGGCCACCAGCGCTGCGGGGGCGGCAGCTCCTCCTCCCCCTGCCGAGCGGAGCCCCGGGGAGGTCCTGGCCGGAGGCATCCCCCGAGGTGGCGGGGCGGTGGCGGGGGGGACGGACGCGCCCCGCTGCCACGTACGCCGGCCGCGGCCAGCTGGCCCGGGCGGGAGCCTGGGAGGCGCGAGCACGTTGGCCGGCGCTGCGAGCGAGCGGCGCTGCGAGCGAGCGGGTTTGTCCTCGGCCGACCCCGGCCGGCACGGGGAGATGGCAGCGGCCGGGGGGAACCCCCCCAGGAGGGCGGCGCGGCCGCCCCCTCGCTCAGCCCTGCCAGGCCTGGGCTCCATCCAGGGCTGCCAGCGTCCGCGGAGGCGAGCGGGGACAGATGGCAGCGGGGAAAGGGATGGGGAGAGCGGGACAGACAAAGGGAAGGCTGAGCCCCCCCTTCCCCGGGACTCTCCCCTGCGGGGTGCTGGCATCCAGCCCCTGCGCACTGGGCTGGGGGTGCCTGGGGGCGCAGTGCAGGGAGGGAGTGGAGAGAGGAGAGACGGATGGGAGAGGGAAAGGAGAGAAAGGAAGGGAGGGAGGGAGAAAGGAAGGAAGAAATTAAGGTGGAGAGAAAGGGAAAGGGACAGGGAAAGGGAAATATGCTGCCACTATCTTGCTGCGCCAGCAATTCCAGCCCGTGGCAGAGCCCCACAACACAGCTAGTCTCCCCCCCGAGTCCAATGCACACCCACCATGGCCCCTCCGATGCTCCCCCAAAACCAGCCCCTGCACCGCCACTACGCAGGGCTGAGGCAGCAGTTTCAAGCCCTTCCCCAGGACTGGCCAAGACCCCAGTGCAGGGGCCAGTGTGACAGGGGACCGTCCCCATGCCCCAATTGGCAGTGCCAACCCTGGTCGGGGGTGTAGGGGCACACCGGGGGCTTGCCGGCGTCTGTTCCCCCCCTCCCGCGGCCACGGGCGGGAGGGAGCACCGTGGGCATCTGCCGCCCCAGCTGTCCCTTGCCAGCGCAGCACGGAACCGGGCACCCGGCCAGGATGGCAACTGCGGCCCCGGGGAGGGCACGGCGCTTGCCAGCGCGGGGGGACGGCGGGTGGCGAGGGCGGGGGACGGCAGGTGCTCGTGAGAGGAGCTCGCTCATCTTTTATTCATCGGGTGCCTAACGGTGCGCGGAACCGCTCTGGCCCCTTGTCCCCTCGGGCGGCGCAGGACGTGGCACCCCGTGCCAGGTCCCCGGCAGGCACGGCTCACGCTGCCGGGGCCGCCGGGCTGCGCAGGGCGCAGCTCGCTTCAGCGGTGACGCGAGGCCGGGGCTGGCAGCGGGCACTGCGGGGAAGCCGTCCGGCTCCGGCACGCCGCCGGCTCGGCGCACTGCGGGAGAGCCGGGGAAGCCCTGACCTCCCCAAGGTCGCCGGCACATCGATCCGGAGAGCTCGAGCACATGGAAACCGCCCCGGCCGTGCCAGCGCCAGGCTCGCAGCGGGGCCGGGCGCAGGAGCAGCGGCACCCCGGGCAGTGACGCTGCAGAGGACAGGGGTGGCGGGGGGGTGGCACCCTGGGCAGCCCCCTCCCATCCCGCCTCTGCAGCACGCAGCCGTGGGGGCAGGAACCCAGCCCCTGCGGATTCTCTGCTGTCTCGTACCCTTGTGCTCTTTCCCGGGGGGTCTCCTCCTGGGCTTGCTGGGCTCTGCCTACCCCGTTCCCCTCAACCCCGGCCTCCCTGGCTGTCTGGCCGGGAGCAGAGATACCGGCAACAAGGGGAGGGTTTGCTCGTGTTCATCTGAGTGCTGGGGGGTTCTCCAGCCTGCCTGCCCGCCGGTGCCCAGCTCTGCGAATGACAGATCCCAAATATTGTGAACCCCATCAATCTTCTCGTGACCCTGGCGATAAATATTTGCGCGGGGGCTGGCGGAGCGGCGGTGCCCGGGGAAACGCCTGCCCCTCCATCTGGAGGGGCTGAGCAGACGCTTGGCACGGCCGGCCTGGCACGGCCGCAGCGCGCCTGGGACGAGAGCCCTGGCACAGGCTCCCCGGCAGATTGGTGCCATCTGCCTCGCACCGCACCCAGCGGTGAGGCTGGTGGGGGGAGATAAGGGGCTGCCAGGCGGAGGGAGACGCAGATGCTGGCACAGCGCGGGGGTCCCTGCCTCCCCCCATGTGCTGTCCACTGGCGGCGGCATGGCCGGGGCTGCCAGGAGCTCGATGCCACCCTGGGGCCCACTGCCCGCTTGCCCTGGGCACCCATCTGCTCCCGCCCCGCTCGGCCCGGGGGCTCAGCCAAGGGGCACTGCCGGGAAAAGCTCACTGCAGGGCAGAGCCCGGACCCCCTGCCCTGCTGAGCATGCGGCTGGGGAGGGGGGCGCAGAGAACCTCAGTGGGTGTGAGGGGCCTGTTCTGCCTCTCCCCGGCTCGGGGAGCCTGGGTGGGAGCAGGGTGCGGTCCAAGGATGGGGGCTGCCAGCATGGGGATACAAGGATGCATAGATGGGGCTGCAGGGATGGAGGCACCATGTTGAGGGCTCAGCAAGGGAGCCCATGGAGGTGGGGAGCACTGGTGGGAGGTGCAGGGAGGGGGGCACTGTCCCCCGTCCCCCAACCCCCCCCCGTCCCTGTCCCCAGACTGGCTGCTGCCGACAGGAGCTGCTGGGAGGAATCTCTCCGTAATGCTCCGAAGGTCCTGGCACCAGCGGCTGGGGAGATTGATTACCATTTTACTGCAATGCTTTTGACTTTCACCAGCGACCTCCGAGCTCCCCCCAGCCCCCCGTGTTGTTTCCCCACCTGCCCAGCACCATCAGCCCTGCAGTGCCCGGCCCCCCCCGCCGCACACCCAGCTCTGGGCTGCAGCGCCGTCCCCTCCCCCACTGCGGTGTGCACAGCCCAGCCCTCACCCAGCCCCGCACTCATCCCGCACCCCTCCTGCATCCAGCCCTCATCCTGCATCCAGCCCTGCTCCCATCCCGCATCCAGCCCCGCACCCACCCTGATCCCATCCTGCCCCAAAGCTACCGGGGGTGCCGGTCGCAGGGCTGGGTGCAGGATGGGAGCAGGGCCGGTGCTGCTCCGGGGAGGACCCAGGCGCCCGGCACTCCCTGCACCCCACGGCCCCCCCCGGGGCCAGCAGGGCTGGGACGGGACCTCCCCGCAGCCCGGCACAGGTCCTGCCTCAGTTTGCCCACCCGGGGACACGGAAAGCCGAGGACAGGGGGAAGATCCGAGGCGCAGAGCTCGCCTTTGACATGGGCCCGGGGGGGGTTGTCTGGGCGCTCAGCCCCTGCCAAGGCTGCCCCAGAGCGCGGGTGGGGAGCGCAGGGCCGGGGGCTCCTCCATCCCCCCCATTCCCCGGCGTTGCCAGAGCAGCGGCTGGGAAATTGTGCTGACACCGGCAAAAGCGGGCGGCGGGGGCGGGGGAGCGCGGGCGCACGTGCTCGGGCTGATAACGGAGCTGCGGGGGCTGCGGGGAGCCCGGCCCGCCCGGCCGGGGGGGCCCTGCGCGGGACAGACCCTCCCAGCCCCCGCCCTTGAGGCTGGGGATGCTGCGGGCGGGCAAGTGAGAGGAGGCAGGAGAGGGCAGGAGCGGGCAGGCAGAGGGAGCAGGAAGGAGGGAGGAGGCAGAATCAGGCAGGAGGGGGCACGTAAGAACGGGCAGTGTGCCGGGCAGGAGCAGGTAGGAGGGAAGGAGGGCAGCATGTCGGGCAGGGAGAAGCTCACTGAGCCCACAAGGCTGTGGTGCAGTGATCCCCGGCACCCCTGGAGTGCTGTCACTAGCCTGGCCATGCCGTGCAGGGTGCCATCGATGTGGTGGCTTCTTCCCTGCCTCAGTTTCCCCACCAAGGTGGGAGGCTGGAGACCCCTCCCATCAGCCACAGCCTGACTGAACATGCCCACTGTGGGCTGGGGCCAGGCCATGCCGAGCACCCAGCACCCTGCAGCACCCCAGGGGTCTCACACTAATGCTCCTGGCCCATGCTGGTCCCCCTTAACCAGGGCCAGAGCGACCTTAACAGTGAAAGTGAGAGGCTGCCAGGCCTTATCAGAGAGTATTTACAGCCGCTGTGTTCCCAATTAGACAGTCAGGTGACTGCGGCTGCTGGGGACCCAGACACCGGGGTCAAGGTCGCCGGTGGAGGGGCGGGGGGTGGGAGAGGGGCAGCCACCTCCTGGGGACAGTGGCTGGACACGGCGTGGCCAGGGAGGCACACCAGGTGGCAATGGGGACCCCATTGCAGAGGCTGTGGGGGTTTTGGTCCCTGCCTTCAGCTTGGCCACTGTAGGGCTCCCAGTCCAGCATCAGGGTGCTCCCAGTCCAGGCTACTCCAGCCCAGTGTGACACTGCACCTCCAGCTGAGCCAGCACAGGGTGCCCCCAGCCCAGCCCAGTATGCAGCAACCCCATCCCAGTGAGTACAGGGTGCCCCCAATCACAGCGTGCAGCAGCCCAGTTCAGCCCAGCATGGCCACGTCTCAGCCCAGTACACGACACCCCACTCCCTGTCCGGGTGCACAGGACACCCCCAGCCTGCACCCTGCACCCCTGTTCCCAGCACAGCACCCACCCTTCCCAGTGCCCTGCTGGGTCCCTTGGTGCCACGGAGCGGGTGAGTCACGTGCGTGGGCACGGGTGCTGGCAGCACACGTGTTCACACACCAGGGGCACGGCTGGGCGGGCAGGTCCTGGCTCACACGCGTGTGCAACCAGGGATGTGCCCCACACCAGCCCAGCGTCCCACCTGGGCCCTGGGGCAGGGTCTGGCCCTGGCTATTCCCTGCTGGAGGCTGTGCCCCAAAGCCACCAGGGCCTGGTAGTCCTGCCAAGCCCTTCCCTGGGTAGTGGGGGAGGTCACATGCTTGCCCTGCCTCAGTTTCCCCAGTGACACCCAGCATATCCCACGGTTGGCTGGGCAGAGCGTGTGCCCACCACGACTGACAACACTGGTACCTGATTTGCTGGCACTGCTGGCACCAGTGGCCTCTGTGGTGTCACTGTCTGTCCCTAGGCTCTGGCCAGTCCAGGCAAAGAGCCACAGCCCCACGTTCCCCCTGCCGTGGTGCTGATGAGGGTGGGCTCACGGGGCCGGGGGACATCACCTCGTGCTGTGGACAGGGGCAGGAGGTGCTGCCAGGAGGGGACCAATATCCTGCCACCCTTCCTGCACACCTGGGTAGCCTGGCCTGGCCAGAGGTGGCCACGAGACCCTTGATTCCCCCTAGGGCTGCAAGTCACAGACCCTGCTGTCCTGCAACCGCCCAGCCCCTGGCCAGCATCTTCCCTGGCTCCTGCGGGTGCACCAACACGCCTGGGGGTGCTGGTGGATGGATGGCAGGGTGTGTGGGGGACCCCAGCTGCTGGCAGGGTGTCTGTGCTAGCATGACACCAGCCGGGGACAACAAACCTGCCCAGGTAAAATCCCTGCTTCTGAGCTTCCCCTTCCCAGCATGTGGGGAGGTGACGTGAGCTGGTGGAGAGGACAATGGTTTATGGACCCAAAGGGAGAGCTGCTGCCTACGCTGCACTCTGTGACTCAGTTTCCCCCTTTGACTGACGGCTTTGAGAGCAGGTTTGACCCTCCTTGCTGCAGTGAAAGCAGCCACTTCTCCCAGCAAGTCCGTGGCACCCTGAGGCAGGTGAAGGGCTGGGACCAGTATCCACAGCAGGAGCTGCCCCCACCAATGCTATTGCTATGCCCCCCCCAGCCGGCCTTGCTGCCCCGTCCCTGCTCTGGCATCAAAGGATTGGCACCATAATCCATGGCAAATGGGCACTGCTGGACCTCTTCCAGCTCCAGCCCTTGGGGGTGCACCAGGAACAGGCTGCTCCTTCCCTGCCCAGGCTGCCCACCCACTCCTCAGCCAGGCACAGGATGTGGGGTTAGCTCTGGGTTTAACCCCCAAAACTCCATGCTGGGAATGCCCAGAGACAGGAGCACCCTCAGGGACCTTTGTGTGCTCCTGGGCAGCTGGGATCAGCCCTGGCTGGGGGAGAGGGGCCAGGGTGGGGGGCACCCACCCACGAAGCAGTTTGGAGAGGGAGGCACTGCAAGGTCTGCCGTGGGAAAGGTGTTCAGGAGCAGTGTCCCCAGCTGGAGACGGGGATGGGACAGACGGGGAGGGAAAGCTAAAGCAAACCCCCGGAGCTGGCTGTGGCAGGGCACAGCCAGGCTCTGCCCTGCAGGCAGACGAGCACCCACCTCTCTCACGGACGAAATACGCCAGGTAGAGGTCGAGCTCCTTGACAGAGACGCTGATGTGGTGGGGCTGGACGCAGAGGATGGGGTTGGTGCACTGGCCCGACTTGACCAGGCGCTCGCCGTCGGTGCTCTCCAGCGGGATCCCTTTGAAGAGGATGACCATGACCAGGTCCAGCCGCCACACCTTGTCCGCCTGCCGCAGGCAGTCGATGCGGCGCATCTTGCCTTTCTGGTCGGGGTTGGACAGGACGCAGCACGAGGGCTTCTTGCCCGTGATGGAGAGCACGAAGTCCTCGCGGCACTCGGGCCGGATGTCCTTGCGCAGCTTGGCCAGGAGGCGCGAGGCCCATTTCTGCTTCACCTCCGGTTTCTCGCTCAGCAGCTCGTCCTTCACTGCCCTCTCCTCATCCTTCGTCATCCTCTTCTCATGCTTCTTGAAGTACTTGCGCTTGCGGGCCTGAAGGTTGAACCAGGTGTAGGCAAAGGCCCTGACGTGGGGGAGCAGCGCCTCAATGAAGGGGTGGAACTCATCCTGTGGGAGCAGAGGGACAGGGGGTCACTCCTGGCTGAGTCCCTCCAAGCTCCCTCCCGAAGTGGCTGTGGAGCCCTGGGGACCTGCCAGGCTCATTCCCACTGGGCTGCATTCCAGTGCAACCAGAAGAAAAAGCTGTGGCAGAGGCACATGCCCACCAGGGTTCGGATCCTCTCACCACCCAGCGAGGTTACCCCCATTCCAGCAGACCTCCATAAATCCCACCGGCTGCAATTTCCCCAGGCCAGCAACCTGCAGGTAGTGGCTGGGCAATACTGGAGCCCGTGCCACAAGGGGAGAGGCTCCTGCACAAGGCTGGCCACCTCAGCAGCACCTGGACCCTCTCCCCTTTGCAGGATCTGCATGCCAGGATCTGCTCCCACCAGGTGCAGAAATCCCACCTGAAATCCCAGCTGACGCTGCGCCCACCGGAGCCGCTGTGCAGGCGTCAGGCGCTGCCAGACCACAGCACCCCAGTGCCGGGTGCCCCACGCCTGCAGCATGCCGGGTGCTCCCACTCGAGCTGTGGGTGCCTTGGACCTCTCCACTCCCTCTGGACCAGTGAGAAACTCCCCCAGTTTGCCCCAGTTGCAGCCAGCTCGGCGGCTGGCGCCTGGCCCGGCACACAAGACGTGCTCTGACTGCCTTTTTCCATTTGGTGAGCGCTGCTGGATGAGTCCAGCCCCAAAAAGAAAACAAGGAAAATGCATCCCCAACTCTGGCCCCTCCTTCCCGCATCCCATTTTTTTTTCCAATTTGGAAAATCAGTGCTTCCTGGCTGGGGGCCCACAACCCCACCATGGGATGGAAAGGTGTTGGGAGCCTTCCTGGTGAGGAGCAGCACAGCTTGGAAGGCAGCAGGCAGAGGGTTGAACCTCCCTGTGTGTAGCCAGGGCAGCACCAATCTGCCCTCCAAGGACAGGATTTGGCCCTTGGGGTCCCTCATGACTGTGGGGAGGAGGAGGAGGAGGAAGGAGCTCAGCTGGATTCCTGCCAGGGCTGAGAGGGGGATGGCTGGTGACAACTGCCACTGCCATGCCACAGGGTCATGCCTGGGGAGAATGCCAAAGGCAAGTGCTGCTCTGAGGTGAGGAGGTGGCCACAGGCAGGAGCTGGGAAAGGACAGAGCTGTGGCTGTGGGATGGGGCGAGCACTCCAGATCTGGCCCCACTCATCCCAGAGCAGCGATGCCATTCCCTGGCTGAAGCAGCTGTGTCCCAGAGTAACCCTGCCTGGAGGGAACAATGTCCCCTGAAACAGGCTCCCGGCAAGCATCGGCCCCATACAGACCCTGCTACTCCCACTTGTTCTCAAGTCCAGCACAGATCCCGTTAACCCTAAATCTGCTCCCCCAGCACAAACCCTGACAACAGCAAGCGTGGGTCCTTGGGTGTCTGCTGAACTAGTGACCCCCTGAACCAGACTCTGCTGTGACCTGGCACAGACATCCCAGTGCAGACCCCACTGTCCCTGCACCCAGCACAGACACCAGTAACTGCCAAGCCCCAACCCCAGCACAGCCCCAGTAACCCCCCAAAGTCCCTGCACACACAGATCCTTCTTCATGGGAAAGACCCTGCCACCTCTGGGGGTCACCAGCTCCTCTCTGGACCCAGAGCTGTGGCTCCACAGGTGTCCCTGCCATGCCCAGCAAGGGACAGGGGACTCATTGTGCCCATAGGGACCCCAAATTTGCAGGCAAACCCATCCTAACCCTGGGACCCGTCCCTGCCCAGGGGACTCATCCTGCCAGAGGAACCCTTCTTTGCCTGGAGGACCCGACTGTGCCTGGGGAACCTGTCCCCACCGGCTGCTCCCGGGGACGCCACAGGGTCTGGTTCCCTCTTCCCTCCCCAGCAGCAGCCGCTAATTCAGTGCAGCTGGGCAAGGGCTGGGCATGTGTCTTAAATCAGGGAAGAAGGTCAAAGAAAAGTAAGACAGGAGCCGAAAAAAGCAGCAGTGAGTTCCAAAAACAATACTTGGCCGGGGCGGTGGGCGGCTGATCTTCCTTGGTGGCCGGTTATTCAGACGAGCTCGACAAATTGCTGCCATCCCCTGGCCTCGCCACCCTCCCCAGGCAGCCGGCGGCAGGGCTGGCCGCAGGGCCGGGGGGACACCGTGCCATTGTCCCCATCCCTGCTCTCCCGCTTGGGGAGTGCCACCCCGGGCACCGCTGCAGGGAAGCGTGGCAGGAACCCGGTTATCCGGGTTGGGGTGGGTGAGGCAGCACCCTCGGGCGCTGCTTGCACTCGCTGTGGGGGTCGGGGGCTGCTGGGTGCTCTCCCCCGCCACGGTGCCCTCCTCTGTGCCCTCCCTCGCCACGGTGCCGAGAATTCGCAGCTCTCACTTGGACCCACAACTGAGACCCTCCAAAAACCCGCTGCGTGCAGAAGTCCCCGCAGCCCTCGGAGCCCCCGAAGCCGCGGCAGCCCCCCCGCCTCGCCCGGGATTACGGCAGGCCGGGAGCTGCTCCCAAAGCCAATCAGCCCCTCGCCAACTTTCCCTCCCGCCCGGCTTAACCCGCGCAGCGATGCCGCGGTTAAGCGGCTTTAGCGGGGCAGGCGAGGGCGGCTGGGGGGCATCGGGACAAGCACACGGGAACGGCTGCTGCGGGGCTGAGGGACACGCCAAAGGACCCGGGGACCCTCCCCAGCCGTGCAGGCAGCGAGCCCCGCAGCCGGGCACACCATCCCGGCTGGCACCAGCCGGATCCACTCGGGAAGGCACAGGCAGGGATGCACTGTCTGTCTGTCCGTCCCAGCCCCAGATTCCCACCGGGTTCCCCCAGCCCAGCAGCCCGAGCGCCGGCAAAAGACTGGTTAAGTGTTTCTCCTGCTGTTTTTCCTTTGCGGGGCTGGGAAGCAGAGACGTGCTGCAATACCCCAGACGAGGCTGCTCCCGGGGCATTTCCGGATGGGAATCTGGCAGCAGAGCCTGCGCTTGGGCCTCATCCAACCCAGGCTTGTAAAGCCCTGCAACCCAGGCAGGAGCACGCCTGCGCCGGGTGCTGCCGGCCCCGCTCCGGGCCCCCCTGCACCCCCTTCCAGGGGCTGCTGGAGCGCTGGCTTTCCATGCCAGGTGCTGTGAGGGGAAACTGAGGCACGGGTCAAGTCCGGCTCTGTCTTGCGGCGGAGCGGGGAGAGGAAGGAGGGATACTCTGCGTGGAGCTGGGCATGCCACGGAGGATTAACTCCTCCGCAGCCCGGGGTTTGGCAGCGCCAAGGATTGGGAAGGGGCACAGCTGAGGCGCTGCCTCTTCCCGTGCTCCTGCTGCCGGCTCGGCAGCACTGGGGCTCCGCACTCCGGGGACAGGGGGGACGCTCCGTGCCACGCTGGGACACGGCACCTGGCACTGGCACCGGCCATGGGCTGGCCACCCTCCGAGCATCCTCCGCTCCAGCGCCTTGTCCAAACAGGTCGGGCTCAGTGAAACAGCCTGAATTTTCCAATGAAAAAAACCCGTTTCCTCAGGAAATTCCCGAGCAGTTTTCACGGGGGAGGCGCTGGGGTGAGGGGCGGAGGAGGAGGAGCGGGACGGGAGGGGTCAGACACCTCGGCAGTTGGTTTTGCTCTGCCACCAGCGCGGCCTCGGCTGCAGGGAGGAGCGGGATGCCATCCCCACCGCGGGACAGCCTCGCTGCACGGCAGCCCCGCAGGGAGCACACATCATGAAAGGATGCCCAGCCGCCCCTCCAGCAGCCGCACACCTCCGGACGCCGCCGGCTCCCACGGCCGCCTCCTGCCAGGTCCCGCGGCCCTGCGAGCCCGGGCAGGGGCTGGCAAGTCGGGCTCCGTGCCCCCACGGGAAGCCTTGGCGTGGTGGCAGGCGGGGATGCGACTACAGAGGTTCTGGTAATCCTGAAAATCCCGGTACCTTAAAAGGGCACAGCGGGGACTTGCTTTCTCCTCACCAGAGCCCACAGATGCCCTTGGCGTGGAGCGGAGCCTCCGGTAGCCGCTTATAACTGTTCGCCGAAGCGGCTCTGGGTAATGAGTTAACCTGGTAATGAGACCTGTTGCCGAGACAGATGCAAATGATTGGGAAGTGCTCATTAGAGGGGATGGAAGGAGGCACTTAGGCCCTGAAAGGCACCCAGCCCTTCCCGGGGCCGCCCTGCACCCTATTAGAGCCCATTTTGCAATAATTGCTCCAGAGGAGGAAATCTATTTGGATTCATCATAAAGTATTTATTAACAAGAGCTTATTCATAATTTTTGCTGCTCGCCGGTGTGGCGCGGCCGGGCGTCCCGGCCTGCTCTGCATCGGAACGCGTTTCCCCGGCCGGGAAGGAGCGCGGCAGCGCTGGGGCGGGGCAGCGAGGGGGCACGGGGGCAGCTGAGGCTCCCGGGGCAGCTACGAGCTGCGCGGGCCTTGCCTGTGCACACGCGGCCCCGCGACACAGCTGCCCGTGGGGCAGAACACTCTGTTACAGCCCGCGTTCCCCGAGCTCCTGGCTGACCCGGCCCCTCCCTTGCAAAAGCCCTCCTGCAGCCCACGCCGGGGCACGGAGCCTCGGCGCCCAGGGCATCTGGCTGGCACCACGGCACAGGTGAAGGCAGGACGCTGTGCAGCCTCCTCGCAGTTTCTCTCTCCAGGTCCTGCGGGTTTTTTTCCCCCCCAGAGCCAAGAGCATCCCCCAGCCAACACCCACGCACGGCTGCGGGCTGTGGGTGGGCTGGACTGCTCCCACTGCGGGTTCTGGTGGAAGGGTGAGCAGAAGTGGGGCAGAGAGGGGCTCCCACGCCTCACTGGCTGCCGTGATGCTCAGGATCAGCCCAGGAGAGAGGGGTGGGCTCGTACAGCCCCTGGAGCTCACCACGCACCCGGGACCACGGTGACCACGCGTCCCTCACTGAGCCGCCCTGGGGTCCCCACACCTGGCGCTGCCCAAAACCTCCTCTGAGCCACCCCGGGGCCGGGCCGGTGCCCACCTGCCCGCGCCTACGTGCCGGGGCGGGAGCGGTGCCGGCGCTCGCCCTCGCAGGTGCTGCGGCTGCGAGCGGGGGCGCGGGGAGCGCGCCGGGGCCGCGGGTCACAGGAGGCCGCGGCGGCAGAGAACCTGCCAGTTGCTTTGGAAAACATCAGGAAGAAAAGCAGCTCTCTTGGCAGCCCCGGGCTCCGGTGCCAGCGCTGCCTGGGCCCCCGCCAGCCAGCACAGCCCGCCCCGCAGACGGCAGCTGGGGGTGGCCCAGGTGGGATGGAGCCGGAGGGGGCTTCTCTTCTCCGGCGGCACGGTACGTGCCCCGACACCGTGCCCAGCACCGCCCCTGGTCTGCCTGCGTGCACCCCCGCCCCAGCAACAACTGGCACTGCCGGTCCCCGGGTTTCCTGAATGAGCCCCAAACTGGGGAGCAGCGTGCCCAGCATGCAGGGAGGGGTAGGGATGCCCCAGGGATGTACCCGCCAGCAACACGGGTGGTGGAGGAGCCAGGAGGGTTCTGCTGAGGGAGACTCGATAGTTGAGAGCCAAAAGCCACTCACTGCCTTCCTTGGACTCCCCAGGTGCCTCAGGTTCCTCAGGTGCCGTCTCTGCACGTCCCCTTTGGGGTTTGGGAGCCGACGGCTCAGCCACTTTCCCAGGGTGACCCCACCTGCCCCCAGGGTGAGGCGCTGCCTTTCCAAAAATAAGGAAACTGAGGCATGTCACCTGCCAGGCCAGCCCACAGACCAGGCAGGATGCGACAGTGACTCAGGGTTCTGCTGAGGGAGACTCGATAGTGTGAGAGCCCAAAGCCACTCACTGCCTTCCTGAAGACACTTGGACTCCCCAGGTGCCTCAGGTTCCTCAGGTGCCGTCTCTGCACGTCCCCTTTGGGGTTTGGGAGCCGACGGCTCAGCCACTTTCCCAGGGTGACCCCACCTGCCCCCAGGGTGAGGCGCTGCCTTTCCAAAAATAAGGAAACTGAGGCATGTCACCTGCCAGGCCAGCCCACAGACCAGGCAGGATGCGACAGTGACTGCTGAGGTCTGGGAGAGGTCTGGAAGCAGCACCGGGGGACCCAGCCCATGGCCACAGAGATGTCCCCTCGTCCTGAGAAGCATCCCGTGGCCAGCAGCACCAGAGCCACGTGGCTTCCCAGCCGAACCCCCCCACGGGGCTCCAAGGAAGGGAAATGTTTTATGGAACTGGAAAAAAAAAAAAAAAAAGCTTTGCCAACGGGTCCTGGCACTGCTAGCTCCTCCGCCCTGCCCTGCGTCAGCGTGGGGCCCGGGGGTGGCCTGTCCCCACCATCCCTGCTCCTGGCACACGGCGGGGGCTGCAGTGTCTGAGACCCAGCACTTTGCCCATCCCAGATGCCAGGCTCTTAGCCTGGGAGCTGCCAGGATGTAACCTGGGAACAGAATTTGTTCCCAGGAGCACAGAGGGAAACTGAGGCAGGAGATGTGTTGGGGCTGGCAGCACCCTGTTCACTCTGGGGAGGGGGCACCACCAGAAAGGGTCCCCCCAGCCCCCCCGTGCCAGGCCCAGGGCTCTGAGCCCGGCTTTAGCCCCTGACGCAGGAGGTTTTATTTCCCTCCCAACATATTTTTAGCCCTGCCTGCTTTGTCCTGGCCTTTCCGAGGGGGATGAATCGTGCACCATTAAAGGTGTGGGGGTGCAGAGGGGTGTCCCCAGCTCCCTGCTGGGGGGATTGGCGCTGGGGGTACCTCTGCACCCCACGATGGGCAGTGCTGTGATGGGTTTGTGGGGCTCACTCTGCTGCAAATCCAATCCCTGGAGCAAGTCAGTGGTTAAAAATAGCCCCGGCCTTTTGCCGTGGAATCAGCGACCTCGCAGGGGGATCGGCCACCCTGGCGGCCTGGAGGTGAAGAGTTCATGGCCCCCCTACGGCCCCAGCACCTTTGCTGTGCCATGGATGTGCCAAAGGCTCAGCCCCTCCTCCAGCATCTCATCGGCGCTTGGGACAACCTGCCAGGACCCTCCACAGAGAGAAGGAGAAACTGAGGCACGGGGTGGTGCCTGGAGATCAAAGGGGCTGGGTGTGTCCCCACAGGGTCAGCTCTGAGCCTGGCCAGACCCCGCACACCGAGCACTGAAGGATGGGACCAGTTCAAACGGGTGGAAGGGGAATGTTCATCCGCCTTCGGCAGCTCAGCAGAGCCTTCCTGGGCAGATTCAAAGGCTGAGCCCGGCTGGGTCCTATTTCGGGAGGGTTTTGGACACCTCCCAAGTGACAGAAGTGGGTGGGGGCTGACCTGCACAAAGGGACTCTGTTCGGGCCGCTGGGCTCGGCGGTGCCCGGCGCGGAGGCCGGTGGCCGTGGCCGGTGCCTTGCTCCCCACATGATGGGCCAGCAGCTGGGCTGGGCAGGGGGCGAGTGCCCTCCTCCCGTGCCGGTGCCGTTCCCCACCTGGATGTAAGCTGAGGCCCGGGGCGGGACTGCCCTTGCCTCCCGGGTGCTGCTGTAACCGCTAAGTGACACTGCCATACCGCGGAGACGGCCGTGCCAACCTGCCTCGTGACGTGGGCTCCAACAGCCACCCGCCCTGGGCTACTTGCCCAGGCTGGCCCCGAGCCATCCTCTAGGGGAGTCCAAGGTCCTGCCGTGGGGTCGGTGCTTTGGGAGCCAATACCCCTGTCACAACTCCACGACGGAATGGGAAAAACCCTTGGACAGGCCAGATCCCACCAGCTCGATGCCCCACAGGGCACACTGGGGTACCAGCACCACTGGCCCTGCGACTGGGAGCCCTCCTGCATCACCTCAGCCTCCCCCACTGGCCACCTCAGGGCCTGGGGGCTGCAGAGAGCTCGTGGGGCTGCGCTGCCACGACCAAGCCGAGCACACTGGCACGCTGCCGGCAGAGCTGTGAGTGCCCACGGGCACCGGCAGCAGAGACCCCGGCATGGGGCGTGAGGTCCTCACGAGGGTGATGCTGGGTGAGCTCCCGGCCCTGTCCCCACACGGGACGCAGCAGTCACGGCTCGGCCCTGGCTGCCGCTGGTGACTCCTCTCTCCAACCAATTCCCCACCGCAAGGCGAGGAAGGCGGCGAGCGCGTCCCGGTTCCCTCCGGCAGTACCTCAGGATGCGATGCAGTCATCGTTAATGCATCTGGACTCATTTATGGGGATGAGAAAATGTTTCCAGGTTTCCCACAAAGTCCCATTAAGATCCCAGTCCCACTCTATTTTTAGTGCCCTCATCAACAACGCCTTTCCCAGCCACCCCGGCGCTCCAGAGCCCCATGGGGCTGGCGGGGGCACCCTGGGCACACACCTGCCTGGCTCTGCAGGGAGCTGAGCTGCCCCCAGACTGGGCAGCTGGAGGGGGCAAACCCTGGCCCCGCACTCCTGACCCAGCAGCTTTGCACCCAGGGGTGCACCCTGGGAGTGGGGGTGCCCCAGCCTGGCATTTGCCTGGGAGCAGAGAAAGAAAGAAAGATGGTGGGAAGCAACAGAAAAAGCCACCCCAGGTCATTGCATCAGCGGAGGCTGCAGGACCCCACTCACCACGAGGGATGGAGAGTGTCTGGGTCTGAGCATCGCTGCAGGTGTAGGGTCACACCCTGCAGCAGCAGATTGTCCCCTGGCGATGGCCAGTGGCTGTCCCAGCCAACCCGTCCATCAGCAACCCCCAGTGCCCTGGCAGCGTCTCCTCCCAGGCAGCGGGTGCCCACAGGGCTCTCGGTGCAGCTGGCAAGGGCGCCAGGATCTGCCCTCGGCGCTGCGCCCTCCCGGCTATCTATAGCCATGACCTCAGCGAGAACCGGGGCAGGACCCGGCCGCGCATCGTCCCTTCTTGGCAGGGCCACCGCCTCGGCCCCCGCCCGGCACAGAACTGCCGCCAAGCCGAGGCTTTTATCCCGTACGTTCGCTAATCCGGCGGGATTCGATGTCAGGGGCTGCCCACGGGAGGCTCACAAAGGCCGTTTCCAGGGGTGCCCAGCCAAGCCACGGAGAACGCCAGCCGGGAAGGGCAGCCGGCGGTGCTGGGTGTCACCGCGTTAGGTGACAGGCGCTGACCCCGGGGGCCGGACGGGAGGGAATGTGTGTGACCCGGCTGCGAAGAGGTCGAGCAGGGGACGTCCTTGCGTAGGCAGGGGTGACATGAGGACACCCCGCAGCTGCGCCCCGCAGGCGTCGGGGTCACAGCCTCCCGCAGAGCCGGGGGTCGCGGGGAGGACCTGCTCGCTCTGCGCCGCCTGCCCCGGGGGAAGCGGGAAAGGGGTGGCCCAGAGGAGGGGAAATTCCCCAGCTTTTTTCTCCAGCAAACTCCTTGGCTTGTGCAATTAGAGAAATTTGTTTAACAAACTCCCGGGGGAGCGGAGCGGGAAGGTGGGGTGGCGCGGGGCCAGGGCGCTGCTCACACAGGCCCGCTCCCTCCCGCCTGCGCCTTTGATCAGCAGCGCGCTGCGCAGGGGACGGGGCCGCTCCCCGCGGCCGGGGCCGCGCTGTGCCACGGAGTGCCCGCACCCTGCGGACACGCTGCCCGTGGCAACCCTTTGCCACGTGTCCCCTCGGCCGCCGCTTCGCAGCCCCCTCCGCTCATCACCCCCACTGCCATGCCCCTCGTGCTCGCCGGGGTGGCACGACCCTGGCACCCCGCCACGCTCAGCCCCAGCCCCGCGGCCGCAGGTGCGCACACGTGCGCGCCCCGCCGTGCCCGCGCCCGGCGCAGGCTCCGGGCGCGCACCCGCCCGCTCGCTCCCGCTCTCTTTCTCATGCGATGCCATTTCCATCAAAAACTCTTTACTCGGCACTTTTCCCCTCATTGGTATTCACGCCGCGCGCTCGCTGTCCTGGCGCACAGGTTACTAAAGGAGATTTTGCGGCGCAGCGTGGCGGGGGTCACATTTCAGCCTGCGCCGTCTCGCTTTCCCAAATCGCTGGGCAGCAGCCAGGGACGGCGGGAGGGGGTGCAGGATCCGGCACATCACAGCTCCCGCCAGGCAACCGTGGGACCAAGCGGCCTCGTCGCCTGTGGCAGCGGGGCGAGGGGGCTGGCGGCGGCTCTGCAGCACACAGTGATGGGTGGCTCCCTGGGGACAGCCGGCAGGTCACCGGCGCTCGCCGTCCTCCCGGCAGCCCCACGTGCCTGTGCAATGTGGGAGCACCTGGAAAAGGGGGTCTGAGCAGAGAGGGGGGCACACACTTAGCGTTGCCACCACATGCCAGCACGCAGATGAGCCCTGGGTGACATCCACCGTGGGACTGTACCCCCAGAATGACATCCTGGGGTGTGGAGGGAGCAGTGGTGCCTCTCTTTTTGAGGGCTGGTTTGGGGAAAGGGGAAATGTCTGGGTGGAAAATCAACATTCTCTCTCATGGGCTTTTTTTTTTTCCTTTGAAAGCAAAAATATTTCTTGGTTTTTCGTGATCAGAAACACGTTGGGGGTTTTTTTGGACAACAGCCGGTCAAATACCATTTCCCCGTGAAGGGAATGCAGGGGCCCTTTGCAAGGAGAGCGAAAACCTTCTTAAAAAACAAAATAAAACCCCCAGTTAAAAAAAAAAAAATCCACCCAGCTATGGACTTGAATGAGCTGCCAGGGAAGAGGGGTCAGCAGGAGGGCCGGATCCCGGCGTTCCCGTGCCAGGCAGTGCTGCTGGAGTGGTGGTGGTGGGGAAGACAACGTCCACGGCAGGCAGCCCAAAGCCCAGACCTGGGGATTTTGCCCAAAACGCTGCCCAGCGCTGGCTGCCGGCCGGGGAAGGAGGATTAATGCGCTTTTAGAGCAGCGGTGAGTTAACCGAGAAATCAATCCTTGGCAGTGGCTGGCCCCAGGTCCCCCAGCGCGTGAGCGCTGCCGCACCTGAGCCATGGGATCCTTTCCCAGCTCCTCTCCAGGACTTGGGAAGCTCCGGGTCTTGGCGGCCGGCGCAGGGCGTTGGGTCCCGGCCAAGCTGGCACAGAGCGCCCGGCCGCGGGGGATGCCTGCCCAGGGCCGACGTGACGGACGGCGAGCTCAGCCGCCCGCCCGGGTGCGAGCCAGGCCCCGGGATGCCCGGGGGTACCCTGTGCATCCCCTTCCTGCAGCTGGCATGTCCCAGGGGTCTGCATACCCCCCTCCAGGGTGAGACCTCAGAGTGTCTGGCTGCCAGGGCAGGCAGGGAGGCTGAGCTCAGGCTTTTGCCTGCACCAATTTGTTGCATCCAAAAGCATCTCGGTACTGAAAATCCATGAGGATTTGGCACTGGGCACTCCTGGCCTGCCATGAAGCTTTGCCCCACTCAGACTCAGCCCCACCAGCAGCCCTCAGCCATGTGGTGTGGACGTCACCAGTGGTGCCACATGATTCTGGCAGGGCTGGCACCCACTGATGCCCCGGCTGCTCCCATCGCCTTCGCCACCCTGCCTCGACCTGCCCGGCACACCCCAAGGTGCTGCGGGAGAAATCCTCTCCCCATGGGTCCCTAAGGAGCACATCCCCACCACCCCAGGACCTGCCTGCACTTCCCAGCTTGGGTGCAAGGACTGACGGGGACAGCAGCCCCCCAGCCCCTCCCACGGGCAGCCAGCCCCCTCGGAGATGCTCTGTGCTGGCACCGCCATCCCTGCGCCGAGGAGCCACAGCACGGCCGGGGGTGGCAGGCAGCGTGCCAGCTTCACAGGGAAGGATTTTACCTCCCTGACAACTCTCCTTCTTCCCCTCCAGTGAGGGACTCTGGGGATGCTCCCCACCACCGTCACCATCCCCATCCTGCCACCAAGGGCTTGGCTTGTGGCTAGAGCAGGTGCAGGCACAACGGCAGTGATGGGGGGAAACCGGGCACCCCTTGGGCTGCGGGGACATGTCCAGGGGCCAGGCACAGGGATGGCTGGCACAGGCACCATCGGGCAAGGAAGGTGGGTGAGCAGATAGGGCATCCCTTTCCCTGGGGCCATTCCCAGAGAGCCCTGCCTGGCAGGCACGTGCCTCCACCACCTCCAAAGGCAGGACACACTGACCCTCCTGTTCCCTGTGAGTACCAAACCCCTATTCAGGCCTTCCTCACCATGCACGGCCCGGGGTCAGGACAGATCCCTCGGTGCCACTGTGGCAGCTCTCCCCCAGGGCTGCCCAGGCTCCTCAGGGAGCCGCCTTTCTTGCTCTTTGCTGTGCCCTGATAAGGGCTGGCTGGGCCAGCCCTTGCCATGGTTCCTCTGCCCAGCGAGCCTTGCCACGCCAGCACCGCCTTGGCCACACCGTCCATGCCACAGCCACCCCTGCAAGGGGGGAACACCGCCGGGTCAAAACAAGATCAGGGTATGGCTCCTAGCGCCCATGCCCAGCCCTGCCAGGCTCAGGGGAATAGAAAAGGGAGCTATTCCCAATTGCTCCAAGAGCTCCGGGCACGGCTCTGGGCTCTGGCAGCTGGGCTTTGTTCAGCAGTCTGCAAAGGCGTGCGCGCACCCGCAGCGCTGGGCACGCGGTGGGATCACTCCCTGCCCTGGAACGGAGGGAACTGTGGGCATGAGGGACCTGAACCACGGTCAGGGAGGGAACCGTGGGCATGGCAAAGCTGTCCAGGGAAGGGAGAAATCGGCAGGTACCTGGAGAAAGATCTGCTGATTTACTGCACGAGGCCCCAGACAAGTTCAAGGTGATGAGGGGGAGAGCGGCGCAGCGTGAGCGCCGGCCAGCAGCCCCTCACACAGCTGGCTTTATCCTCCCCGTCCGTTCTGGCCCTCTGACCCGGCACAGAAACCTCCCTGAAAACAGGACCTGTTTTTCCCGGGTGAGGATTTAAGATGGGATCGGGCAGGAGCAGCGGGGCAGGGCTCGCCAGGGCAGGCGGGCACGGCGGGCGCCGCGGGGAAAGCGAGGATCTCCCGAAGGTTGCATTTAAAGAACAGCCTCATTGTTTTTCCCAAACAATACTCAGCAGATGGGAGAATTGAAAGTGTGTTGCAACCTTCCCTCTCTTCCCCCGCCATGCCCGGCTTGCTGCTCCCATCCTTTGGCAGCCGATCTGAGCTCCCGGCTGGAAACCAGTTCTCCGGAGCTACTGGTGGAGGGGGTGAGCACCGGTGCTGAAAAGCCCCGGCGCTTTTGGGAAGGGGGCTTGCCAAAGGATGCCCCATGAGACGTGCCCAGCAGCTCCCCGCATGCCTGCAGCAGCGGTGGCAGCCGAGGGATGTGTGGAGCCCGGCCGTGGCCGGGGAGAGGTGGGATCCCCTCGGATGCCTGGAGATGTGGCTGTGACCGTGCCACGTGGCTGCAATGCTTCTGGCAGCCCAGCTCCACCCCCCAGGCCCGGAGCTGTGCCCGTTTGCTGGTACCAAGGTTTGTGCCAGGCCAGCTTAGCCTGACGCCCCTCGGATCCCGAGCCACTGCCTGTGGCACACACGGGGGTCTGTGCCTGGCCACTTGATCTCGGTCAGGCAGTGCAGGTGCACTGCCTCTGCCATCCCAAAATCAGCTCTGTACCCCTAGCATGGAGCCTGGCAGAGGGAAGAGGGTCTCTGACCAGACCCTGCTGGGATGCCCGGCTTGTGGCAGCCTTGGAGGATGGCGCCCATCTCACTTCATTCCCATCCTGCAGGAACCAGGGTGGGGGGCTGGGGGTGTGCTGGGGGCACTGCCAGGTACCAGGCACGAGCCAGAGGTGTAGGAGCATTGCCAGTCATAAAATTTGCAATATTCCCCCACAAGAAGTATCCCAAATGTTCCCCCACTGCGGATCCAGGAGCCAAGGATAACTGTTACCACTTTGGAAATCCCTTTGGCTGCTGGGCAGCAGCTCGCAGGGGACACACGTGCAGGTCCCTGGCAGGTGCTCAGCTCCAGGGCTATTTTGGAGCTGGGCAGCCGGACACCCCCGGCCCCCGCCCCGCTTCCCCGTGGGCAGGGTGAGGCCTCGTGCGTGGCGGCGGTTCCGGTGCTGCTTCCCTGCTAATCTCGGCAGCTCCCTCCTGACTTCCCGGCCTGGCCCCGAGCGGGGACAGAGGTGAGCTGCGGAAGCTGGAGGAAGTCCCCAAGAAGGGACACGGAGCTGGGAGGGCTCAAAGCCACCTCTAGCCCGACGGAGATACGGCCGAGGCCGTGGCCAGGAGCGTGTCCCGGGCTGTCAGCCCTTTGCCGGGGCTGTTTTGGTGCCGCTGGGCTCGCGGCTCGGGCCCGTTCGGGCCGGGAAGGGCTCCTGCCGCCCGCGGGGACCCGGGGCCGGCGGTGCTGCTGCTGGGGAGATGCGCAAAGGCCAAGGCAGGGCGGCTCCCGCGCACGTTCCAATGTATCCACATCACCATCCGCAGCTCCCGAGCCCGGGCGAGCCTGCCCGCCGCGCGGGTGGGATGGGAACGGGAACGGCTGGGCTGGAGCTGGGCACGAGGGCCGGTCCCGTCCGAGCCGGGCTGGGTCGGAGCTGAGCCTCTGTCGGGGTGAGGGGGAGGACACCAGAGCCTGCCCCGTGCCCGGGCAGCGGACAGAGGATCCGCGGAGGATCGGGAGGAGAGCCGGGAACAGCGCGGGTTTGTGAGGAGAAGGGCTCCTGGCAGCCCCGGCCCGGCCAGCGGCCGCACGGCTCCCACATCACACCGGCACTGCGAGCTGGCAACAACAGGCGTGCCAGCCCAGCACCAGCTGGACACTGGAGGGCTGGGACCCCTGGGAGGGATGCAGCCAGGGTGGGAAAGGCGGGATGGCAAGGAAAGGGAAAAAAAGAAAGAAAAACAGGGAAAATAAAAAGAGAGAAAAGCAAGCAAGAAAGAAAAATAATAAGGGAAAAAAATTAAAAAGAAAAATTGCGAAGGTAAAAAAATTAAAAAGTACAAATAAAAAATAAAGAGAAAAAGAAAGAAAAAGAGTTAAAAAAAGAAGAAAATAAAAAGAATAAAAGAAAAGGGAAGAAAGAGAAGTAAATAAGCCAGATTGAGGTGTGACCCTTGCCAAGTCAACCACACAACAGGGAGCACCACCTCAGGGTCATCTGAGCAGCCCTGGCACTGCCCACCGTGCCCGTGTCCTCAGCAGCCTCACGCTGCGGCCGGGGGAAGCCGGGCCCGGACCCCGCGCTGCCCCCGCACCTCGGCGGAGCCCCGCGGAGCCCCCCGGAACCGCACCGAGCCCCGAGGCACAGCCAGCCCCGGCCCCGAGGCACAGCCAGCCCCGGCCCCGGGGCACAGCAGCCCCGGGCGCAGCCCCGCGCCGAGGGAGGGGGCGGCAGGGGCGGGGGTCTGCAGCAGCCCCCCCTCCCCAGAGCAGAGCCCGGGGGCGCCGCACGAGGCCGGGCCCGGAGCGGGCAGCGGCTGCCAGCAGGGAACAGGTTACGAGGCAGAGAAAGCTGCTGCTCCATAATTAAATAAATATCAGCGATCAATAAGCACAAGGCAAAGGCAGAGCCGCAGTGGTCGCGCTGTGGGCAGGGCGGGGGGGTTCCTGGCTCTCCCCCCGCGGCCATCCCGGCTCTTGGGGCATTGCAGGGACGCCCCCCTCGCCCGCACCGCGGGCCCGGGCACGGCCGCCCTGCCGCGTGCCACCGGAGCGTGGCCTGGGGTGACATCGGTGTCCCCACGCGCGGCTTGGGGCTGCCCCTCGTCACCCCGACACCCTGACGGGGGCTGGCATCGCCCCTGGCCTCGGATACCGGGGGGTGCCCCCACATCCTGCCGTGCACGGCCCCCCCGGCCCCCTCGCCCGCCAGCGCGGCGTGGCACGGCCGGGCGCGCATTGTCCCGGGGCTGGAGGGCTCCCAACAAAATGCCCGTGCCCCCCCAGCCCTTGCACCCCACCATGTGCAGCCAGGCTGGGGGAGGGAAGGAAAAAGTTTCACGCTACGCAAGAGGCGGCACGGCCGAGCCCGAGGCTGCAGCGCCGACCCCCCCGGGCTCCCCGAGCCCACCGAGGACCCCCCGCACCCCACGGTGTCCCCCCGCACCCCCAGAGCCGGCGGCTTCCCCGCACCACCCACCTCCGGGCGCAGCCACCAAAAAATAAAACCCAAACCACAACGCAATCTTCCAACCCCCCCACGCCCCAAGTGAAAGTGAAGGCTGAAAAAACCCAAAAAGCACCAGAAACACCAGAAAAAAACCCTGCAAAAGGCGAGGGAGGGGGACAGGAGGGGAACGCGGCTCCTTGAGCAGCCTGCACGGCCCCAACCCGCCTTTCTCTGTTATGATTATTTTTAGGGAGGGAGGTGTTGCATTTTCTTGGGTTTTCTTTTTTTTTTTTTCCTTTCTTTTTTTTTTCTTTTTTTTGGTTTTTTTTTTTTTTTTTTTCCTTTTTTTTTTTTTTTTTTTTTTTTTTTTTCTTTTTGTATTGCAACTGCTAAAGTCTGTTCCGGCGAAAGGAGCAAATTGGGGGGAGGGGGACGCGGGGGGGGTCCCGGTTACCTGGGTCAGGCAGAGAGGAGACGAATACATCCCGAGCCGTGCTGGGAAAGTGCCTAATTGCAGGGCTGAGACTCGAGGCGTAAAAGTTACTGAGTCATTTCGGAGGCTGGAGCAGTCCGGGCGTTTTTTCTCTCTCTCTCCTCCGGAGCGGCTCTGCGGGGCCCGGGGGGGGGCAGCCGGGCACGGGGGGGCGGCCCCGCGGGAGGGGGGGCCGAGGAGGAAATAAAAAGATTCCAACTTCCACCCCCCCGCCAAAAAAACTAAAAAAAAAAAAAAAAAAAAGCGCTTTTTGTTGTTGTTGTTTGTTTGGGGTTTTGGGGGGGCGGTTTAAAGAGGCAGGAGGGTCATCCTCGCCCCGGGGGTGTCGGGGGTCCGCACCCAGCCTGCAGGCACGGGCGGCGGGGAAGTTAGAAGGGAAGCGGCTCCATCCGAGACCCAGGCAGCGGAGAGAGAGAGGAAAGAAAGAATGAGAAAATGAAAAAAAAAAAAAAAAAAGAGCGAGGAATGAAGTGACGTTATGAAAAAAGCCCATCCCAAAATATTACATCCCATTTAAAGATGTAGGAACCCCCTTTGGCTCGCAGGGCCGAGGCGCTGCGGGGCAGGGGGGGCGGGGGAGGGACGGGGCCCCCGCGGACGGCGAATCCCCCCTCGGCCAGCGCGGAGCGCGCCCGCCTTTGCTTGTTTGGGGGGCTTTATTTTTTAATTATTTTTTTTTAACTAAACGGAGCCAATCCGGCGATGGGAGAGAAAAAACCCTGCAGATTCATGTGCAACTTCTGAGCAGCGGCCCTGGCGCGGGGGGGGGCAGCGGTGCTGCTCCCCGCACCCAGCCCCGGTGCGGGGGGGCCGCCCCGCCGCATCCCGCTCATCCCGGGGCGACGCTTATCCCACCCCCCGCCTTATTCAACCACCGGCAGCACCGCCGTGCCACGGGGGAAGAGCGAGCCACGGGCAGCCCCGCAACCCCCCCTCGTCCCGGGGAGCCCCGCGACCCCCCCCGCACAAAGAGAGCGGGAGGCGGAAAAAGCGGAGCCGCAAACTCCAAACCGCAAGTTCTCGCTCCGCAACCCCCCGGCCCCGGCCGATCGCGGGCGCTAATGACGCTAATTAGAGAGCGCGCGGGGAGCGCCACGGGCGGAACACAAAGGGGATCCCCGGGCACCTCCCGGCCCGGGGGGGCCGCGCCCCGTTCCCCTCCCGCACCGGGGGTCGCCCGTCCCTTCAGGGACCTGCCCGCAGCGCGGCTGCTCCTGGCGCGGGGCTGCGGCTCCGGCGCTGCTTATTTCCCCCCCCGCCAAAATAAGAAAACCGCTTTTTTTGGCCTTCCCCCCTTGTTCAATGGGACGGGGACGAGCCCCCGCAGCGCCTCTTCCCGCACAACAAATTTCCACTCTCAACTTCTGCCGACCCCCGCGGCCCATCCCCGCCCGGGGTTGGGGCTCGCCCCGCACGCTCCCCCCGCAGGGACATCCCCGTCCCCGCGGGATGCGGCGGCTCCGCGCAAACTTGGCCGGGCGGGCCCGCTCCCCGCATCCTCCCGGGGCGGCCGCGCTCCCCCCGTGGCCTGGCGGGAGGAGAAGCGGGCGAAGCCCCGCACAGCGGGGCCGGGGGAAATGTTTTTATTCTCCCACCGAGCGCGGTGATTCCCGTCTCCCACCCCAGCACGGGCAGGGCGGCTCCGCGCAGCGCGGACTTGAGCGCGACCCTCCCGGGCGTCACTTCCAAGTTCAAGTCGGTGCGGCTGGCGGCCTCTCCGCCCCTTTTTTAGCGGCCATTTTCAGCTCCATCCAGTCCTCCGCTGGCTGCGGAGGCTCCCCCCGCGCCGCGCCGCGACCTCCCCGCCGGGCGGCTCCCGCCGCCGCCTCCGCCCCCCGGTACCGGGGGCGGGTGGGCAGGGGGAGGAGAGACGGCGGAGCTCNCGCCGCCCGCTCCCCCCGCCCCGACACCGTATTAAACTCGCCCCGCCGCCCCCTCCCCGGCAGCAACTTTTGCTCGTGGGGGCACCCGCAAACACACGCACACGGGGGGGTGAAGGGGAGAGGGGGGAAGTAGAAGAGAAAACGAAAGTGTCATGGGACCTACCATCGCCAAGTGCAATTAACGGGCTCCAAGTTGCTGCGAAGCGCAAAGCAAAGAGGATGGATGGGCTGCTTTGGGATTTTGGTCTAAAACGTGTGTTTTCCACCGCGCCGAAGGAGGAGGAAAAAACCGCTGCCCCGCCAAAGAATTAAAAAATTAAAACCCCAATAATAATAATAATAATAACAATGATGGTAATTATAGTAAAAGTCCTCCGAGGCCAGCGGCACAGCACAGTGTCCCCCGCGGGCGGTCACCCTCGCTCCGGCTCCGCGGCGCTGCCGGGGGCCATGCTCCGGGCGGGGGGCCGGGCTGCGGGGCGGGGGGCGCGGNNNNCCGCCCCCGCCCCGGGCATCCCCCGGGCACCCCCGGCCCGCTCAGCCCCGGCCGCCAGCTCGGGCATTCCCCGGGCACGGCCCCGGCTCCGCGCCGCGGAGACTCGGCCTCACCCGGCTCACGGACACCGCTCCCCCGGTCACTCCGGTTCCCCGGGGCGGACACCCCGCTGGTCACCCCCCGCCACCCCTGGGTGCAGACCCCTGCCCCCCGGCCTGGCGGCAGACACCCCCGGCTGTGCCCCCAGCCCTCTCGAGCATCCCCCCTCCCCCAGGGCTCCCAGCCACGGCTGCCCCCCCGCTCCGTGTTCTGCTCCCTTCGCCCCTTCCCCAGGAGCAGCCCCGATGCCCCCGCTGTCTCTCAAGGCCACGGGCTGCTTTGCACCGGGGGCTTTGCCCCCTCCCCAGTCCCGCTCAAAAGTTGGCAGCGACCCGGGCACTGGGCTTGGTGCGGCTGTGGGGAAGGGCTTGTGGGGGGGGGAGAGCGATTCCCTCGTTTCTATCGACCCCTTTTGTGTCTGGACCTGGATTTTTAACCCTTGTTATCGAGTAATCCTTTAATCTCTTAATCCTTTCAAATAACCATATTTTTCTATAGGAAGGCAACAAAAATTAGATATTTTTTCAGTTTGCTGAGGGCCGAAGCGTGCATCGTGTGCCCGGATTTTTCGGCACGCTCCGTAGTCCTGAACAAACAGGAACATAATCTCCGTCTGCCTTGAGCTCAAATGGTTTCAGTGTGATAAATAATATGCTAAATAATTTATTGTATATTTTAAAAATAAAATTAAAGCAAAGTACTCAGTCATTTCACTAGTTTTTATTCCATTATTTTCCCCCTCTTTTATATATATATATATATTTATTTTTTTTTTAGGGGGGTACTCTGAGCCTGATAATTTTTACAATCTCAGCTCTAATTTAGCAGGGATTTTGGATACACGGGAGGTTTATTTTATCCATCCCCCATATCCCCTTTGCCTGCTAAACCCACCACATGCATACCAAGATACTGGACATTAATTTGTACATTCACAGGATATTATATTATATGCATACATGTATAGATATGCATATATTTACTGAGTTATTTGTCAAACACAAGTACGGCCATCGGCCTTATGGAAATGAGATCTAATTTTATTCCAGCTGCCTATAAAAAAGAAAAGAAAAATTCTTTAAATTTAAAACCTCTCGAACTTTTTTCACGTTGTTTTTTGGTTTGTTTTTTTTTTTAATCGCCATCTGTTCCCCCCCAAAAAAGCCACTTCCCTGTTTTAAAGCTGAAAAAAACAAAAAAAGGCTGAAATGAGCAGTTCCCTCGCCTGGTCCCAGCTCCAGAAGCCTCGAGGAATGTAAACTCGGCGGTAACTCCGCTCGCCGAGCACAGTTTGCATTTTCTGCCCGGCTCTGAGCGCGATACGGCGCAAAAATAAACCCTGGGAAGAATTTGCCAATTTTTAACCGCTTCCAAGGCCGCCGTGGTGCCCGCTGGCAGCTCCCTCTCTCCTGCCAGGGTTTTTTTTTCTCCAGTGATTCCTCGTCCCCCCTGGCCTGGAGGGTTTGGGGGGACGTGGATATTTGGGCTCAGGCCGTGGGAGATTGCGGGGCCGTGCCAGGCTGGCAGTGCCCGCGTGGGTGAAGAGGGAGAGAAAGAGAAGGTTGGGATTTTATTTTCCCTTCTGCGAGGCCCGGGGGTGCAGGGTGATGGGGAAGGGGTTATTTATTTCTTCATGATAAAGAAGTTATTATTTATAATAAATAATTGTTTGTATTTATTTATTATAAATAAACAACTGCGGTGGTTATTTATTTTTGTAATGCTGTTAAAAGTATTTCCTGGGTGATTCAAAGCCGGGGCTGAAGGGCTGCTGGCCTTGGTTTTGAGATATCCCCGTGGGCTTCCTGTGGCCCAGGGGCACACCTTGTGTGGCCCCAAATTCATCCTGCAGTGTGTCCCCCGAAATGATCCCATTTCTCCTCTGGCAGTGGGGACTCATCCTGCAGCAACCATAGCCCTGGCCGAGGCTGGAAATCATTTCAGTGCAGAGTGGCACCTGCCCTGGCACTGGCAGGGCAAAGGGCACCCCAAATCCTGGCCCCTGACCCAGGGGTGCTGCAGGATTTGGGGTGCCGTGGGCCGTGCTGCCCGTGGGGCTGGAGAGCTGCCACCAGACCCTGCGGTGACTGTCCCCACTCCCCCTGCTCCCTGCAGCCCCTCAGCCTGAACCCCAGCTCCTGGTGTAACCCCCAGGCAGAAAAACACTAAAAATACAAATATCCTAATTTTTTTTGTTTTCCCAGGCTTGCTGTAAACAGTGTTTTGAGGATGGGGGTGGAATCCAAACCCAATTTAATTTTCCTGTGCAGGCCATCCCTGCTGCCTCAAATAAAACCAAAAGAGTGGGGTGGATTTGGGGCGCAGTTCTGTTCCTCCAAGAGGTTTTTCGCAGGGATTAAAGCCTGGAGGTGGAAGCTGAGTTACCCCGATCCCAGGGAGTGGCTGGATCAGGCCCTTTGTTCATTCCATGGGTTTTTATCCCGGCCTGTTTGTGTGCTCACGACCCCCCGTCTATAAAACCAGTGCTTGGAACAAGTGGAAATTTGTGGCCCCCCCCCCAAAGCTGGATTTTATTTCTAAAGGGCATTTCATGGTTGATTTGTGCTGCTAAGACACCTCGATGCCAACTTTTGGGCTCAGCCAAGGGGGTGCAGATACCCATGGAGCAGCACAGGGCTGGGTGCCCCCCCATCGCCACGGGAAAACATCCCCCAGCCTCATTAACCCTTTTTTGGGGCTCATTTTTAGCATTTTAGCAGGGTTTGTTCCGAGGTCCCATTCTGCTGGGCGCAACAGCACGGCTGAGCCACGTCCCTCTCTGGAAAGAGGGAGAGAAAGGGAAATCATCTATGTTGGGATAGTTTTGTTGCTGCCTTTCTTTGCTTTTAAAATAACTTTTAAGGAGAATATTCTGGTTTTGACCAGAATTTATTTACTTTATTCCTGCATATGGCTCTTGGCCTGGGTCCCAAACAGGCAGAGGTCTGGCCTGGCTCGATTCAAAGCCAAAACGTGCAATGAAAAGAGATTTTTTTTTCCCTTTTCTCTTTCTTTCTAAAGCAGGTTTTTAACTAGTGAAATTGTTGCTGACAAGGAGGGGATTTCAGTTTAAAAATTGCTAGCAGATTTCGGGGAATTATTCTGCAGGAATTTCAAGGGGTTTTAGGATTTTTTCTGTGGCTTTTTATTGGTTTTTTGGCCGCAAGTTACATGTAAAAAAAAAAAAGAATCCCCAATTTTCCCCCCCACTCTGTATTTTTTCCATTGGCTCAAACATCACCTTTTCCTCCTGGATTTGCTGGAACCAGCCCTCCAAGAGCTCCTGTAGCCCTTTCCCTGCTCTCACACAGTGTGGCACAAGGAGCCGTGACCTCACCGGAGCAAAGCTTCCCCAAAATTACCTTAAAACTTGGTTTTACATCAAAAGGGGCTTTGGGGGGGTTTGCTGAATAGCTTCAAACACCACCACAGGCCCATGGTGCTGCTGCCCTCCCTGTGCTGGGGGCATGGGCCGGGACTTCTGCAGCCACATGTGGATGGAGGCACCAGGAATTCTTGCAAACACCGAAATTTCACTTGTTAAAAAAAAATTCCCAACAACAACCAAACCCCAAATGCAACCAGGAAATGTTTCCTCACTTGGTGTTTTTTGTTTTTCTTTTGTTTTTTTTTTTTTGGTTTTGGTTTGGTTTTTTTTGTCCATAAAAAGACATAAATCAAATCTGGCCACTCTCCCAGGGCTGATTTGTCGTGTTGGTGTTGGGGAATTTGGGGAAATTTCTGGAGTGGGAGGAATGGGGAGGAATATGGCCCTGGCTCTTTGTTTGGAGCGAGTGAATCCCAGTTTGGTTTTTGTCTCACTTGCAGACATAGCTGGGTCCTGCCGCTGTCCCCATGTCACGGTCACGCTGCCGTGGCAGCCCCTCGGCCCTTGCAGCTCAGTTTAGGGAGCAGGAGCACCCCAGTGCCAGTGACACCCCGGTGCCACCTGGGCACAGGGATGTGGCTCTGCACCAGCACACCGAGCCCAGCAGCGCCCCAGTGCCAGGGGGCTCCCCAAAATGTTTGTGTGCCAAGGGCAGCAGCAGCCAGGGGTGAGGGAGGGGACAAAAATCCCCCCAAATATGGCTTTGCTGGAGGGGAGGGCAGAGGAGCAGGGAAGCTTTGGGGAGCTGAAAGTGAAAGTGGCGGGCAGTGGGTGCGGCGAGCACCGCGAGTGTTTTGGGGACCCAGCTGGCACCCTGGGCCCTGGGGGATTCAGTCCCCACAGCTGGCCCTGGTGAGGGCAAAAGCAGCTGCTGGTGGTGCTTTGGAGCCCCAGCAGAAGTGGGAAGGAATCCTGGGGGAATTTTAATCAGTTGCCAAAGCAAACAGAAGCGCGGGGAGGTAACGAGGTACCTGCTCCCGCGCCGATCCAGCACCTCGGGCTCAGCCCCTCCCAGCCCCCTTCCCACGGTGTGTGCCCGGCGCTCCAGGGCGATGCCAGGGCAAGCACCCGGCAGCAGCCATGGAGAACCACCGTGGCCCACTGCAGCAGCTCCGCAGCGGGGCCAGGTGTGGGGCTCACACTCCCAGCACAGCCCTGGAGCCCGGAGCTGGCCTCGGACCCTCCAGCAGCTCTTAGATGAGGCCTTTGCTGTGGGAGGAAATGGTTTCTCTGAGGATTTTGTTTGCCAGAGGAGAAAACTGGGCTGGAATTTGCAAGAAGAAAGTTTGAGGGGAATGGCAAAGAATTATTATATTAGTTTTCCAGAAGGAGCTTCCAATTGTGGCGGCACACAGCGACGTGTCCCGGAGCGACACAAACCGGGGCAATACCCAAAAGTGGTATTAGGTGAAGGGTCCCTTTCCCAGGAAAAGTTTGGCAACTCGAGACTCTGTTGCCAGCCTCTGTCTGCAGCTAAACCAATTACTGCAGACAAATTGGCATGGACGTTCGCCTCACTGAGCTCTCGGCCGCACAAAGGGCTCGCCTGCCCTCCTCGCTTTCCCTCCTCGCCTTCCCTCCTTGCTGTCCCTCCTCACCTTCCCTCCTCGCTTTCTCTCCTCGCTTTCTTTCCTCACCTTCCCTCCTTGCTTTCCCTCCTTATTTTCCCTCCTTGCTTTCCCTCATTTTCCCTCCCTTTCCCCCTTCCCTGACACGATTTTACGAGAGAGGAAAATTACTCGGATGCTGAGTGTACTGTAAGTAATAAGGGCTTTGAAAATAGGCTCCTAATTAAAAATGATACCACTGCTCGTTTGTTTTTAAGCACATATTAAACTTTCTTCCCTTTCCTGCTGCATTCAAATGTTGGGGTTGCTGGCTTGGGTCTTTTTTTGTGAAAACTGGCTTTCCATGCCGTGATTCTGGTTTGATTTGATTCCCCCCTTCTGCCCCCCCCGGGGTCTGCTTCGAATTAACGAAAGCCAAATCCAAGAAGCTGGAAAGGGATATTATAGAATTTTCCATGTCCTTATTATTTTTTTTATTAGCGGGACCAGGCAGCTCGGCAGAGCAGGGAGTTTGTGGCTGGGGGGGCTGCGTGAGGCACTGCTGGGGGGACAGCAGCCCCCACCTGCAGCTCGAGGACCTCAGCCTCGGGGGGCACGTGGCCCGAGTGTTTGGCACAGGGCATTGAGCTGCACCAGGAGATGGGATGTTCTGTCTCAACGCGGGGTTTGCAGGGCCACCCCCCCTGCAGCACCCCAGGCTGGTGGCAGGGGTGCCCAGAGCTGGCGTGGCACCCGCACCATGGTGCCCTGGCATGCACCAGCCTGGGCACAGGGGGCAGGCGCTGGGGATGCTGTAACCTGCCAGGGGCTCCCTGGGGGATGTGGTGGCACTCGGGGATGCGGGTGCTGCTGGCTGTGACAGTGCCCTAAGGCAGGTGCCCAGTGGGTGGTGGGTGCTGTGAGACCCCGTGGGGTCAGTGCCGGGGCCAGGAACCCTCTGCAGGGTGGGGGGCCTTGGACAGCCCTGGGAAGAGGGTACAGGGGCTGTGTCATGGTCCTGCTCCAGCCTTGGCTCACAGACCCCAAGGATGGCAGGGCCAGGGGCTGTGGCATTGCCGAGCTGCGTGGGGACAAATGCCTCACCTTGCCCGCCCTGTGCCAGGGCGAGGGAATTCGGTGGCTTTGGATTTGTTCCCCTCCCGTTTCGCACTCGGGGCGCTCAGAGCAGGGCCTGGAGAGTTAACAGCAGCCACGCCAGCTCTTGGCCGCCGGCACATGCTCTGCCCGGCCCTGAACCGCCGCCAGCTCCCGCTCCGGCAACAACAGCCCCCATTGTGTGCCAGGCGCCCCGCGCCAGCACCCAGCTGCCGCCCGGGCCGAGGGTGCAGCGCAGGCCACAAGTGGACTTTGTATCCCTGCTTTGGGCTGCTGGGTGGTGCTTTGCTGCTTGCTTTTTTTTTTTTTTTTCTAATAGGAAGCGAGGAAAACAGGGCGTTCGGCTCCCGGCGTTTCGCCCAGCCGCTCTGCAGCGAGCCGGGAGGAAAATATTTTTTTAAAGACAATTGCTTGGCTCTTTTTGCCTTTTATTTTGGTTTTTTTTTTCCTCCTTTATTTTTCCTTCTTTTGGCCTTTCATTTTGCTTTTTTGCCTTTCATTTTCCTTTTTTTGCCTTTTTTTTTAACTTTCCCCCTCTTTTTCTTTTCACCTTTCCTCCCATTTTTTGCCTCAGCTTTTTCGCCTTTTTTTTTCCTTTCTTTTTTTTTTTTTTTTTTTCCCTTATTTACTGCCTTTTCCCTGGTTTCTTGGGTCTCTCCCCATGGTGGCCCCGGGTGCATCGCCTCCGAGGGGCTGTGTTTACCCAAGTGGCACCATGTTTGTCACCGGGGCTGGCTTGCTCCGGTGTCTAAATATGTGGCGGCGGCACGTGACAGCGGGAGCAAACATCCTCTGCTGGCTGCCAGCGCCTTCTCCCGCAGGATTGGGGCTGAGGCCTCGCAGCTGCTGCACCCGAGCGCTGCCTTGGGGCTCAGCCCCGCCCTTCAGCTCTTTTGGGGTGAGGAAGGGGATCTCAGCCCAGCCCAGGCTGCCTCGTGGATCTGTCCCTGCTGCCCCATTCCCATGGGTGAAGGAGAAGCACCATGTTCCTCTGTGTTCCAAGTGGGGAAACTGAGGCACAGCTCCTTCTTTGCAGGGGCAAATCAGACCCGTGGGGGAGGATTTTCCTGCTGGATCCTGAATATTTTTAAATCTACATTTTGGGGCCTTTTGGCGTGAAGGCCGTTGCCGTGGCAGAGATGGGGGTCTCACACCCTGCTCCTGCCCCCGTGGCACTTTGGACAGGGCTCTGTGCAAGGAGCATCCCTGGCTGAGCGGGGGTGGTGGGGAAGGTGCCCAGCCCAGGTGTGCAGGAGGGCACTTGGCAGCACGGAGCAGCAGGACCCACGCTGGCACTCCCCACCTGCCCGGCCACGCTGGCCGCGCTCCCAGAGCGGGAGGAGGGGGAAGGCAGTGCCACGGGCCAGGAAGCCCAGCCAAATCTCGGCCCAGCGATAATGTTGAACATTGATTTCTGTATTCCCCTTCCTCCGGCCTGGCAGGACTGTGGGATGTGTGGAGCCAACGGCTCCTGCAGCCGGAGCCTCCATCGCGGGGCATCCTGCATCCGTGTGTGCCCTGCATCCCAGCCAGCTCTGA
Organism: Passer montanus; assembly: GCF_014805655.1. Lineage (NCBI taxonomy): Eukaryota > Metazoa > Chordata > Aves > Passeriformes > Passeridae > Passer > Passer montanus. The sequence continues at coordinate 825,699 of NW_024358058.1, forward strand.
GGCCCAGACCTGCAGGGGAACTTCAAGGCAGAAAGAGGCTCCAAATAAAGGGTATTTTGGAGGAATGGAGGCACCATTTCTGAATCCAGAGGGTTTTTGGCTGCCAGCAGGCCCTTCTGGGTGCTCTGCTGTGTCCAGCATGTGCCAACCTCATCCCGAATCCCAGCCCTGCCCTGGTCTCTGGATACCCCTGACACCCCAAACACCCCCAACACCCCCCAGACACCCCCATGCTGCACCTGTGTCTGACACCGGGATGGGAGCAGGGCTGTGGGGAGTGCAGTGCAATCCCTGGGCTCCAAAGTGTCTCAGAAATGTGGGTTTCAGGTCACATTCCCAGACCCCTGCAGCCCCAGCCTCCTGCACAGAGCACGGGTCTCTCCAGGCTGGTGCATCCCAGACCTGCCAAGGTGCTGGTGCAGGTGTCACCCTGCTCCTGCCCCATCCTGCCACCAGCCATGGAGGGGCCACAGCAGCACGGGCACCCCAGAGCAGCCCCACAGCACCATAAACCCAGCTCCAGCCCTGGAACTGGGAAGTCTGTCTCGAAACCAGTCCGACTAGAATAACTGGGAAGGCAACTGTGGTTTCTTTTCAGGAAAAAAGAGATCTCGAAAAAGAACTGAAACTGTTTTCATTTGGACAAAAATATTCCTAGACATTTTTCCACATTTTGCCAGCAAGAAAGAGCATTTGCTTTTCATTTTTCAATGGAAACCCAGAGAAATGTAATTGAAAATGATGTTTTCCCTGAGAAAGAAGAAAAAGGCAATTACTGTTAAAAATCCATTTTGGTAAAAACAAAGCAACTTGGTGAAAGAAAACCCTCCCCAAAGCAGGCCTGGCCTGTGCTGACACAGTTCCCCCTGAGCTCTCATCCTGCCGGGTGCCGGGGCCGGCCGCTGGTCACTCTCGTCCCTGGTGTCCGGAATGGCCAGGAGCTGGCAGTGGCCAGCAGCCAGGACTGGCCTGACAGCGGCCGTGGGACACAGCAGGACACCCCCACCACGTCCCACCACGTCCCCACAGCCCGCCTGCATTTTGGAGCGGGGTGTGAAGCAAACATGAGACGACCTCAAACACTCAGTCCCATGGTGCTTTTTGGAATAGTGATAATTAAATTCAGACTTTTTTCCTTTCAAAATGCCCTGGAAAAATCCAATCACTTTGCAAATCAAAATAAGCATTTCCAATTAATCCTCTAACTTGAACCACATGGCTTTTAGGGAACGCGGTTGCACTCTGCTGAGACGCTATTTTTAAACCGGTGACGGCTCCGGCGATGTTCCGAGCGTGCTGCAGACAGGCACGGCACGGCCCAGGCTGCCGGGGGCTGCCCACGGAGCTCGGGGGCTTTTGTTCCCCTCGCTGTCCCCCCTGAGGTGCCGGCAGTGCCCCTGGCCAGCACAAGGGCAGGTGACAACTCTGGCTGCAGGGACACGCTCGAGGCTCCCTGAGCTCAGCTTTCCTCCTCCAGCGGTGGTGCCACTGTGGCAGAGGGGACAGACAGCCTCAGCCTCCTGCTCCCTCCAGCCGAGGGGTCCCAGCAGCAGCACGTTCCTCCCCTGGCTGGGGCTGAGGCTGCACAAACCCATCACAGGCTGCCTGGGCACCGGGGCACTGCCAGCACAGGGGAGGCTGGGGGTGTGAGGACAGTGCCCATGTCACAGATGGAGCATGAGGACACTAAAGCATCCCCCCAAACTCCCTCCTGGATTACTGCAGAGACTCTGCCAGCGGGGAAAAGCCCCACCTGCAAGGCTACTATGCCCAGCACCACTCCCAGTTGTGCCAGTGGGAGGAACTGGTGGCATGCTGGGTCACCTTCCCCTCTGACACCTCTTATGACCCTGGGGACAGGAGCCTTGAGCCCGTGGTGGGCAAAGGCACCCAGGTGAGGGGTGGGCCCAGCTCCTGCCTCCCGGCGCCTGTCCCTGCCCCACTCCAGCAGTGGCATTTCCAGGGCCCCTCCCTGGTGGTGCCAAGGCAGTGCTGAGCCGTGCCAGCTGCCACCCGCCGGGCCTGGGGGGTTATTTTTAGCCCTGGCTGGGGATTTGGGTGCTAAGCAGCCGGCACCTCACAAGCTGATTTGAGCACTAAGCTGAAAAGCTGGGGACGTGGCCAAGGCGGGCACGGATCCGGCCCCGGCCCCCAGCTGCCCCCGGCGCAGGGGAAAGGGGAGCCGAGCCCTCTGGGGAGGAGCTGTGGGCTGGTACCCCCGTCCTGCTGCCCTGCCTGTCACCCCCCGATGCCCAGGGGTGCCAGGGGCAGGGACACAGGGGGAGTGGGGCTTTGGATCCCCTCCAGGCCGTGGGGGCTGGCGCTGGGAAATGCTGCCGTGGGCTGGGCGAGGCGGGAGCAGGCCCCAGCCAAAGTCAACTCAGCCACCGACATTCCCAGGATCCATGTGCTGACGGACGCCCCAGTGCCCGGGGCCAGGGCAAACGGGGTGCTATCCACCCCCCCAAATCCTCCTCTTCCTCACACGTGTGCTCCTGCACGTGTTTTTCCTCTGGGACTGTTTTGGGAGCAGCCAGGAGCCTGCAGCATCCCCTTTCCTCAGAGGCTGAGGCTGTGGCGGGGCCAAGGTTGGGTTTGGCACTGCTTTGGGCACGGAGCCAGCACCTGGAGCTGGAGCCATGGAGATGCTTGGGGCCCGGTTCATCCCACTCTGGGGATACTGTGCAGCACCCACATCATCTGTGCAGGGGAAAATTAGGGTGCTGAGCTGCTCTGGGAGCTGTGGCAAAGGAGGGATGGCAACAGAAGACAATGGCGTGCTGAGAGTGCCCTTGGCCTCAGCCCAAAACCTCTCGCTTTGTCCCCTAACCAGCTCCTTGTCACCTTCATCACCTCCTGCCCACTCCTTGTCTCCCATGCTGGCATCATTCCCCTAGGGCCATTCCCCTGGGGACACCAGCTCGGTGACACGCCGTGGGTGGCTCATCCCAGCAGGTGAATGGCACGAGGGCTGACCTTGGCCTGTCCCCCCCTGCATCGCCCCTCAGCAGCTCCAGGGTGGTGCCCGCTGCTCGCAGAGCCCGCAGCGTCCCCGCCATGCGCCATGCCAGCTGGCTGCCAGCCCTGCCTGGCACCGGGGCCTGCCCGCTCCTGCCCGCACATGCCAGCGGCAGAGCCGGGCCCAGCCCCGCGCTCAGCACCTGTGCCAAGGAGCGCAGCCTGACCCTGCCGGCACCGCGCCCGCCCCGCACGTCGCGCTTCACTCTCGCACCGCGACGGGCTCGTCCCCGCAGCGGGCTCGGGCACCGGCACCCGCCGTGCCTGCCACGGGCAGCGTGCACCCTGCCGGCTCCGCTCCCCCTCCCGAGGAGCCGCAGCATCTCCGGCTGCGCCCAGGCTGGTGGGTGTTTGGCAGACGGGCGTGGAGGCGGCTCTCGGCACTGTACCTGTGCCAAGCAGGCGGCTCCGAAATGCTGCTGGTGCCAGGGGGCATGGCTGGACCCCAGCGGTGGTCCGGGGGAGCTGATGGGGGAAAAGAAAATGGGGAGCAGCCCCAGCCCTCCCCTGGCTGTGCCAGGCAGGACAGCGGGGCTCTGCTGGAGGAAGGAGGCGGCTGCGTGCGGCGTCCGGCCCTGCCGTGTGGGCTTCCCAAGCTGCTCGCCGTTCATTTCAGAGCTTATTAAGAGCTGGGCTTTGTCAATAAGGCACCATATAAAGCACATTGTTGTCTCTTAGCAACCTTAACTAGTTTAAGAAGAATTTTGTTTGGTGGTTTGGTTTTTTTTTTGAATATAGAAGAAATTCACCAGGAAACGGCTGCGCCAGCCGGGTTCATCCGGGAGCACCCGCTCTTCCCGCACGAGTCAGCGGCACAGCACAATGGCTTGGCCACAGCTCCAGTCCCAGCTCCCAGCGAGCAGGGCCCGCTCCCAGTTACAGAATGGGAGTGCAGGGAGCACTGGGAGGCTGCTGGGGGAAGGACACAGACCCAGGGATGGCGATGCTGGTGATGGGGAGATCACCAGGCTCTGCCAGACCCCCTCTGGGCAGCCTGCAGGAATGGGGGGAGGGTGTGGAGCCACCCTGTACCCGGGTTGAGGACAGGAGGGAGCCTAGGCCATGCCCCATTATTCCCTGTGTCCCCAGCCCTGGCCCTGCACAGGAGCTGATAGAGTGCCAAGGGCACCAGGCAAGTGGTGGCAGAACCCCAGGTCCTCCTCTCCTGCCAGACTGGGACCAGAACGGGTGGAGACAGGGCTCCCACCACATCCCTGCCTGCGCTGGACTGGGATAACTGGGCCCCAGCCTCTCACTCTGCGTGGTGCTGGAGCTGGTTAATGGCAAACGGCGCCTGGGAGCATTAACCCAGGCGGGGGGGTGGGAAGGGGGGGTACAAACAGGCACCGAGGGTGAATCTGCAACCGCAGGAAGTCAGTTATTAATTCGAGGGAGACGTTTTGCCCCTTGATTTACTGTCATCGGGCCTTTATGTAACGGCAGGGCAAGGGGGGGCGATGCTGTGGGGGGTGGTGGATGAGGTGGGGTGCGGTCCAGCACCCCCCCAGTGCTCCCTTCTGCTGCTTCCTGAGCCCCCCATGTGAGAGGACAAGGGGATCAGGGTGGGAGCCCACCAGCTTAGTGTGCCACTGTGTGCCAGGGGAACATGGGGGACCCCGAGAGAGTCCCCTGCCTTCCCCATGGCACTTCCTCCTCCCCGCCCCCCAGTTCTCAGGCTGGCCCCCGGCAGGCTGTTGACATGGCTGGGGCCTCGTGTCCTCATGTCACCTCCTGGGTCGGGGGACAGGAGCTGGCAGAGCAGCTGCCGCCCGCGTGGTGCTAGTGTGCAAACACGGGGTTGTTCGTGCACTTGCACATGTGGATGGGGGTGCACGTGTGACCACGGGGGTGCACGCACATGCCTGTGCGTGTGCAGATGCGTGTGCACACGTAGCTTTAGCACGCCTGTTCAGGTGTGTGTGTGCACACACGCACACCGCTGTCCTCTCAGCACACAGCACCAGGCACACGCTGAGGAACACGCGTGCACACGCGGCAGGGACAGGGCACACGTGGGCTGTGGGACCCCCAGCAGCCCTGAGGGAGCACCGAGTGCCAGGGGACACGGCAGCCCTGTGGCAGAGGCCACGCGGCGTGTCAGAAGCCCAGGGCTCTGTGGCGGGGGGACACGTGGGGTTCCAGGGGACACAGCCGCCCTCGGTGCCGGCTGGCGGGTGGCCCGGGCGGGAGAGGGCTGGGGGATGCAACACTCCCCTGCCTTCAATTGGCTGAGCGATAAATAAATAAAAGGGAATTAAATAAATAGAGGCGAGTCGGTTTATATAATCGCTGGTACAGTTTGTCCTGAACCTCTGCACGGATTAGAGAGCTGGCACCGGCCGTGGGTCATTAGCAGCTGGGCTGAGCCCCCCCAGCGCGACTGCCCCGGCCCCGCCCGCGGCCCCCAGCCTTGCCCCCTATTTACCTATCCGGGTACTTTTTAACGAGAAACCTTGGGCAGGGCCGTGCGTGTGTGTGCGTGTGTGAGCTCTGCAAACGTGCACAGGAGGGCACACGGCTGTGTGCGGGCCCAGGTGTGCCAGAGCAGGTTGGTGTGTGTGCAAGGGGCTGTGTGTGTGCGTGCCCATGTCCATTGTGTGTGCATGTGTGGGGGGGCGTGCACGGGAGTGTGTGCATGCACGTGTGTTTTCGAGTTTGTGTGCAAGGGGGCCAGCACACGCATGTGCCTCTGCACGTGGTGTGCATGTGCAGACGTGTGTGTGGGCGCCTCACACCTCTGTGTACAAGCACGCGTGGTTTTCCCCCCTCTGCTCAGGAAAGCACCTTTCTCCCTCAGCTCAGTTTCTGCCTGGGTGATGGGGTGTTCCTGAAAAACCTTTTGGTTTTTCCCTGCCTTTTGGAGCAGCCCCTGGGAGGTGCGTTTGTTGGAGTGCGGGGAGCCCCCTCACAAAGTGGGGCACGCAGGGCAGGAGGCATCAGTGTGCCCCCCCGGCCCAGGGCTGCCCACAAACCTCGACCGCCCTCCTCAGCTGCCCCAAATTCTCCGCGCGGACACGGCACAGCGTCCCACGGCGGGGATGGCCAGCAGGAACCCTGGGCTCATCCCGAACTGTCCCCGCAATGCCCCGCGGGGCACCCCGAGCGCCGCGCTGCCGCCCGGTGCCGGGGCTGAGTATGCCCGTGACGTGTCTGTGCCCGGGTCGGTGCCGCTGCCGGTGCTGGTGTCCGTTCCACGGTCCGTGCCCATTCCCGTTCTGGTGCCCGTTCCCGTTCTGGTGCCCGTTCCCGTGCCCCTGCCCGTGCCGGTGCCGCTGCCCGTTGCCGTGCCGGTGCAGGCCGTTGCCATTACCGTTCCCCCCATTACCGTTGCCATTACCGTTCCCATGCCCGTTCCCGTGCCGGTGCCGCTGCCCGTTGCCGTGCCGGTGCAGATGCCGGTGCCTATTGCCGTTGCCATTACCGTTCCCGTGCCCGTTCCCCGTTCCCGTGCGCGCTCTTCTGCTGCCATCTAGTGCCCACGCACGGCGCCTTTCGCCCGTGGCCTTCCCCGCCCGGGCAGTGCCTCGGCTCGGTCGGCCCTGGAGAAGCCACCGGTACCTTGGGGACACCTTGGTGCCCTGTCTGGGGGGTGCCGGCGGGCTGGGCCCCATGGCTTTGGAGCCTGAGGTGGTGGTGAGCCCTTGGCTCTGGGGAATGGGAGCAGCATTCCCCTGGAAAGTGGGACAAAGCCAGCAGAAGCACGGTGCCCGGGAAGGGCTCGGTGGCACGGGTTGCTGCAATGGCACTTGCATGTCCCTCCCGCCACGCCCTTCCCCGCAGCCACCTCCACCTCACCGGGCACAGGCTGTGCTGTAGGGGTGCAGGATCCTGCTTTTACCCACCACTGACCATCCTGGCGCTATTTGTCCCTGGAAGGGACTGTGCCACGGGTGGCACCGAGCCCAGGCAGCACCAGCCACCTCGCTGCCCCTGCAGCCGTGAGTGCCCGACCCGCGGACGCCACCACAGCCGTCCCGACGGAGCCATTCAGTGCAGGATGATGGAGAGCAGCTCCCTGCCTCTCCCCAGCTCCCCGAGAGGGATGGACGCCTCGCCCTGCGCTCGGTAGCTGCTGACTCAGGGCTGGATCCGGCTCTGCGCGGCCGCCGGGGCTCGGCAGTGGATCCAGCGCTGGAGCGCGCTGCTGGCCCTGCCCCGCGGGGAGGGGGTGATCGATGGGGTGTCAGCAGAGACTCAGGCTCCTTGGGGCTTTGCTCAGGGACGTCTCGGCAGGAGATGCCGCAGAGGTATTTTTAGCCGCGTAATTCATAGCTACCTCCAGCCTGATTAATTTTTTTCTCCCTTGGTCAATCCATCACACGCTCTGCCCTGGCGGATGGATGCGTGCCGGGAGCTGGGCGTGCTGGAAGGGGCTGAGGCAAAACCTGGACACGGGGTCCTTTCCAGAAAGCTTCATTTGATTGTTTGCAATGGAGTAAAACAAAATACCTGTATGAGGGACCCCAAATGCTGAGAAAACCCCGGCCTCAGGTGCCCCCCAGCAGGCCAGGGTGGGTGCAGCGGTGAACACCTGTGAGCTGAAATTGGTTCTGGGACTGTGTGCTGACCTGGACCAGCTCCTGGGGTGCTCCAGCCTTTCCCAGGACACTTTCCCAGCTATAGATGCCAAAATGGGAGCCAGGGAGAGGCTGCAGCATCCCACATCTGTTGTCTCTGGTGAAAGCACTTCCACTGAGGCCTGATTCAGCAAAACTGTGTTTTCCCAATTGCTGCTGCACCCAGGATGAGGACACACAGTCCTGCGGGCTGCCAGCCTCTCCCAGGGGTGCAGGCACAGAAGGTGGATCAGGCAGCTGATGTGATTGTCCCCTCGTTGGGAAATGTGAGCTTAGGGAGCTCTGAGGACAGCTCTGATTTGGGCTTTAGGCTTCCGTTTGTGCTTGCACCCACCCCCCTTCTGCACCCTCACAAACTCTGTGAGTGCCACGGCAGCAGCTGCCCGGGTGGGACCCAGCATTTGTGGGTGCAGCGCAGGGCACGCAGCAGTGGGGTCACCCTGACACCCCAGCGAGGCCCTGGGCTCCTGCCAGTCCCTCTTCCGGCCGGCCGAGCGTCACCCACCGCCCCCGTGTCCTGGCGCGACCCAGCGTCCCTGCGCCAGCGCGGGCTGCGGGGGCCGCCTCAAAGGAGCATTTTCCTGCTCTGAAGCCCCGGCTCTGTTCGGCGTCAGGCAGGGCAGTGGGGTGCTGGGGCAGCGTGGGTGCTCCCGAGGGAAGGGGCACCGCGCTCCCGCTGGGCACGGGCGCTGCCAGTGCCCCCCACCTCCAGCCCTTTGATTCCGGCCCAGCCTCTTGCCCTGGGAACTGCAGCTGCCCACGGCAGGGTCGTGCGGGGCAGGATCTGATCTCCTCTCCCTGTGCTCTGTGCCTGAGCCGCAGCAGAGCTGGCATGGTGCCAGGCACCGTCCCTGCATGAGGAGAGGGATGCCCCAGTGTCCCCAGGCCTTGGGGTTTTTGGGGTTCCTGCAAGCCTGAGTGGCAGTGGCTTTTGCTTCCTGGCAGGAATCTGCTCAGCCTGTTCTGCTTCCCAGTTCTCCTGTCCTGGGAGATCTGTGGGGTCCCTTGCAAAGGGTGATGGGTTCTTGGGAGCTCAGGGACTGCCTCCCCCTGCTGAAGATTTTGCTGTGAAGCTGGAGAGAGGTTCCTCTGCTTCCCAAAACCAGCCCAGGCTTGTGCCCAAAGGAGTCTTAAATCCAGTTTAAAGCAATTCACAGCCCCTGCCTTGGGCAAGCACAGGTTCTGGGGGATGGACAGACAGGCACACACTCAGGCCCCCTTGCTGGCATTGTCTCAAGGACAGGAGCTGAAGGGGTTGGACAGGGCTGGCAGAGGTGGGATGGGGCTCATGTCAGCAGAGACCTTCACTGCCAAGCAGGAAGATGCTGTTTCTTGCCAGCAGCAAAGATTCCTCCAAAACCATGTGAGTAAAGCACCAGGAGTGAGCTGGGCCAAGGACAGCCAGGTTGGGACCCAGGGCAAGGCTGGGATCAGTGGGGAACAATAGAAATCTAAACCCCTGGAGCAGAGAGATGACCACTGAGCTCACGTGGGTCAGGGCTTCCACCCCAACCCTCCCTCCCTGCCTTGGTCCCAGCCAGGGCCGTGGCACAACCTTCCTGTCCTTGGCCCCGAGTCCCTCTTTAGCCCACGATCAGCTTCCCCCTCCACAATCAAACAGCCGAGGGGTCCCTGCAGCCCTGCCCCAGCCGCCCTCACTCACCATCCACCAGGTCCTGGCCCTCACGTCGTAGCAGAGCTGCCACCTCACCGAGCCCCCGGCCGCCGCCGCCCCGCCTGCCGCCTCCATCCCCACCGGCTACTCCGGGAGGCGGCTGGCACGGTGCCCTGCCCCCGGTGCCATCACAGATACTTCTTCCCCTCAAAAAGCACCCAGGGCAGCTCCCAGCCCTGGGAAAAGCAGCTGGATAGAGGCGAGGAATAATCCCAGTCCGGGAGTTCCTGGGCTGCCCCCGGGGAGGCGGGTCGGCTGCTCTGGGTGGGCTGGTGGGTGGTCACTGCCGGGCAGAGGCTGTGCCAGCGGCTGGACAGCCAGAGGGACAGCACCCACGTCAGCGGGACAGAGGGACTCTGGTGGCTGGGACAGCAAAGGGCTGTGCTAGGTCTTGGAGGGTTTGGGAGTTGCTTTGGCTTTGTCTGCCCAGGGAAGGGGCTGCTGCAGGTGCCACCTACAGCCTGCCGGCCTCTGCTCCAGGGACCCCAACATGTCCCCATGTGGGTGATGGGCTCCCATGTCACCCGTTCCAGAGCTGTCCTGTGTCCCCCAACACACATGTGCTCAGACAGGGGCACCCTCCTTCTCCTTCTCCTTCTCCTTCTCCTTCTCCTTCTCCTTCTCCTTCTCCTTCTCCTTCTCCTTCTCCTTCTCCTTCTCCTTCTCCTTCTCCTCCCTTCTAGCTCTGTAGAAGCTCAGGGATGAAAAGGGGATGTGTGGGAGTCTCACCTGAGGATCTGGGGGGTCGGACACCAGCAGAGCTGTGGGGGCTGATCTCTGCTCCCAGTGAGGGGCAGGATCTGTCCCTGGGGATTCCTGGCCCTGTCACCCTGGTCCCAGCATGACCTGCCCCGAGGAGGTCAGAGGTGCCTCAGGGTGACATCCTTCTGGCCCCACTGTTCCCACATGCCCTGTGGGGCTCCCCAAAAGATCCCTGTGGGGTTCACATCTGTCCCTTCCCTCTGAGCCTGCTCCGCACCCAGGCATGAGCCATCCTGGATTTTGGGCTTTGCCACAGGGAATCCTGACCCCAGTGCGTGCTCAGTGCTCTCAATTGTTTGTGTCACCATGTCCATTTAGCATCCCTTCTCCCGGGAATTGTGATTTGGAGTTTGGGGGTTGTGGGCTGACCCCCCCAATGCATGGCTGGACAGCCAGCTCTGGCTTTGTTCTTCTCAGGGACAATCAGATCCTTCCCAGTGCTGCCTACTGGGACAAACTGGTCCCTGCTGGGTGCCCAGCCTCCCCCTATGCCCCCTGTGCCCCCTGCCCTCCTGCCTGCTGCTTGCAGACTTTCCAGCCCCAGGGTTTTGCTGCAGGGGTTGATAAAGTTTTTGAGGAGTTTTTTGTTGTTTTGTTTTGTTTTGTTTTTTTCTTTGTTGTTTTTTTTTGTTTGTTTAGTTGATAAAGTTTTTGAGGAGTTTTTTTGTTTTGTTTTGTTTTGTTTTTCTTTGGTTTTTTTGTTTGTTTGTTTGTTTGGTTTTTTGTTTTTGTTTTTGTTTTTTGGTTTTGGTTTTGGTTTTGGTTTTTTTGCTTTTAAGGCCCAGGAGTTATGGGAGAAGCTGAGTTTATGCTGAGCTGGAGATTTGATGACATTTGGGGATATCCAGAAAGAAGCTTTGGGGATGGAGCCATGCTGCTGCCTGGGGCCCAGGGGGCTTGGGCACCACCACAGACACAGTGCCAGGGGATCTCAGGGTGGGAGAGATGGCTGTGTGGGAAGGAAGCATCACGGGGGCAGGTTGCAGGAATTCAGCTCCTGGAAATAATTAAATTCAAGGCATGGAGATTACTTCCTGATTTATTTTTTTTCCCCTAAACACTATTTTTTAAAATCCTTAATTCTGATCCAAAGCCAGGCCTTTTCTTGAGAAATGAACTCTGGAGATCCTCATGAACACTTTCGTTTCCAATGAGACTTTTTTTCATCCAAACGAGGGCTTGGGGCAGAAAATAAATGCAAGGCTGAGCCATGGTTGCAGCTCAGAGCTGGTACCAAGGCAGGAGGGTGGCACTGGGCAGCAGTGGGCGCTGGGGGGTGGTCAGACAGATTGAGCTGAATGATGAAAATCTTCCCGTTTGGAATCTTCCAGAATTGCAGTTTGGTTTGGAAAAGGTGGCTTTAAAGAGGTGTGTGATAATGTGAGTGTGTGTGTGTGTGCGCACAAGCAGGCAAGTGTGTGTGTGATGAGTGTGTGTGTGACACAAGTGTGTGTGTGATGTGTGTACGTGTGACTGGAGTGGGTATGTGACATGAGTCTGTGTGACTGACTGGAGTGTGTGTGTGACAAGTGTGTGTGTGATGTGTGTATGTGTGACACAAGTGTGTGTGTGATATGTGTGTGTGATGGGAGTGGGTGTGTGACTGGAGTGTGTGTGTAACAGGAGAGTGTTTGTGATGTGTGTGTGACAGAAGTGTGTGACATGAGTGTGTGTGTGACAGGAGTATGTGTGTGAGAGACATGAGCACGTGTGTGACGAGTGTGTGTGTGACACGCATGTGTGTGATGTGTGTGTGTCATGAGTGTGTGAGTGTGTGTGATGCGTGTGACTGTGTGTGTGTGTGATGTGTGTGTTCTATGAGTGTGTGTGCTGTGTGTGTGCATGTGTGATGTGTGTGTGTGTGATGTGCGTGTGCTGTGTGTGTGCCCCACGTGTGCCAGCACAGGGCGATGTGCTGACGCTGAGTGGAGCAGACAGGTCCCGCTAGAGGCAGCTCTGCTGCCCCAGGGCTGGCAGAGGCAGGGAGGAGATGCCATGAGACGGCACCAAAAATACACACAGAGGCCTTGGTGGGCTGGGAAGAGCCTCTGGCACAGCGCTGCCTGTGGGGAAGGGCTCTGGGCTGTCTGGGGGGCTCCTGGCAGGATGGTGTTTGTGGGGGCAGCGCTGTGGAAATGCCATGTGCCAGAGCTGGGGGTGCCACACCCTCCTGGTCCATCACCCGGGACTTGATGGGGGTCTGGAAGTGCTGTGACAGGCCCTGGGGGCAGAACGGGCTGAGAGGCCCCCAGAGTGAGGGGTGGGAGGGAGGGAGGTGGCCTCAGTGCTGACCCCCACGCTGGCGTGGGCCCACTCTGCCATTCCTGGGGCAGGGCTGTTGGGAAGCAGAGAGCCAGGAGAGTGGAGGTGCTGGGGCTGAGCCAGCTGCTCCAGACCGAGCACCTGGGGGCTTGCCTTGGCATCTCAGCACTGCCCGGGGTGATCCTGCCTCCTCTGGCTCGCCATTGGTGCAAAGCCCAGCTCTGTGTGCCTCAGTTTCCCTGGCAGGGAGGGCTGTGCCCACTGCTGCCCACCGTACCAGTTCCTGGCCCGTCCCTGCAGTACCCCCAGGGCCTTATCCCTGGAGAAGGGAGGGAGATGGCACCGGGGCTGTTCACAGCTGGGCCTGCCTGCTGCCCAGACTGGGTCACCCTGCCTGGGCTGTCACCTCCCGGGGCTCTGTGTGGGTAACGGGGCTGTGCAGGTGTGTGAGGGCACACAGGGGTGTCCAGCTGCCACACCTCTGCCACCAGGGGCTCCAGGACTGCGCTGTCAAGGGGCTGACCCACCCAGGCCTGGGGCTGCTCGGGAGGGTCAGGCCCTGCTGCTCGTTTGGGAGCACTCATTAGTGATGAGGGACCAGTGTGAGGGTCAGGCCGGGGCACTCAGCCCCACAGGTACCTTTGTGTACCTTTTACTGTTCTCTGCCTCAGTTTCCCTTGGCATCTCTTTTCCCCCGGTGTTCCTGATGCCACTTTCTGCTGCTCCCTGCAAGATGCAGTGCTCCCATGGCAGTGACATGGTGACACCTTTGCTTGTGCCACAGGGCCACCGGGATGAGCAGGATGGCAGAGTGAGCCCATCACCTGGCTCCACGGCAAGGGGAGGCAGACGGGGACAGGATGAAGGCCTGTCTGAGCCCGTGTCCCCAGTGACGGAGGTGGGGGTCTCTGCCTTATGCTCATGTGGGACCCCTTCCATGGGGGCCGGCACCTGGAGAGGGTGCTGGTGCCTGTCTGGGGCCGTGGCAGCTTCTGCAGCCCCTGAGCTGGCATCACTGCCCAGATCTGAGCATTTTTTGGGATGTCACATTTGGTGGCTGAGAGGAGAGAGGGGACAACAACGGGGGGTGACAACGACAGTGTGCCCCACCTGCTCAGGCCCGTCTCTGACCATGCTGGGGGGGGAATGCCTGGGTAAATTGTGCACCCCAAAGGCAGCCCCTCTTTGAGCTGTGCAGGCAGGACACAGCTCCCCGGCCCAGGCAGACCCAGCCTGCCGGGGAAAGGAGGGCACCACAGCCCCCAGGCTGAACGAGCCAGCCATGCCCCCCGGACAGCACCGACCGCCCCCTCGGGCAGGACCCCCGCCCGTTCCGCGGGGCGCTGCGGCTGTGCCGAGCCGTGCCGTGCCGTGCGTTCTGCGCTCCGTGCCGCGCCGTGCCGTGCCATGCCGAGCAGATCCGTGAGTGGGGGTGGGGGAGGGGCGGGGGGGTGGGCGCGCCCTGCCCGCACAGGGATCCCCGGAACCCCCCGGGATCCCCCCGGAACCCCCCGGGTTCCCCCCGAACGCTGGTCCTGACCCCAAAACCCCACCGGGAGGGACGGGGCTCCCTCCGCGCCTCCCGCCGCCCCGTGGGGACGGCAGGGGAGGACGGGACTCCCCCCGGAACCCTCCCTGGCTCCCCTCTCGCCGTGGGAAGGGGGCTCCCCCCGGAGCACCTCCCGGGCTTCCCTCATAACCTCCCAGCGCCGTGGGGCGGGGGCTGCCCCCATAACTTCCCACTGCCGGGGAGGGAGGGGGCTCCCCTATAAACCCCCCCGGGCTCCCTCCGTGGCCCTCCCCGCCTTGGGGAGGGGGCTCGCCCCTCGCCGCCCACCCCAGCCTCTCCAGCTTGCCGCCCCCTCGGAGCCCCGTTCTTCCCATCCTGCCCCCTTCACGCCTCTTCCCACGCCCCCCTCAAGCTCAGACCTCCATGTGCTCTCCCCCGAGACACCCCTGCCCGTACACCCCCCCACCACCGCATCTCTCCCCATTCACCCCCCTACTCATCCCTGCCAGGGCCCCACCCCTCACGCCTATCCTCAGGCACCCCCATCCTGCAGATGCAGCCCTCTGCATTCCCAACCATCCCTCATCGAAAACACCCCATCTGTGCCCCCAGCACGCCACATCTATCCCCGACCCCTAAAATCCCTCCACTCGCAAACATCATCCATCCCCATCTATGTATCTCTACATTCTCACTCCCCTGAACAGACCCCATGCACCCCAAATCCCACATTCTCCCCACTTCCCTCTGTGAACCCCTAAATGCCCCCCCAGATTACAGCCCGAGCCCCAGCCCCACCTCCTGCAGCCCCCTCTGCCCCTGCAGGTGTTGCCCAACCTGGGCATGGGGATGCTGGTGGGAGTCAGGGCAGCAGGGGGGGTCAGGGTAGGAGCCTGGGGGTCTGGTGGTGGTCTCTGTGCCCAGTTAGGGGATGTGGTGCTGGTCACCCCATACTGGGATGAACTGGGGGACTGCACAGGTAGGGGATCTCTGCACCCAGCACACTGAGCCCTGCCCAGCTCAGTGCACAAATGAGTTCTGCAGGCTTGGCCTCAGCCTCGCTGGTCAGTCTGGACTGAATGCTCAGTAATGGGGACAGAATTCGGGAGGGGGTTCCTTTACCCCCTTCTCGAGGCCCTATGACATCCTGGTGGGGATGGGGTAGCGCTCGTGTGTCTTGGGGTCCTGGGATGGAGGTGGCAGAGTGACAGCTGGGACAAGGTGGGGCACGGAGTGTCTGGGATTCCCCCACCCCAGGTGAAATCTGGAGGAAATGGGGCTCTCCCAGTGCTGCCTGAGTTCATCAGGATGGGGGCTGTGCCCCCTTCCACCCCCTGACATGTCCTTGTCCTTGAGGCACTGTCACAGCCCCCTCTCTGGTGGCAGTGCCACAGCTGGCGTGCCCCTGTGTGCCCCCCCAGCCAGCCCCAGATTTCGGGTACTCTCCTCTGGCAGGGGGGTGCCTCTTCACTGCCACTGAAAGGACTGTCACATGTGGTGACACCCTCGGTGACGCCGGGGGTGGCTGCTGAGAAACAGCTCCGAGTGGGTTGGGGCTTCCCCCAGTGCCCCGTCACCACTCGCTGGTCACGCTTCTCGTGCTATTTTGGGGTCCCGGGGGCGGGGGTGCCACCCCAAAGCCTCCCCCCAGCTCTCCCTGCCCCTCCTGGGGGGCTTCGTGCCAGGGGGTGTCCCTGCGTGACAGGCACTGGAGTGACCTGGGAGTGTGGGGTGAGTGGGGACAGGAGGGGGTGTCTGGAGTGGCGGGAGGCAGACGGACAGATGGACAGGCGGGCGGACGGGCATCTGGAGAGACAGATGGAGAGACGGAGGGACAGATGGATGAAGGGGATGGGAGACGTGATCACAGAGGCTGGGGGTGGGTGGGTGGACTGACAGAGGGGTGGAGGGACAGGGGGAGAGGAAGGACAGAGGGTGGATGGAAGGACAGACAGGTGGGTGGACGGATGGAAGGATGGATGGGCGGAGGGTGCATGGAGGGTTGGACTGAGGGTTGGATGAAGGACATAGGGATGGACAGACAGATGTATGGGGGGATGGACATAGGGATGAGTGAGTGGACAGAGAGTGGGGTGGACAGGCAGAGGCGTGGGTGGGTGAACAGAGAGGGGAGTGGACAGAGAGACAGGTAAAGGGATGGACAGAGGGATGGACACACAGGAGATGGAGAAATGGTGGGTGGTGGCAGTGGGTGGACAGACAGGTGAATGGATGGACAGACAGAAGGATGGGTGAGTGGAGAGCCAGGAAAATGGACAGAGGGGTGCGTGGATGGCTGGAGGGGTGGGAGGATGGATGGACAGCAAGATGGATGGGTGGACGGCTGGAGGGATGGGTGGGTGGAGAGACTGGTAAATGGATGGGCAGCAGGATGGATGTACAGAGGGATGTCTGGACAGACAGTCAGGCCTGTTGGGGCATGCCAAGAGCCCAGCCCAGTTTTCATGCCATTCCCAGTCCAATCTCTGCCTGCTGCCTCCTCCCTCAATTTCCCCAACTGGTCAACACCCCCTGAGAGGAGCCAGATCACCCCGGCCTGGGAAGACCCCAGCTTGCTGATGTCACATGAATGTCACACTGTCCTCAGCTCCTTGCCTGGGGACTCAGGTTGAATTTAGCCCCAGAGTGGCACCCCAGGACTTGCCACTCCTGTGCCAGCTTTGGGGACCCTTTGATGGGTGGGAAGGCAGCACATCCTGCAGATGGTGACAGCAGGATTTCTCCCTGGCAGGAGATGACAGCCAGGAAAGCCACGTGTTCCCTGGGTAATTGTTTGTTCCTGTCAGCTCGGGTATTTTTGGAGCTTTTCCTTCCTCTGCTCTCCCGTTCCTTTTTGGAAGCAGCAGCTGGTGAAGAGTAGTGGGTGCTCCTGGGCCCGGGGGAAGGGGGATCCCTGTCAGCTACAGGCAGGTTCTGGCTACAAATACTCTATTGGAATAGAATAATATCAATTTATAATATGTATAATGTAATGTATAAATACATTCTATCTAATTTACATAATCATTACACACAGTGGTGCCAGCTATCCCCAGACAGCCTCCAGGCTCCCAACTTGGTGTCACTCGAAGATCTTTGGGATCCCAGAGCTTTGTGCCACCCCCCCCAAGTGTGAATTCCCCACCTCTGGAGCCCTGTGATTCCCTGGGAACATGGCTGCCAGTGACGTCGCTGGTGACCTTCCTTCTGGCAAAAAGCCACCCAGCGTGTCACCCTTTCGGTGGCACGGGGCAGGCAGCCGACTTAGAGGCTCCCCAGTTGTTTTCCGAGGTGATGCTTTCCCTTGCCTCAGTTTCCCCGAGGTTTCTGGTGCCACGTGCCTCCTCCCAGCCCTGCCGGGCACGTGGCGCTGGCGGCAGCCCCGCGTCCCCTCCGGCGCTGGTGGCGGGTGATAAGCGGCTGGCGAGTGGCACGTCTCCGAAATCAAATTACCTTTGATGTCGCCAGGGCTATTTTCATCCCTGCTCGGTCACGTTGGTCCTGCACCCGCTGGCACCCGCGTCACTTAAGCGTTCTCCGGGTGCTGTGTCATTCCCTCCCCGCCCGGTCCCCTCCCGACAGCCCCGAGGACACCTCTGGGCCCCGCCGCCCCCCGGCACTGGCAGCGCCGGTACCCGGCTCCCTTTGCCCCCCCACTGCAGCCAAAAGCTGGGGACCGACCCCCACCCAACGGGGTAGAGCTGGGGGGTGTCAGCCAGAATCGGGGGGGTTTCCCATGGAGCTGAGCAGGATCGGAGGGCTCCCTGCACCCCCAATGGCAGGATGGGGACCAGCCCCACAGTGCCCCCATGGGGCAGACAGGGCTGGGATGCAGTGGGGGTGTTTTGGGGTTGTATAGGATTTTGGGGGAGCAACCCACCCCTGGGGCTGTTTTGGGTCAGGGAGGGTTACAGGCTACCGACCCACACGGTTTCCTGCGGGAAATGTGGGTCAGTGGTTTGGGAGAGCCTTAACCCTGGTCCTGCTGAGCTGGTGCCACCCAGATGGGACTCGAGTAGGGAGCAGCGTCCCCCAGACCAGGTTTTCCTCTGGAAATGGATGGTAACATCATCTGTTTCTCCAAATAGATCCCAAATCAAAAGTGTGGGGTGAGGCGGAGGTAACACCCCCTCAACAGAGGCAGGCTGGTCATTTGGGGTTGCAAGCTGTCCCAGAGGAGCAGATTTTTTGGGGGGGCATTTTCTCCCCTCTGATACCCACCTCCAACTCATATCTGATCCCTCACCCTCACTTGGCATGGGGGATCCCAGCACTTTTCCCACCTGGCAGCTGGCGGGGCTGGGGGTCAACCAGGACTGAGGTCCTTCTGCCCCCCTGACACCCTGGTGGGGATCCCCAGCCTTTCCCCAGGGTCTCAGCCTGATTTTTTCCCTCCCTTTGTCCCCACAGTTAAAAAGGCCAAGTATGATGGGCCCCAAGGTAAGTGAGACCTCACCTGAGGGGAGAGGGTGGGGGGCTCTTGGGGTGGTTGGGTGTGGCAGGATCAGAGGAGGGGCTGGGGAAGGGGAGTGAGGGGACCCTTAGCTCTGGAGGCATCATTTGGCAAGCTGGGGACACACACACAAATGGGGGTGCCCTGGACAGAGCCGGGGGCTCACATCCTACCAGTCCTGGCAGATGTAGGATCCCCCCCGGGACTGGGGTGCTGAGGGAAGTGTGTGTGGGGGTGGCAGGGGACAGTGTCAGGGAGTGGGGGCACACTGGGGGTCACTTCACCCTCTGCTTGTTCCCACAGAGAAGTTTAACACCTACGTGACCCTGAAGGTGCAAAATGTCAAGAGCACAACCATTGCAGTGCGGGGCAACTTGCCCTCCTGGGAGCAGGACTTCATGTTGTGAGTGTCCAGGGGTCCCCTGAGCTCCCCCATCCCTGCTGCTCCCCCTTGCCCCCATAAATAACACAAGGAGTCCCCCACTGCCCTGACCCCAGATCTGAGGGGCTCACCTGAGCCTGAGGGGACAGGTAGAAGCTGGGGTGGTCCCAGGAGGACGCTGAGACCTGAGGGGGGTTAACTTCATGGGAGTAACCTGATACCTTTCCTGTCCCCAGTGAGATCAATCGGCTGGACTTGGGCCTGACTGTGGAGGTGTGGAACAAGGGGCTCATCTGGGACACCATGGTGGGCACGGTGTGGATCCCCCTCCGGACCATCAGGCAGTCCAATGAGGTAGGGAGGCAGGCACAGGCATCTCCCTGCTGTCCCCCAAGGGACATGTGCCACCCCCAGCTGTCCTTTGGGCCAGGCAGAGCCTTCCCCATCCTGCCTGGGGCCACACCCTGTGTACTGGGGTTGTGGGGAAACGAAAGGGGGGTCTGGGAGCTCTCCTCACCCCATTTCTACCTGACAGGAGGGCCCTGGGGAATGGCTCACACTCGACTCCCAAGTCATCATGACTGACAACGAGATTTCAGGCACCAAGGATCCGACTTTCCACCGCATCCTCCTCGACACGCGCTTCGAGCTGCCGCTGGGTGGGTGCCCCGTGCCCCGGGCTCAGCCGGTGTCCTTCCTTGCCCTCAGCTCCAGGGATGCTCATGAGCTTTGGAGCTGAGCCTGAGGGTCTGGTCCTGTGGCCCCAAAAGCTTGAGGGCTGTTTTGGGGAGGTCTGTGCACCAGCTGGGGTTTTTGCCCTCACAGATATCCCTGAAGAGGAGGCCAGGTACTGGGCCAAGAAACTGGAGCAGCTTAACGCGATGCGGGACCAGGATGATGTGAGTGCTGCCAGGCCTGGGGTGAGGGGGCAGGGGCAGTGCTGCCAGCAGAAGCTCTCACCAGTCCCTTTCTCCTCAGTATGCCTTCCAGGAGGAGCAGGAAAAGCCTCTGCCTGTGCATGGCTCCCAATGCTGTAAGTGCTGCCCTGTCCCTGCCCCACTGTGGGACCCCCACACCCTCCTTTCCCACACCGAGGAATTTTAAGGGGTGGGCTCCACATCTGCTTTGAGACATTGGACCCCAACCTAAGTGGGATTCAACTGCACCCCATACCTGGTCCCCATCCCTATTCCTGTTGTCCTTCCTGTGTTTGCCAGTGTTTCTCTGCTGTTTCCCAGCTTCACAGTGGCTGAGCCTTCCTGTGGGTGGAGGGGAGCAATAGGAGCAATGGGGCTGATGAGGACAGTTCCTCTGGGGCAAGGGGCAGCAGGCTGGTGTTGGGGGCTGCTGGATGGGGGCCCTGCAGAGGTATTTGGGGTGGCAGCTCAGTTTGTCCCAATGCATGCCTCAGTTCCCTCTTCTGTAACCACTGCAGGGGCATGCCCCTGTACCCACCCTCAGGCCCTGTCCCCTGTCAGTGCCACCATGCCTGGCCATAGCACTGTCCCCAACCTGGGTTAGTGACACCATGCCCACACCAGCACTGTCTCCAGTCCAGCTTGGTGTCAACATGTTCAGGCCCAGGCAGTGGCCCAGTGCCAGTGTGCCCCATCCTGGCTGCTGTCCCCAGGGCAGTGTCCCCTACCCAGTGTTCCCTCTGGGGAGATGCTGGTTCCTCCCAACCAGCTGCCTCCATATTTATTGTCTTTGCCCCTTTCTTTGTAGGCAACTGGAATTATTTTGGCTGGGGAGAACAGCAGAGTAAGTATCCTGTCCACTCCTCTCTTCCCAGCCTGGGGGTCCCCAGCACATCCGTCTTTGCCTGGCCCAGGGCTCAGAGGACCTGGAGCTTGGGTCTAGCCTGTGGCCTTGTGCCATGACTCTGTACTGGGTGAGGACAGTGTCACCAAGTGCCCTGTCCTGGGCAGGGCTGTCCCCATGGCTGGTGGGGACATGGCACCACAGGGCTCTGTGCCCTTGGGGTGTCCCAGTGGCAATGAGCAGCTCGGGCTTTGCCTCTGTGGTGGAACATTGGTGGGGCAGAGGGAGGGTCCCGGGTCCCTGCCCCCATCATCTTCCTCCTTCTGTATGTCCCAAATTCCCCCTCCATCCTCCCCTCATCCCCCCAAACTGTTCCTGTGCTGATAACATGTCAGCTCGCCCCTCATCCTGCCCTGGGCCCACCTCCCAGCACGGTCCCACAGCGGTGGGGACACAGTGGTGGCACTAAAGGGTCTGTGCAGGTTGGGGCAGATTTGAGCCATCCCCTGCCCCACTCACTGTGGCCCCTTGCAGACGATGACCCCGACAGTACCGTGGATGACCGGGACAGTGACTACCGCAGTGAGACCAGCAACAGCATCCCCCCACCCTACTACACCACGTCCCAGCCCAACGCCTCTGTGCACCAGTACCCCATGAGGCACCAGCAGCAGAGCTCCCGCGACTCCTACACGGACTCCATGCAGAGCTACGAGATGGACTACTCGGACCAGGCTCCCATCAGGTAGAGTGGCCACAGCCAACTCACCCTGGGCCCGGCTCTCTCAACCTCCCCTGCAGGTGACAGAGGCCAGCAGATCCCCAGGGTGACGCCAGGGATGGCGCTCCCAGTGCGGTGGGTGACAGAGGGAAGGTGAGGTGAGAAAGAGCAGGGTGGTGCTGGCCCCATCCAAGCCTTTCCTTCTCACTGGGAAGTTTTCAAACTCTTTTGGGTCACTGCCCTCCTCTGTCCTCACTGGGTTTGGGGCCCCCCACCCCTGGCTGTCCCTGCTGGGAGCTGGGCAGTGGAGCGTGGGGTGGCTGGGGACACAGACGTGGCAGAGCCCAGCCCTGAGTGCCAGCCCCATCCAGGTGGACAGAGCCTCCCTGCCAGCGTCCCCACGGCAGCAGGGGGTGGCGGGTGGCGGCGGGACCTCTCTGACCATGTTCCTCTCCTCCCCTGGCAGACGCTATGGTAGCGTAGACTCTGCCGCAAACGGACGCAGCGACGCTGAGTCCGGTTCTGAGTCGAGCAGGCGGACCAGCCGCCAGCCTTCCCTTGAGAGCAGGCGGTCCCTAGACCTATCGGATAGGTGGGTCACTACCTGTGCCGTGTGCCGTGTGCCGTCGCAGAGTGCTGTGGTCGGTCCTTGCAGCCATGGTGAGGCCAACACCAGTCCTGGCAAGGGCGGCCTTGTGCCACCCTCCCCGCCCCGAATCAGCCTGGTACAGGGACAGCTTTGGGATGCTCCAGGTGTCCCCCCAGCCCCTCTTGCTGCTGCACCCACTTCATGGGGTGACATCCCAGCATCCTGGTCCCGCTTGCTGCCACTGCGACTGTCTGGCAGCACTGCTGCCTGTTCCTTGTCCTGTCAGCGGATGTGGGACTGGGCCCTTGGGGACTCAAATGCCACCCCCTGTTCCTGGTCACCTGCCAGGGTGTGCCTGTCTGGGCAAAAGCTTCATGCAGTGATTTGGGGTCCTACGATGTGCCAAGAGCACCTCTCCCAGCTTTGGCCAGGATCAGTATGGGGAGGTGTGGGGTTTCCAGGTGTGAGCTGTGTCTCCTGCATCCCTGTACCCCAAGTGCTCCTTCCCAAGCTACCTGGATGATGCCAGTACCCCTCCCAGCTGGGACCAGCCTGAGCCATCCCCCAGCACTGTCTTCCCTGCGGTGTCCCCTGGCTTCCCACAGCCTGGCTCAGCCACTCTGGGCTCTGCCCAGCCCAGCCCCTCACCTTTGTCCCCTCACACACCCCCTGAGCCCTGGCTGCCAGTGCTGGAGACGTGGTGTCGGCCTCTTCCTCGGCATGTCCCTGTCCTGTCTGCATGTCTGCTTCTGTCAGCCTGTCCCCACAGAGCCGTGGGGCTGCCCTGTCCCTGGCAGCCTCCTGGGGCACAGGGCCCCTGTGGGCCTCCCAGTGCAGGCAGCTGTGAGAGGAGAGGGCTAGAAGGGCTGGGGGGCAGATGGGGTGTGGGAAGGAGTATGGCCTGGCAGCAAGAGCAGAAAGGAGCTCCCCAGGTGGGGATGGTGTCAAGAGGAGTGAGGGGGTTGAGGGGGTGTCTTGGGGTGAGGGTGCCTGGGAGAGCTGCACAGAGCATGGGTGACAGATCTGTGTGTCAGGGGCAGGACGGGGTGTCTGGCAGCAGCAGGAGGCAGGATCTGGCTGGGGGTGCTGCTGCCCCCACCCCTGGCTGGGGTGAACCTAGGAGACAGACACTGTCAGCCCATCCCCACTGTCAGCCCAGGCACAGGCAGGGAGCTCAGAGTGCCCCTGCCCGGGGGCTGGTTCCAGCCGATGGAGTTTCCTGGTTCTGTGCCTTCGGCTCCCAGGATGAGGAGCCCAGTGCTCCCGATGGGAGCTGCACATCCTCCCGCCCCCGGTGCAGGGCCCCGGGGCTGTGCCAGGGGTGACACGGACCCACGGGAGCCCTGTCCTTGTGTCCCCTTGCCCCTCAGCCCCACAGGGAGCAGCCGCTACGCCTCGTCGGCCGAGCTGAGCCAGGGCAGCTCCCAGCTGAGCGAGGACTTCGAGAACGAGAGCCTGAGGGACTCGGAGCTGGACGAGAGGGACGGGGACTCCTACCACTCCTGCCACAGCTCCGTCAGCTACCGCAAGGACTCGCCGCGCTGGGAGGAGGAGGAGGATGATGATCTCTACCTGGAGGAGGAGGAGGAAGAGTTCATTGAGGACTACAGTGAGACTGAGGAAGGCTACCCCAAAGAAGAGGAGTTGGAAGAGGAGGAGGAGGAAGAACTGCGGGAGCAGGACACCTATGAACCCCCTGAGCATGAAACATACCCACCACCACAGAAACCCCTGCCACAGCAGCAGCAGCAGCAACAGGTCCCACAGCAGCAGCAACAGCAGCAGCAACAGCAGCAGCAGCAACCCCAGCTGGTCCCACAGCAGAAACCTCAGCAGCAGGAAAGGAAGGAGGAGAGGAAAGAGGAGAGGAAAGAGGAAAGGAAGGAGGAGAAGGACACCTCTGCTCCCCAGGAAGCCCCTGAGGCCCTCCAGGCCCAGCGGGCAGAGGAGGAAGCTCCCCTGCAAGAGGCAGCCCTGGAGACTGAGCCTGCAAAACCAGCTGAGAGGTAGGAGGGGAAGCTGACCTGTGGTGTCCCTGGGATGGCACTGTGCCTGGAGGCACTGAGGATGCTCTGGAGGTGGCTCAGGGATAGTGCTGTGCTTGGCGCAGGACCAGGGACCTTCTGCTGTGTCTGGAGCTTTTCCAGGTGCCTGAGCCATTGAGGTTGGGGAAGCCCACCTTGTGCCTCCCAGGCAAGAGCCAGCACCCTGGGCACACTGCCTGGGCCCAGCCACCACCCCCAAGCATGGCTCAAGGTGTTCAAGAACCTGCTGGGGCTACAGGGCTGCAGGTTTATAACCTGGGACAACATGGGGCTAGGGGAATGGGATCTCAGGGCTGTGATTCCTCTCCTCTGGTGCAGGCTCTTAGCACCCTGGGTGGAGCTTGGTCAGAGGAAGAGATTTCCTTTGCAGAAGTCAGTCCTCTCCCTAGGCCTGGTAGAAGCTCATCCATGGCCTCCTGTGGTGTACAAGCAAATTAATTGGTGGTCAGGTTCCTGGTGCAGCATGTGAATAATTCATGTCT
The DNA here is from genome assembly GCF_014805655.1 of Passer montanus. Classification (NCBI taxonomy): domain Eukaryota; kingdom Metazoa; phylum Chordata; class Aves; order Passeriformes; family Passeridae; genus Passer; species Passer montanus. The sequence continues at coordinate 849,936 of NW_024358058.1, forward strand.
TGGAGACCGATTATTCAAATATCATTATTGATCATTTCCATTTTCAGAGAGTGTCACTCCTCTGTGCAGAGGTGAACTGCTGTGATGGGCTTTTTCAGCCTTTTATTTAGTTAAAATTACACACCAGGAATGGAGAATCTCAAATTTAAACCAATGCATAATGAAGTTTTAAAAAAACCTGGACATTTAGGCCCAAGACCTAGCAGGCACCCGAGGGCCTCAGGTCATGTCTGCCTGCACTATCCACTGGGCAGGGGACTTATGGGTCCTGTGCTAGGATTTGGAGACTGTGGATTAGTGCTGGGGACCATGCATTGTGCTGAGAACCCCAGACTGTGTTGGGACCCCAGATTAGTGCTGAGGGCCTCAAATTAGTACTGATGACCCCAAATTAGCTTTTGGGACCCCAGAGTAGCACTGGAGACTGTGGATTACTGCTGGGAACCACAGGTTAATGCTGAGGACGCAGGTGAGCACAGACAGAGCCCCCAGGTCTGAGCAGGTTCATCCCTGTGGCCTCTTCCCAGAGCAGTTCTGGGTTCCTCTCTCCAGTGTCACATCACACCAGGCTCTCCAGGGGACTGGTATGTTTGGAAGATTTCTTTGCTTTTCCTCCATGTCTTGATTTTGTAGGAGAGGAGAGAGAACCCCACAACACCCAGCATGTCCAGGCAGACACTTTCCCCTGGGCTGGAACCACTGGGGTGTTGGGTGCTCCTTACCCAGGAAGCTGTGGTGGGAAGTGGCCAGAGGACATTGTGCTGGGGAGATGGGGACAAAGGATGCTTAATTCACATCTGGTGTCACCAACTGTCCCCTCTGTGTCACTTGGGTGCCCAGGGCAGGGTCTCCTGAGGGTGGGGAAGCTTCTGGCTTCTCCCCAGTGCTCTGCCCTGATTGTTGCTGCCCTTTGCAGTGGGACCTGCTGCCTTTTCAGTCCTTCCTGGTACCAAGAGGCAGTTTTGTCCATGGCCACACTTCTCAAGGCACACCAGGATCCCCAAATTGCAGCCTCAGACCTGCTGGGGATGTGGGGGCTGCTCCCCCCTCCATGGTGCTGTGCTGGCAGGTGACAGGGGATGTGTGTGCTTGCAGGGAGCCAGCAGAAGAGGAGGTGCAGGACCCCAAAGCACGAGCCAAAGCCAACTGGCTGAGAGCCTTCAACAAGGTCTGCATGCAGCTGCAGGAGGTGAGCACCCCCTGACCACTGCCACGACTCGGGGCTGGGGGCACAGCCCCTTTCCACACCTGGGCAGCTTCCAGGGACATCCACGGACTTGGTGGTGCCACCAGTGGTGCCCACAACCCCATTCCCACCAAGTGGGATGCCCCAGAGGGGCTGGGAGTGCTGAGGATCCCCCGTGTGTGCTGCATGCATGTGCTGGTGCGAGACCCCCCGCCCTCTCCCCTCTGTTGAGTTGACAATATTTTGTTTTGTTTTTAGACTCCATCCTCCATCTTTTCTTTTTGTTTTGGCTCTGGATTCGCTCCCTGGGGTCTCGATCCCCCTCCCCACCGCTTCTCTTTTCAGTTGTCCACCACCATGGCCCTTGCACCCGCGTCTCCCCTTCCTGCAGGGAAGGGGTGTAGCCTGCCTGCAGGTAAGCATGTCCCCCTGGAACCTCCCAGCCCTGTGTGTGCCTTCCCTGTGTGTGTGTGTATGCTCAGGGATTGCCCATGAAGGAAGGGTAACGGTCTCTCTCTGCCCTTCTTCTCCAAAACAATCCCCTGTCTGCAGGGGTAGGTGGCACTGCTGGATGATCCCTGCACACACACCCTCTTCCATGTACTCTGGCTTTTCCCTGCTCTTCTTTCCAACTGCTGTGGGTCCCTGAGGACCTGCTGAGCTTTTGTGGTGCTTCTTCACTCCCCCAAGCCCTGAATTTTCACACAGTGTAGCCATGCCCCCTGCTTTGCCAGCCTCATCCCCTTTGCTGAAGCCCACCCACTTGCTCACCCAGGTCAGCCTCCTGAAGAGATTTATTCCCAGTGCTGGCTCTTTGCTGGGAAGAGCCCCCTTGGTTTTGGAGCACACTTTTCTCTGCCCACCCTGCTCATCCTTCCATGCTCCCCCAGTGCTGTGAGCATTCACTGCCCTGGGGGGGCTGTCCCCACGCTGGTGGCTCTTGCTGGGCCCTGACACTGTCCCTTGTTTTCCAGGCCCGCGGGGAAGGTGATGGAGAAAAATCCCTGTGGTTCAAAGGCGGGTGAGTACAAGGGGAAGCTGGGGACAGTCTGCCCCCTGGGATCTCAGCCCCCCTCCTCATTAGGATGTGATTAATGAGCTCAGCATTAATGGGCTTGTGTGGAGAAGAGTTGCCAAGCTGTGGGCATTCAGGGAGGCCAGTCTTTTGGAGCTGAATTTTGGGGCTGGTCAGTGCTTTTGGAAGAGCCAGCAGACATGACATTGCTCTGTGACCCCAAGAGCTGCTGCTGAGGGGGAGAGCGAGGAGGTGAGTTGAGATGGGGATGAGGAGGGGTGGCAACTCCTGCTTCCCTCATGGAGTGGTGTCATGGGGAATCCTGAACCTCTCACCTCGATGGCCTGGAGGTGTCAGTCCTGTCTTGCCCTTGCAGACAGCCCTGCCATGGACCTGGGCAGAACCTGGTAGGTGTCCTGAGAACCCTCAGATTACTCCAGGGATTTCTTTCCAGCAGGGCTGTGAAGTTCCATTCCTGCCTTGGGTTCCCTTGCAGCAAAACTTGAGGCTCACCTGCTCAGTGCTCCTCTTTAGGGTGCCAGAGGGAAGCCCAGCTCTCCAGCCTCACACTGCAAAGCCAAAACTGACTAAGCCAAATAGACAGTTTTTCTCCTGGGTTTCACTGTTAAGCTTCACATGGGGAAAAATCACAGTTTTTTCCAAAATCCTTTTTCCCTTAGTTTTTAGTCCAGTGATACCTACCCTGGCTGGAGTGGTGGTGGGGATGGGGATCCCATGGGTGGGTCCCTGGCCACACGGGTGTTGCTTTGCAATCATATTCACCCAGTCCTAGATATTGAGCAGAAATCCTTTCTTGTGAGAGTGGTGAAGTCCTGGCACAAGTTGTTCAGAGCAGCTGTGGCTGCCCCATCCCTGGAAATATCCAAGGCCAGGTTGGCAACCTGATCTAGTGGAAGGTGTCCCTGCCCTTAGCATGGAACAAGATGGGCTTCAAGGTCCCTTCCAACCCAAACCATTCCGTGGTTCTCTGAAGTGCTGAGTGACTATGGGGCAACAACAGGGGGCCCCTTGCTGCCTCAGTTTCCCCTTGCCCGCTGACTCTCCTCTCTCTTGCAGGCCTGGTGGTGGGCTGATCATTATAGACAGCATGCCGGACATTCGCAAGCGAAAACCCATCCCCCTAGTTAGCGATTTGGTGAGGTTCCTCCCCAGGCACCCCCCACAGCTGCCAGCTTTGCTCCTGCTGCCCCACCGGACTGCGCCGCCCGTGCCCCGCTCCCCAGCTGCCTCTAACATGGCTTGTGTTCTCTGTTTTCTTTCCTGTGGCCTGGCTGGGCCTTCCCTGCGGCAGGGGGGCGGCTGTAAGGTTTCTGCGCTGCATTAACAGCATGCCCGACATTAAGCCTGGACGCAAATCTCTCCCTCTAGTCAGCGATCTGGTGAGCGCGGTGCGAGGGGTTAAAGAGACAGCGCCCTCGGGGCTGCCAGCCAGCCCTCAGTGCCCCCAGCCCTGCCAAAGGGGGGCGGGGGTGTCCCACACTGCCTGGGGCTCCTGGCCCTCCTTGCAGTGGGGAGCTGGGCTCTCCCTACCCGAGGGTGCTTCTCTTTAACGGAGCTCTGGTCCCTACCCCAAGCATCAGCCTAAGGTTTCCCAGGGCTGTATCTGGTTTCCCTTTTTTTTTTTTTTACTGGTGCTGTGTCCCTGGTCCCTTCCTGTCCCAGCTGCTGTGCCAAGCTGTCCCTGCAGCTTGGAACACACTGCTGCTGGACAGACAGACCCCGTACCAGGGGAGGGCTGGCAATGGCTTTTCCAAGTTGCCCAGACCCTGTGCTCCTGTCCCCACTGTCCCAGTGTGTGGGGCTGGAGACCCCCGATGTACAGGCCCCCCATGATGGGGTCCCCTGCAGTCCCGGGCTCTATTGCACAGGGTCACTCTGCTGGTCCCCTCCTGCTTCTGATGACAAGAGACAGCAATTTTGGAAACAAGACACCCTTGTCCCCCAGAATTAGGTGCCCTTCCTGTCCTTCCCCCTCTCTTTACACGTTGTCATCTCCACTGTGTGCCCTCCCTGGGGTACCACCCTCCTGTTCCCAATCTGCCTCCCTACATGCCCCTGTCCCCTTGCAATCCCTAACTTGGTGCCCCCACCCCAGCCCTCTTGGGCAGCTGCTGATGCTTCTGCACTGTGCTGTGTTGGTGTTTTGGGGGTGGGGGGGTGATGGGGTGGGCAGTGTGTGGGGTTTGGGGGTCTGCTGCCTTTCCCTGCTGGGATTTGCAGGCTGCACCCAGTGCTGTGGCTTGGGGACACAGTGCCCCCCACCACAGACTGCTCAGTGCTGGATGAGGGGGTGTTTCCCCAGTTCCCACTGGTTCTGGCAGGGAAGGGGCTCTCCTGGGAAGTGTTTGCACTAATGGCTTTTTATTCCCTCCTCGCTGGCCCTGGCTGCCCACAGGCCATGGTAAGTGTCCCCCACCCTATCTCCCCAGGGGTCTCAGATATGTGAGAGGCTCTGCCCCACTGGAGCTGAACTGGGAATGTTGTAGGCTGCTGCACTGGTTCCAGTCCCACTGCACAGCAGTGCTGGCAGCAGTGGGGGCTGGGCTGTCCCCACTGCCCTCATGCAGCCAGGATCCTTCCCTGTCTGGCACTGGGGTCTGTCCTGGGTGTTTCACAGCCACTGGGGTGTAGGAGGGAGCTCTCATGGTCTGCTGGGTCTGGGAACTTGCTTTCTTTCCCACAGTCCCTGGTCCAGTCCAGGAAAGCGGGAATCACATCCGCGCTGGCCTCGAGCACCTTGAACAATGAGGAGCTGGTAGGTGCTGGGGTGGGCTGGGTTGGGGATGGGTGGGAGGGGGAAACAGCCTGGGGGGCCAGGCCAGCAGTGAGGTGCAGAGGCTGTGCCCCACCTGCATCCGGGATGCTCATGGCAGCACCTGGGGCTAGAATCATGGGATCATTGGGGTTGGAAAGGACCTATGAGATCATCAAGTCCAGCTGTCAACCCAGCACCACCACCATTAAATCAATGTCCCCAAGTGCATCCTCTGCCCTGCTTCAGCGTTTCTCCCCCTCTCTCCCCTGTCCCTGCACAGAAAAACCATGTTTACAAGAAGACCCTGCAAGCCTTAGTGTACCCCATCTCCTGCACAACGCCCCACAACTTCGAGGTGTGGACGGCCACCACCCCCACGTACTGCTACGAGTGTGAGGGGCTGCTGTGGGGCATTGCCCGCCAGGGCATGCGCTGTGCCGAGTGCGGCGTCAAGTGCCACGAGAAGTGCCAGGACCTGCTCAACGCTGACTGCCTGCAGAGTAAGGACCTGGGGCCCACGGCCTTGCCCCTTCTCACCTTGCAGAGGCAGGAGGGAGCAGCCCCAGAGAGCTCCACTCCTGACCTGGGCATGGCAGAAGTGGTGTGCAGAGCAGACTCATCCTGGGCAGGGGATAGATCTCTGCAGGTTTGGATGAATTCATGCATGGAATCATAGTATTGTGGAATTGTTAAGGCTGGAAAAGACCTTTAAGATTAACAGGTCCAACCATCAACTCAGCACCCTTGTGGTCACCACTACACAGTAAACGCAAGTACCACAACCACATGTTTTTTGCACACTTCCAGAGGTGACTCCGCCACTGCCTGGACAGCCTGTTCCAGGTCTGGGCAACACTTCTGGGGAAGAAGTTTCCCCTGATAGCCAACATAAACCTTCCCTGGTGCAACTTGAGGCCATTTCCTCCTGTCTCTGTCCCCAAGATCCACCATGCCAACCTGCAGGAGCTCATGTCTCTCTCAGGGTACCACCAGCCCCCCAGCCCATCTCACCCATGCCTGTCCTCTCCCAGGAGCAGCAGAGAAGAGCTCCAAGCATGGAGCAGAGGACCGGACCCAGAACATCATCATGGTGCTCAAGGACCGCATGAAGATCCGGGAGCGCAACAAACCGGAGATATTTGAGCTGATCCAGGAGGTGTTTGGGGTCAACAAGACCACACACACGCAGCAGATGAAGGCGGTCAAGCAGAGTGTCCTGGATGGCACCTCCAAATGGTCAGCCAAGATCAGCATCACTGGTAGGCAGCTTGTCACCTTCAGCCTTGGGGACCATGGGAATGTCCCCATTGTCCAACCCCTCATTCTGCCAGGCAGCTTCAGCCCCTGGGGGGTACACAGGCACCTGTTTTGGGGCTCTTAGTGTGGCTGCAGCACTGACTTATCTCTGTCTGTTCTCTCTGCCATGCTGTGCTGTGCTGCAGTGGTCTGTGCCCAGGGCCTGCAAGCAAAGGATAAGACAGGTTCCAGTGACCCTTATGTCACTGTCCAGGTTGGAAAGACAAAAAAAAGGACTAAGACTATCTACGGCAATCTCAACCCAATCTGGGAGGAGAATTTCCATTTGTAAGTTCACCCTCTGTCTCCCCATTCCCCCCCCTGGCCACTCATGGTTGTACAAGCCAGTCTGTGCTGGCTCTTGCCATGTCCCAGTAGGGTGGGGGGAGCCAGCTGGGCCTCATCCTGCCCCCACTGAGGTGCTGGGGTCCCTTGGGTTCTGTTTCCTGCCATGAGGGTGACTCTAGGGGCTGATCCAGGCTGTGCTGGGGCTGCCTGGCTGTGGCACAGAGCCTGCTGGGAGGGGATTGGTGCCCCCTCATCTGCTCTCTTCCCCAGTTCCTGCTTTGTGCTAGTCCCTTTTGTTTAGGGCAGCAGTGATGGGGGGTAGCTGGAAAGGTTTCACTGCTCATGCTGGGGCTTGCCCTTTGTCACCTCCCCAGCGAGTGCCATAACTCCTCTGACCGCATCAAGGTCCGAGTGTGGGACGAGGATGATGACATCAAGTCCCGCGTCAAGCAGCGCTTCAAGAGGGAATCCGACGACTTCCTGGGCCAGACCATCATCGAGGTCCGCACCCTGAGCGGGGAGATGGATGTCTGGTACAACCTCGGTAAGCAGCACAGCCTGGGACCCCCGCCCTGGGCTCAGGGGGTGCCACATCCTGCTCGGCCTGGGACCCCCGCCCTGGGCTCAGGGGGTGCCACATCCTGCTCTGCCTGGGACCCCTGCCCTGGGCTCAGGGGGTGCCACATCCTGCTCTGCCTGGGACCCCCACCCTGGGCTCAGGGGGTGCCACATCCTGCTCGGCCTGGGACCCCCTGCCCTGGAGTCCAAGGGGGAAGTGCTGCCTGCCATGGGCTGAAGGCTATTGCAGCAGGGTCTGCTCTCACAAACATTTAATATCAAAAGCCATCAGGATAAAATGTTTTCCCAGTGGTCATTTTGAGAACCCTCTACCCAGGAGGTTGTAGAACACCAGCCTCCTGCAGAAGGGAAACTGAGGCACAGAAAGGCCATGTCTCTAGCAGCTAGAAATGTGGCCAAATCTCACCCCAGCCTGGCTGCACACCAGCCATCTGCTGGGTGTCCCCTCAACCCTGGCCCTGTGCCAGAGCACTGTGCCCCTCTTTGGGGCTGGCAGTGAGCAGGGGTGCCCCAGGAATGCCTCACACCTTGTTCCTCTCCCTGCACCCACAGACAAGCGCACAGACAAGTCTGCAGTGTCAGGAGCCATCCGGCTGCACATCAGCGTGGAGATCAAGGGTGAGGAGAAGGTGGCTCCCTACCACGTTCAGTACACCTGCCTGCATGAGGTGAGCAGCCCAGAAAGGCACAGGGGGCACGGCCCCCTCCCCAGCAGTGCCACTCTGCCACTACCTGCCCCGGGGAGCTGATGGGACTCATTTCTTCCTCCAGAACCTGTTTCACTTTGTGACGGATTTGCAAAACAATGGGGTGGTGAAGATCCCCGACGCCAAGGGGGATGATGCGTGGAAGGTGTACTTTGATGAGACAGCACAGGAGATCGTGGATGAGTTTGCCATGCGCTATGGGGTGGAGTCCATCTACCAGGCCATGACGTGAGTCTCCTGCCCCCATTTGGCTCAGAGGGGCTGCACCCACCCCCCAGGTAGAGGGTTACTGTCCCCATCTTCCTCTCCTGCTGCCATTGGCACTCATCTCTCTGCCATGGATGCAGACTGGCCCCAAACATGTGCACCCATCCTTCCCCTTCCCAACCTGCTCTGGCACAGCCTCATATCAAGCCCCATGTCAAGTTTGGACACCACAAGATTAAAAGGATCTAAAACTGTTGGAGAGTGTCCAAAGGAGGGACACGGAGCTGGGGAAGGCTCTGAGGAGCGGCTGAGGGCCCTTGGCTCGTTCAGCTGGAGCACAGGAGACTGAGGGGAGGCTCCTGGGGGCTGCAGCTCCTGCCCAGGGGAGGCAGAGGGGCAGGGGCTGAGCTCTGCTCTGGGACAGGGCCAGGAGCCCACGAGGGGCTGGAGCTGTGCCAGGGCTTGGCATGGAGCTCAGGGCAAGGCTCTTGCCCCCGAGGGTGCTGGCACTGCCCAGGCTGCCCAGGGAATGGTCCCGGCCCCAAGGCTGCCAGAGCTCCAGGAGCGTTTGGACAGCGCTGCCAGGGCTGCTCAGGGTGGGGCTGTTGGGGTGGCTGTGCAGGGACAGGGGCTGCCCTGAGCATCCCTGAGGGTCCCTTCCAATTTGGGATGCTCCGGGATTCAAAGACTTTTACACCCAAACCCTGCATCCCCTCCCGTGGCCCTAAACCCTCAGCTGCCACTTGTGTCCGTAGGCATTTTGCCTGCCTCTCCTCCAAGTACATGTGCCCCGGCGTGCCGGCGGTGATGAGCACCCTGCTGGCCAACATCAACGCCTACTACGCGCACACCACCGCCTCCAGCAACGCCAACGCCTCCGACCGCTTCGCCGCCTCCAATTTCGGGGTAAGTCCCATGGTACGTAAACGCTCTTTTCTTTTTCTCTCCTTTCTGTGGGAGGGGGTGGGGGGCTCGGGAAGCAAAACGAGCTGTGCAAAACACCCCACTCCAAACTGCAGCCAGGCAGCAGTGGGGTCAGCCCCTGCTTGCCCCAAAAGTCATCCCTGTATTTCAGGAAGGAAAAGAGCCACCACCTTCCCAGGAGAAGGGCTAAATTTGCTCCCCTATTTATTATGGGAGCCTGAGCAAACTTGGTGGCAGCGTGCCAGGACAGAGGGCCAGCCACCTTGGTGGCAAAATCAGAAGCATGGGGCCATGACCCACCCCTGCACTTCATGGGGGATCTTGCACAGCCTCGTGTGCTTTGGGGGACCCCAGCCTGCTGCAAACTCAGCCGGTTGTGCCAGCACCACTGACTGCCAAGTGGGGCGAGTTTGTGGCAGGGCTGGGTGCCCCTCGGGGATGTGGGCGAGGAGGGGCTGAGCCCTCACCTCGGCTCCCCACCCGTGCCATCCCAGAAGCAGGAAATGGTCGCTCTGGGTGTGCATGGGTCGAGCCAGGGTCAGTGCCCAGCCCCGGGTGCAGCAAGGTGCTGGGTAGCCAGGGACACAGCCAGGGCCGAGCACAGCTCCGGGCAGCTTTGGCTCACCTCCACGTTCCTGTTGCAGGGGGTAGCTAGAGCCGAGCGAGCTGTGCCTCCGGATCACGAGAAGGAGGAAACCAAAAACCCGCCTTTTCTCTAACATGGAGGATTTTAAAAACTTGTCTCTTTCTCTTTTTTAGAGAGCCTAAGGTTGGGTGCTAAAGTGCCCGGCCGTGTCGCTTTAACGCTGAGTACCCGTCGTGTCCAGTGTTAGAGTGCTGCTCCTTGGGTGTTGGGGACGCACGGCCCGGCCCAGGGCCCGGCTGGGCCATCCCCGCCAGCGCCGAAGGTTTGCGGTGGCCAGCACAGGCTGTGGCCATGGCCGAGCCATGGACTCGCTGCCCCTCCACCCCCGTGCTCTTATCCCAGGACTCGGACGCTGCTCCGGACTCTCCAGAGCCCTGCGGGTCAGCCCTGACCCGCACAGCCAGTGCTGAGGGGGGAACCAGGGCTCTCATGGCAGGCCCACATGGCTGTCCAAAGCCTCTCCACCAGCAGGAACACAAAGGGAAATGCTCCCCAGCAACATTGTGGGGTCAATATTGGGAAGAAATTCTTCCCTGTGAGGGAGTGAGGACTTAGGTTGACTTGAGAACAGGCTGTCTCATCCCTGGAAGTGTTCAGGACTAAATTGGACAGGGCTTGGTGCATCCTGGGATAGTGGAAGGTGTCCTTGCCCATGGCAGGGAGTGGAACAAGGTGGTCCTTAATGTACCTTCCAACCCAAACCAATCTGGGATTCTATGATGAGTTGCTTTTCCATCAGCTCTAACCCCTGATCCAATCCACAACCCAAGATGGGATTTGCATCCTTCTGCCCTGTGCTCCCTGGGGGGAGCTGGGCTGAACTGAACTACAGCCCCTCAGCCCCAGTGGAGACCCCACACACGGGGTGTTCCCTGCCCATGTCCCTTGATGCAGCCCAGTGGGGTGAGTGAGGAGTCATGGAAATGTCCAACTCCTGGGGCCAACCTCAAGATGGGCGACCACTGCACATCCTTTCCCTGCCCTTTTTCTTGACCTCTTGGAAAGCCCCAGTCAAGGGGCTACTGTTCCTGCAGCCCCTCTCCCAACTCTTGTCCTGAGCCCAGGCTCAGAGGTGTTCCAGGGGGCAGGGCAGACAGAGCAGCTTGTCAGCTTCCCAGCTGACACACAAGGGACACGTGGTGTCACCTCTCCATCCTGAACAGCACCTGGCATGGCCACATGTGCCCCAGGAGCTGCTGAGGGCTTTGAGTGAGCCCCAGCCACCAACAAGGAGATGCTCTTCTCTGCAGGCACGTCCTGCCCATTCAGGGCTCAGAAGAAAGGCAGGCAGGCAGGCAGGAAGGAAGGAAGGAAGGAAGGAAGGATGGAAGGAAGGAAGGAAGGAAGGAAAGGGATGAGCTGAGAGCAAAGACAGACAGGGGCGGGGTCGGTCCTGCCGCCTTTCCCCTGTTCACCTGCCCCCGGGGCGTTTCTCCACAGAAAGATCGCTTTGTCAAGCTCCTGGACCAGCTGCACAACTCCCTGCGCATTGACCTCTCCATGTACCGGGTAAGGTGCCTGCCCTGCCTCAGTGTCCCCACCTGAAGCAACCCGTGGCTGCTCCCTCACCCTCACTTGCCCTTGTGAGTTTTGAGGGCTACTCCCCTCTTTCCTTTCCAGAACAACTTCCCTGCCAGCAGCCCCGAACGGCTGCAGGACCTGAAGTCCACAGTGGATTTGCTGACCAGCATCACCTTCTTTCGGATGAAGGTACTGCTGGGGCCCTGCTCACCCTGTCCCTCAGGGGGTCTGACTCCCTTTGGCCCTGCTTCTCTGTGGGTTGGGGTTGCGCTGGCCTGTGGTGCTCCTGGGTGGGTGTCTGGGGGTGCTCCAAACACCACCCCCTCCTTGCACACCAGGTCCAGGAGCTGCAGAGCCCCCCACGAGCCAGCCAGGTGGTGAAGGACTGTGTGAAGGCCTGCCTCAACTCCACCTACGAGTACATCTTCAACAACTGCCATGAGCTCTACAGCCGCGAGTACCAGACAGACCCGGTGCGTGGGCAGGGGGTGCTGGGCACTGACCTCCCCACCCCATGCTCTCCTCCTTTTCCTCGTGCTCCTGCTCCCTCTCCAGAGTGCTTAGTCCTGTGCAGAACGATCCCCAGGCCTTGGAGTTTGAGCTGTGGGGTTGAGATCAGGACAGACAAGAGGGGATTGCATGGGGCCTCCAGGGTATTCCCTCCTGCTCCCTTGTTAGCCCTGACAAAAACTTGAGCCCTGCACTGGTGTGACCAAATTTTCCACTGTGTCCCTGCCCCTCCAGACTAAGAAAGGTGAGGTGCCCCCCGAGGAGCAGGGCCCCAGCATCAAAAACCTGGATTTCTGGTCGAAGCTGATCACCCTGATTGTCTCCATTATTGAGGAAGACAAGAATTCCTACACACCCTGCCTGAACCAGTGAGTAGGTGGAGTAGGGAAGGGGACACTGCTGTGCCCACAGAGGGTGCCCACGTGGAGGCAGTAGGATCTTGAGGCCTTTGGAAGTGGTTTTAACATCCATTCTACAGATGGGAAAGCTGAGGTTGCTGGGAGGTGTGTGAGGGATGTGTGTCCACATGGAGGGCTGATTCACCCTGTGTTCATAGCCTCAAGCTGTGCCAGGGGAGGCTCAGGTTGAACATCAGGCAGAATTCATGGAGAGGGTGGTCAGGCATTGGATGGGGCTGCCCAGGGAGGTTTGGAGTCCCTACCCCTGGAAGTGTCCAAAGAAGGCCTGGATCTGGCACTCAGTGCTTTGGGCTGGGTGGCAAGGAGGGCATCATTCACAGGTTGGATTCAATGACCTTGGAGGTCTTTTTCACCCTAAATGATTCTGTGATTCACACTCTCCTCTCACCCCAGGTTCCCCCAGGAACTGAACGTGGGGAAGATCAGTGCTGAGGTGATGTGGAACCTCTTTGCTCAGGACATGAAGTACGCGATGGAGGGTGAGTCCCACCTGCCACCCTGAGCCAGAGAGGGGTGAACCAGGCAGGAGCTGTCCTCAGCTCACACCTCCCCTGTTCCCTGGGCAAACCCATTTCATCTCCTCATCAACACCCCCTCCAGAAGCACTTCCATCTTTTTTCCCTGGAGCTGCCCCTGGGGAGCCGCCCCAGATGTGGGACTCAGAGTGAGCCCCAGGCCCTTTCCCCGTGCAGAGCACGAGAAGCACCGCCTGTGCAAGAGTGCAGACTACATGAACCTGCACTTCAAGGTGAAGTGGCTGTACAACGAGTACGTGACCGAGCTGCCCTCCTTCAAGAGCCGTGTGCCCGAGTACCCCGCGTGAGTGCAGCCCTGGGGCCGGGCAGGGGACTGCCACCACCAGGGCTGCTGGCCTCACCACCGTGGGTCTCTCTTCCAGCTGGTTCGAGCCCTTTGTCATCCAGTGGCTGGATGAGAACGAAGAGGTGTCACGGGATTTCCTGCACGGAGCGCTGGAGCGGGACAAGAAGGATGGGGTATGAACAGGACTGGGGGCGCAGTCTCGGAGGAGAGGGGCTTGTCCCTTGATGCCCTGACTGTGGTGTCCCAGTATGTCCTGACTGGGGCCAAAATCCCCCCCACACATCCTGCTGACACCTCATCTCACCCCTACAGTTCCAGCAGACCTCAGAGCACGCGCTCTTCTCCTGCTCCGTGGTGGATGTCTTCTCCCAGCTCAACCAGAGCTTTGAGATCATCAAGAAGCTGGAGTGCCCCGACCCCCAGATTGTGGGGCACTACATGCGGCGGTTTGCCAAGGTGAGCACCTGCCAGGGCAGGGGTCAGCACCACTCCTGGGACCCCAGTGCCAGCCCTGGCTGGGGCTCCTGGGCTCCCAGTGCCCCCTCCACCCAGCTGTGGGCAGCCAATATGCTACCAACACACCCTGGGACACTCCAAGCTCTGCTAGCACAGGATATTAATTAATTCATTATAAGAGATGAGTTATTTGCTTAATTAATATAGATTAATTAAAACTGGCTTGCTGCAATATAGGAGGGAGTTAAATGAAGGCTTGGTGGCTGTTGCCTTCACAGCTGTGCTGGAGCAGCCCATGGAGACCAGTTGTGCTGGATCTGGCTTCCAGTGGCTGTGCCCATGTGGCTCCTGGTGCATGAACATGAGCCAGCTGTGCCCAAGTGGGCAAGGAGGCCAATGGCACCTAGTCTGTACTAGCAATGGTGTGGCCACTAGAACCAGGGCAGTGACTGCCCCCCTGTGCTGGGCACTGCTGAGGTCTCACCTCAAATCCTGGGGTCAGTTTGGGGTCCCTCATTACAAGAAGGATATTGAAGGGCAGGAGCGTGTCCAGAGAAGGGAACAGAACTGGGGAAAGGTCTGGAGCACCAGGAGCAGCTGAGGGAGCTGGGGAGGTCTGGAGAAAAAGAGGTTCAGGGGGACTCTTCTGGCTCTGCAGAACTGACAGGAGGGGGCAGGTGGGGGGGAAGTTGAGCTCTGCTCCCAGGGAACAGGGACAGGATGAGAGGAAATGGCCTTAAGTTGTGCCAGGGGAGATTTGGTTGGATGTTGGTAAAATTTATTCACTGAAAGGTTTGTCCAGCCCTGGCACAGGCTGCCCAGGGCAGCGGTGAAGTCACCATCCCTGAAAGTGCTTAAAAAACATGTGGATCTGGCACTTGAGGATGGTTTAGTGGTGAACATGGTGGTGGTGCTGAGGTGATGGCTGGAGTTGAATTTATAGGGCTTTTCCAACCTTAATGATTCCATGATTCTGTGGTCCATGAGGCCAGAGGGTCTGGGGCTCCCTGTATGTATCCAGATATGAGGTTGTTTCACTGCTGTTGGACTCACTCATGGTTTCCTTCTCTCTGTCCTTACCCTTTCTTGCTGCTGTCTGGGTGTCTTCCTTGGTGCCCTGTTTGGCTGCAGACCATCAGCAATGTGCTGCTCCAGTATGCTGAGATCATCTCCAAGGATTTTGCCTCCTACTGCTCCAAGGAGAAGGAGAAAGTGGTGATGTATCTCCCTTTTGCTGTCCCCACATGTCACCTCAGCCCCAGGGTGGGTCAGTCCCTTCCTGATGGCAGTTCCTGACACACTGTCAGGGTGGCTTCCCTGCCATCCCTGTCCTCATGTCCCCCAGTGCAAGGTGGGAGGGTCCTGGGGCTGTGAGCAGCTGTCCCAGACATGTTTATTGGTGCTCACCCCCCTCTCCATCCCACCCCTCCAGCCCTGCATCCTGATGAACAACATCCAGCAGCTCCGTGTCCAGCTTGAGAAGATGTTTGAAGCCATGGGTGGGAAGGATGTGAGTATGGAGGGGTTCCAGGAGGGAGCCCTGTGTGGGGTTGGATCATTCCCTTCCCCCCTGAGGTAGCCCCATGCCCAGTTCCCCAGTGCTGGGAGCAGACCCCTTCCTCACTCCTGTGTGGGGTCACACTGTGCTGCCCCATGGCACCCTGCTCTCCCACTGTATTGGACTGGGAAGGGCTTCACCCTGCCCAGGGAAGCATTTGGGATGCAGAAACTTCCCTGAGGGCTGGTTCAGGAACCCTGTCAGCTTCAACAACCCCTTCCTCCTGCAGCTGGATACAGAAGCCAGTGATATCCTCAAGGAACTGCAGGTGAAACTGAACAACGTCCTGGATGATCTGAGCCGAGTCTTTGCCACCAGGTACAGCTGGGTGAGGGGGCAGGGCCGGTGGGCAAAGGAGAGCTCTGGGGGGATATTCTGAGCTGCCTGCACGTTGTGGCCCCCAGTTTCCAGCCACACATCGAGGAGTGTGTGAAGCAGATGGGTGACATCCTGAGCCAGGTGAAGGGCACCGGCAACGTCCCCGCCAGCACCTGCAGCAGCGTCGCGCAGGACGCCGACAACGTCCTGCAGCCCATCATGGACCTGCTGGACAGCAAGTGAGTGTGGGGGCAGCTGGAACCCCCACCCTGCCTCTCCTGGCCTCATCAGGCAGTGCGGGGGACCTGCAGAGTCAGGGTGACACAGGAGGGGTGACACGTGGGGTCTCCTCCCGCAGCCTGACGCTCTTTGCCAAGATCTGTGAGAAGACGGTGCTGAAGCGGGTGCTGAAGGAGCTCTGGAAGCTGGTGATGAACACCATGGAGAAGACCATTGTCCTACCCCCACTCACAGACCAGACGGTGAGCAATGGGCAGAGGGACCAGGGACCCTGAGACACAGGTGGCTGAGTGGGGCCAGTGTGGGACATGGTTGGCCAGGTGCCCTCAGTGGTGTGTGAGAGGGTGGGGACTTCACTGACATTTCCAAACCTGTGTCCTGGCCAGGGAAAGGATGGAAGAGAGATAGGTCATCCTTGCTCCAGAACCTTCTTGGTTGGCTTTGGCAAAGGACCTTCCTGCCACCTCCATTGTGGCATGAAGAGGGGCCCTTTCTTACCCATCCTTCCCTCAGAGCTGGGACAGCATCCCATGCCACACTGATCCACACTGGCTGTGGGCATGCTCCCTGTGCCAGGAGGTGAATCCAGGGGCTCCTGGAGTGTGGGGAGACACTGCCTATTCGCCTTGCTGAAGGGCTGGGGGTTTCATGAGGATGGGGGGACATGTTCCCCAGCAGGGCTGAGCTGTTCCTTGCTCCTGGGGGATTTAGGAAAGCAGAGCAAACCCAGGGAATGGTCCCTCTCTGAGGCTCCATATCACATTGCTCTTTGTCTGCCCACCCTGCACCTGAAGCTTCCTGAGGTGGTTCCTTCAAAGTCACACAGGAAAGGGTGACACTGAGTGGTCTTGAGCAGCCACACACATGTCACTCTTTGGTGGCTTTTGTCACCATTCCAAAGCTGGGCTCAGGCTCTTCCTTGGAGTTCCTGGAGCTGTCAGCCTTCATGTCACCTTTCTGGGACTGTGGAGCTCCTGTGCTGTGTCTGTGAGGGACAGCACAGTGGTGACATGTCAGCCCTCAGTGGTGCCACCTCACTGTCAGTGTGTCACAGCCCTGAGCCTGGCTCAGGTCAGCCCCACATTGCTTCTGACTGAGCTCACACACCCTTGGCCAAGGCTGGCCAAATCTCAGGGGGATGCTGGTGCCACTGAGTCCCAGTTCCCATCCCAGTCCCCATCCCAGTCTCTTTCCAGCCAGGCTGTGGAGATAGTGGGGTCTATGCTAAGGCACAGGGGGGGCATGGACACGTGGCTCTGTTGGGTGATTTTCCTGAGGGCAGAGAGTCCCTGCTGTGCTGGGACTGGTCCCTCGGGCAGGGGACATGCTGCCCAGGTGTCCCTGGGTGCCAGCCCACAGGGACAGGCTGGTGGTTTGGGGGTCCATGTCAGAGCCAAGTGTTGACTGGGGTCCCTGGAACTGAGCCCCCCTGGGGCAAAGCCCCCCCCCAGTCAGGAGGGCCTGGGCAGGTGAGGAGGGGGCTCCCCGGGGGCTGTGGAGGCCCGCGGTGCAGTGTCAGGGCAGTGACGCTGAGTGCTGTGGCAGGGGGACAGCCGTGGCCCGGCTGGGGGTGGGGGACAGCCAGGGGAGGATGGAGGAGGCAGGGGCCGACACTCACGTCACGGTTGTTCTCTCCAATTGCTCCTCTCGCCTCTCAATGGCAGATGATTGTAAGTACGGCAGCTCCCTGTCTGTCTGTCTGTCTGTCCGCTCTGTGTCGGTCCTGGCCTCGCCGGTTCTTGTCTTGTGTGGCTGCCCGTGCCCTGCCCACACCCTCCTTCGGCTCCTGACCTGGTGCAGCTCCTGGTCCCCGCCCCTGCCTGGCCCTGGCTCCTGGCCGGCACACGCCAGCCCCTCCGGGATGTGGTGGGTGGAGGCCTCGGACAGACTGGCAGTGCCGGGATATGGGGAGGGACAAGGGGGAGTGACGGGGTGGTCGGGGACGGTGATGGCAGTGCCATGTCATCGGGGGCTGCCAGACCTGGGCTCCGTGCTGAGGGGAGGAATACCGCGGGAGGCACGGGCGGGAGCGGTGTGTGCCTGCAATCAGGGCTGCTCGTCCTTTCCCTCGTGCCTCAGTTTCCCCTCGAGGCCCTGCCTGGGGTGTGGCTGTGAGGGGCAGAGGTTTTCCCTGCCAGGAGGAGGAGGAGTCTCTCGGGGACGCGGCGGTCCCTGGCCCGGGTGCTCGTGGCACAAGTTGTGAGGCTCCTTCCCGGGTCGGGATATGGCCCTGGGAACCTGGACTGCCGGCTCCCTTCTCGGCATTGCTGCTGGGTCCTTGCATGGCTTTGACTGAGCAGTTTCCTTCTGTTCTCTTCTGACCAGTCTGTGGTGTGGGTTTATGCCCCTGGGGGCAAGGGAAGGGCAATTCCCCCCCAGTCCTGTCCCCACCCCTGTTGTGACCCGGGCACCTGTGCAGAAAGAGCAGCGGGAGCCAGCTGCTGGGTGCTGGTGCCAATCCCTGCAGGGACAAACACCCCTCTGCTGTCCCCCAACACTTTTTGTGTCCAACAGCAGCATTTGGGGAAGCCTTGGGGGCAGCCTGGGGCTGAGTGTCCCCTCAGATCTCATGAGGACCTCATGGGAACCTCGTGGGAGCCCCATGTCCCAGCTTTGCTGAGGCTCTGGGGGACAGAACAGTGTCAGCTCTGCGTGGTACAAGCACCTCTTGTTCACCCATCACCCTGTGGCAGGGCCAGAACCCCTCCTATGTGGCCATACCTGTGCTGCTTGTTCCTTCTGAGGCTTCCCAGCCAGCTGACTCCATGTTCCCCTCTCCTGACTCCAACAGTCTGTGCTGGGAGCCAAGTTCATCCCCCCCATGGCACTGTGGCTCATTTCACACAGTTCCTCTTGCCTGGATCACTGTGGGGCTGGCACTGGCCAGTGTGGAGCTGTCACTGGCCAGTGTGGGGCTGTCACTGGCCAGTGTGGGGCTGATACTGGGCCAGTGTGGGGCTGTCACTGGCCAGTGTGGGGTGACACTGGGCTAGTGTGGGGCTGGCACTGGCCAGTGTGGGGCTGACACTGGGCTAGTGTGGGGCTGACACTGGGCCAGTGTGGGGCTGGAACTGGCCAGTGTGGGGCTGGAACTGGGCCAGTGTGGGGTGACACTGGACCGTGTGGAGCTGGCACTGGCCAGTGTGGAGCTGACACTGGCCAGTGTGGGGCTGGAACTGGGCCAGTGTGGGGTGACACTGGACCGTGTGGAGCTGGCACTGGCCAGTGTGGGGCTGGCACTGGCCAGTGTGGAGCTGACACTGGCCAGTGTGGGGCTGGAACTGGGCCAGTGTGGGGTGACACTGGACCGTGTGGAGCTGGCACTGGCCAGTGTGGAGCTGACACTGGGCTAGTGTGGGGCTGACACTGGGCCAGTGTGGGGCTGGAACTGGCCAGTGTGGGGCTGGAACTGGGCCCAGCCGTGCACAAACCAGAGCTCTGCGTGCCAAAGCCAAACCCCAGCTATTCCCTCCCCAGTGCTGGGAGCACCTGCCAGAGCTGAAGCAGGATGTGTGGGGGCACCAGAGGCTGCCCACACACAGCTGGATCCTGTATTCCAGCAAGGATCATCCCTCATAGATTCAGCATCCCAGCAGTTTCCCAGTGTGAGGACAAGTTCTCCAGCAGTGCAACATCCTGCTTTCCAGTGGGGATCCAGCACCCTGATGATACCAGGCCCTCACTGAGTACCCCGGTGGGGACCAGTCCCCCACTGGCTGTCCTTCAGGAGCTCGTGATGTCTCTGCCACCTGTGCCCCTGTGTCCTGTCCCATGCTGTCCCCCCACCCCACACTCAACCTCTGACATTGCTTCTACAGGGCACGCTCTTGAGAAAACATGGCAAGGGGACAGAGAAGGTAAATAGCTGTGGGCTCCATGTGTGTCACTGCCCCGGGGCCACACTTGTGGTCTCACACCCGCCTCTGTGGAGGTCCAGGCTTGTCCGTGCTTCCTCTGTCGTGCTGTCTGGATGTGCTGTTGCCTGCGTGGTGTTGTGGTGAGGTGTGCTGTGCTGTGTGCTGGGGACAGCCCCAGTTCTGTGTGTCCCTGGGGTAGGGAGAGGGGTGTCTGTGGTGTTCAGTCCCCTTGGGGCAGATGTGGGGTGTCACCCATCCCTGTGGGGAACAGTACCCCACAGCCCTCAGCACCAGCTCCCTGTGCATGGGAGACCCTCCACACAACCCCATCCCACTGTGGGGGGCTCAGGAAGAGGAGACCCCCTGTCCTGGGCCTTGCTGGGCACAGTGAGGGCCCCGGGGCTGCTGGGATCCCCTGGATCTCTGAGCCTGCTCCCCCTTCCTTGCTGAGCCCCAGCCCTGCTCCAAGGGCTTTCTCCAGCACCTGGGCTCTTGTCCTGTCTGGGTGCTCCTAGCACAGGGTGGGGGCCCAGCAGTGACCCCAGCCTGCTCCCCAATTCCTGGTTCTTGGGAAGAGCCATGCCAGCATCCATCTGGGCAATGCCTGCGGCTCCCCCTCCTCTCCTGGGGGACACTGGCTCCTGCCCAGTTTGCTGAGTGTGCTGGGTGAGCTGATTCCCTCTGCTCTCCCAGCCCCAAATGGGGTGGGGAGCAAACCTGCCCGTCCTCAGGAGACACCTGGCACACTCATCTCAGCTTCACCCGTGGGCACGGGGCTGAGCCTTTGCAGCTGTGAGCTGGTGCCCAACCAGCAGCACCAGCAGAGAGCTGGGCAGAGCCAGAAGAGAGTACAGGGCCAGAGCCCTCATGGCCAGGGGATGTGGGGGGCCTGGAGCCGCGGCTGAATGCTGCTGGGGCCACCAGTAACTGTCCCTTGCTGTTCTCTTCCAGAGCAGGGTGAAGCTGCCCAGTCACACTGAAGTAAGGACATGGCTCTTCTGCTCCCCACTTGGCACTGCTCTCTCCCCTTCCCTCCCTGCTGTCCCTCGTCCCTTGTGCTCTGGGTTGGGGACTTCCAGCTCAGTACAGTGTCCTGTCATGCTCTGTTTTGGGGACAGCAGTGTCCCCAGCTCCCAGCCTGTCCACTGACTGGGGGAGATGGGAACAGTGAGGGTGGAATTAATGGGACAGAACTGGGTGGGCAGAGGGGTGGGCACAAAGGGTTAATGGGGGCATACCAAATGTGGGCACAGAGGGGCCAGACCCCTGCTGGTTAATGGGAGAGATGCTGAGGTTCCTGTGTTGGGAGGGGCTGGAACTGCTGGTGCTGGGAGAGGGAAGGTAGTGGAGTCTCGGCCCCAGTTTATCCAGTTGCACTTGCACTGGAGGAGCTGAGGAGGAGAGTTTGTGCTCAGCCCAGTCAGAGGTGCCAGCCCAGGGCCGTGAGCAGGATCTGCCCGTGCAGGGGGCTGCTGTGCCCATGGGCCCCAGGACCCTGCCGTGGTGGGGTCAGGCAGAGGCAGCCCGGGTCTCCCACCTGGAGGAAGGGGCTGGGAACGCCCCTGGGGCTGCTGGGGCTGGGCAGGGCTCTGTGTGGCTGTGGGGTACAGCCACGTCCTCCCGTGCCCGCTGTCCCTCGCTCTCTGCTCCCACCGTGTCCGACGTCCGAGTGGTCAGTGCCCTGCTGTGCCAGGCCCTGCTGGGTGCAGGAGCAGGTGCTTGGAGCACAGGAAGCAGCATGGGACTCTTGGGCCGAGCTGCTTGTGCTGAGCAGAGCCAAGGATGATGCCAGGGTGGTGTCCTGCCCTGGGGTCCCCAAGCCTGCAGCCTCCCAGCTGTGCTGAGAGCTTGGGGCTGCCAGCCTGGTACCTGTGTCACCTTCCTGGCTGCTGTCCCCTGGAGCCTGGAGGAGCCCCTGGAACTGCAGCAAGCTTCTGGCATGACGTGCCCAGCCTGGCCATGCCACCCCAGCCTGGCTGCTCACCGGGGCTGTCCCTGTTTCTTTGCTCTCTGCAGGGCACACAGATGATTTTCAACGCGGCCAAGGAGCTGGGGCAGCTTTCCAAGCTGAAGGTGAGGGCTGGGGGGCTGGGCTGGGGGTCACCGAGCTGAAGGTGAGGGCTGGGGGGCTGGGCTGGGGGTCACCGAGCTGAAGGTGAGGGCTGGGGGGCTGGGTTGCTCTCTGTTCCAGGGTGAGTGCCAGTGCCACTGCTGCCAGGACCCCACCACTGCCCCCTTGCTGGCTGGGCTGGGCTGGGGGCAGCAGGTCCTGGTGCTGTGCTGAGAGCAGGATCTGTGTCCCCCAGGACCACATGGTGCGTGAGGAAGCCAAGAGCCTGACCCCGAAGCAGTGTGCTGTGGTGGAGCTGGCACTGGACACCATCAAGGTGAGGGCACTCTGGGGCATTTGGGGTGCCCCCAGGGCTCTGACCCTGAGGCCCAGGCACAGGGAGCACTAGGGGGACCCTCTCAGACCTGCTGAGCCTCCTGAGGCCTTTCCCCCTGCAGCAATACTTCCACGCTGGCGGCGTGGGGCTGAAGAAAACGTTCCTGGAGAAGAGCCCTGACCTGCAGTCGCTGCGCTACGCCCTGTCCCTGTACACCCAGGCCACAGATCTCCTCATCAAAACCTTTGTGCAGACCCAGTCGTCGCAGGGTAGGACACGCCGCCCTGGCCCTGCTGTGCCCCCTCCTGCCCAGGCTGCCCCGCGGCCAGGACCCACCTTGGCTCTGTCCCAGGGGGCTGGGGGTCCCAGCCAGGCTCATGGTGGGGAAGGGAAGGGTGGGGAAGGAAAGGGCTTTTTCCTCCCGTGCTTTGCAGGTGAAGAGGGGCCATGGTGCCCAGCAGCAGCAGCCTGGCACTCCCCAGTTCCCCACCAGCAAGAACAGTGGGTCCCCAGTGCCAGGGCATTGCTGGACTGGCATGGAATTGGGGCCTGTGGGAGGGGGGAAGGTCACCTCTGGCCAGGTGTCACAGTGTTTGTCCCCTCTGGATGGCCCCAGGCACCCAGCACTGACAGGGTCCGGATGCTGTGCCAGGGCCTGTCCTGGGCATGCTGGATGCCCAAGCCCCTGATCTGGGCTCTGCTGTGCTGGGGTGCAGTGCAGGATGCTGGGCACTTTCCAGGGCAGGATCAGCCCTCAGCTCTAAATGCTGCCCTTTATTCTGTCCTTTGGCTGCTGGAGGAGGGCCCTGAGCTGCTCGGTGGTGGTCACGGGCCACCGCAGGGTGCCCCAGCCAGGCTTGTCTGCGTCCTGGGGGAGTGGGACGTGCGTTTGCTGTCCGTGAGTCTCCTTCAAGGGACGTCTGTCCTGTCTGTGCCTCCTGTGCCAGCCATGTCGGGGGCGTGGGGTTGGGTCTGGTGGGTGCCAGCACCCCTGGGTGTACCCTGTCCCCAGGAGCCCACACTGGGAGCTGGGGGTGCCTGGCACTCCTGTGTTGCTGCAGTGTTGTCCGGGTGCTTGGCCGTCAGTCTGTCTGCGAGATCTGATCTCTCTTTCTCTTTGTTTCCCCCCCTCCCTCACTGTTCCTGTTCCCCATGCACGTCATCTCCTTCCTTCTCTCTTTCTCATCTCCTTCTCTCTTCTTCATCTCTTTCCTCCTCCCTTCTTTTGCATCTCCTCCCTCCTCTCTTCGTTGTCATCTCCTTCCTCCTTCATCTCCTTCCTCCTCTCTTTGTGTACTCTGTGCCATGTCTCTGTCTCTTTCTCTCTCCTTCCCACTAGTTCATGGTGGGAAAGGGATTAGGTTTACCCTTAGTGAAGAGGTTTATCCTGAGAAGGGTACGTGTGCTACTCGCCCGCCCCTGCACCTGCCTGCCGCCGGCCTGGGCTAGTAACAGTCCCAGCACTGGGGTGGCCTGGGGACCCCCAGCGTCGCCGGCCTTGGGGACCCCCAGGATGGGCAAACTGCCACTCCAGGGCTGCTCTGGGGGGAGTTTGAAGGAGCTGTGCTCAGCCATACTGACCACCCCCAGAGCAGGTTGGGGGCTGTCCCTGTGGGAACAGGGGTGTCTGCCCACACGCTCTGGGCACCCCACATTGTCCCCAGCACTGCTGCACCCACCGTGACCTCCCCCTGGGACACGTGGCCCTAGGGGAGGCCATGCCACCTCCTGTGCCCCTCCTGCCCATCCTGCTGCCCTAAGGACCATTACTAGCCCTGCTCCGGCGCGCTCCGTCTGCCTGTCCTGGGGCGCAGGGAATGAGCCCCCCGCGGGCCCTGCTTGGCCTCCATCACACCCTGCTGGGGCGGGGGCTGCACCCCCGCTTGGCCTTCCATGCCCAGACCCCGTCCCCACCCGCCATCGCCTCCATCCCGGCTCAGCATGCGGGGCGGGGCCCGGGGGATGGAGGGGGGTGGAGGGGGATGGAGGGGGATGTGCCATCGCCAGCCCCGGCCCGGCCTGGCACCCTCACTGACCCGTGGGGACATGTCCTCCTTCCACTGCTCTTCCCAGCCCGAGAGCTGCCCACTGAGCCCTGCTGGATCTCTGTCTCCCCATCAGACCCACAGAGCCTGACCCTCTGCCTTGCACCCCGTCCTTCACCCACGGGTGCATGCACAGCTCGGGAGGCGTGGGGTGGGCTGACCTGTTGGTCCCCAGGCTCGGGGACCCCTGGGCTTGGTGTGGTCCCTGGGATGGAGGGGTACGAGGGGGTGGGTCAGCCTCGAGACACTGGTAGGGCTGTGGCTGCCCTGGCTGTGTCCCTCCTGCCTAGGGAGGGACCATGACACTGTCACTCCTCTGTGGCCAGAGCATGGGGAGCTGGGCCACTGTCCTCTGCCCCATCCTGGACAGGCCCCTCAGCCCTGCTTTAGCAAGGGGGGGTCCACAGGGGTGGGATGGCAAAGGCAGCGTGCTGCTGGGGGTGTCCTGCCATGTCCATCACAGCTGCTGCTCCCACACTGCTGTGCCTACCACCCTTTGGGACACACCCTAATGCCCCTTCCCACCCATGGTGGGTGACCTGCCTCCTCAGTGGGGTTAGTGTTGGGCAGGGCATGTCAGGAACATTGGGAAAACAGGCACTTCATCTCGTCCCTCTGTCTGCCACAGGCTCTGGCGTGGATGACCCCGTGGGGGAGGTGTCCATCCATGTGGAGCTGCTGACCCACCCCAGCAGTGGCGAGCACAAAGTCACCGTCAAAGGTGGGTCCTGCTGCCCGGGGTGCTGGGTCTGGCAGGTGACCGTGCTCCCTGAGCCTCAGCTGTCCCCTCCTTGCAGTGGTGGCTGCCAATGACCTCAAGTGGCAGACCTCGGGCATCTTCCGGCCCTTCATCGAGGTCAACATCATCGGGCCCCACCTCAGTGACAAGAAGAGGAAATTCGCCACCAAATCCAAGAACAACAGCTGGGCCCCAAAGTACAACGAGAGCTTCCAGTTGTGAGTGGCACCACGGGCTGGGGATGTAGGGACAGGCTGGGGGAAGTGTCCCCAGCACCTGGGGACCTCCAGGGGGCTGCCAGGGAGTTTGTTCATGCCCAATGAGGTGTTTTAGGTATTTGCTCATTGGTAAAAGCAGGGAGAGAGGAGCAGGAGTAAAAAGGAAAAGGCTTTCCTAGGGGTGGGGGTGGGGACAGCAGCCACGTAGGGGCTGTTAGTGGCCGGGCTAGGGGTGAAGTGTGACCCCTTTTGCCAACACTGCCCGTCCCTTACCCCCCCTCAGCACGCTGGGGACGGAGACGGGCCCCGAGTGCTACGAGCTGCAGGTGTGTGTGAAGGATTACTGCTTCGCCCGGGAGGACCGCACCGTGGGCATCGCCGTGCTGCAGCTGCGGGACATCCTGCAGCGCCCCGGCGGCGCCTGCTGGCTGCCCCTGGGCCGCCGCATCCACATGGACGACACCGGCCTCACCGTGCTCCGCATCCTCTCGCAGCGCAACAACGACGAGGTGGCCAAGGAGTTCGTCAAGCTCAAGTCGGACACGCGCTCAGCCGAGGAGGGCAGCAGTTAGGGTCCTGTGGCCCCCCGCCCTCGCCCCCCGCGCCCGGCCCCTGACAGAATCCTCCAGCCGTGTATAAGCCATAGGAGTGGCCACAGAGGAGTCGCTGCCCGGCGCTGGGGAGGGGGTGCTGTGGCTGCAGTGACAGACCCTCCCCTCCCTCCCCGGCCACCATGGCTGGCTGCCAGTGGTGCCGGGCACAGCCAGGCCCCCGTCACACCCCGCAGGAAGGTGCTGGTGTTGGGGGGGCTGCAGGGAGGGGCTGGAGCTGAGCCTGGCTGAGGGGAGCAGTCTGCCCTTCCCCAGCCTGTCTGAGATGGAGGAGCCCCAGTGGTTCATCCCTGAACCTCCACTGTCCCACCCAGCCCCACACCTCAGCGAGTGACACGAGGAAAGGGCTGCGGGGTGTGTGTGTGGCTGGTGCCATGTGTGGGTGTTGCTGAGTGGCTGGCACAGCGTGATGGCCCCTTGTCCCCATCCCTGAGCGTGGCGGTGTGTCCCAAGGGCAGGGCAGCTGCCAGCCCTGAGCACATACGTGTACATATGTAAATAGCTGTACATACAGGGCAGCTGGACAGGCTGTGTCCTGTACCCGGAAGGGCTATTGGGGCTGTTGGGTGGGCGGGTGCAGCCCCCACGGGCCCTGCACAGGGTCCCCTCCCTGGCTGGCAGCAGCATCACCAGGGTCGGGAGCAGCAGGGAGCAGCCCCCGGCCCATATCCTGTCTTCCCTGCCTTGCTGCCACCGTGGGCTACCCCACTGCCCCCCACAAGGTGCCAGGGCTGAGGGTGCCTGAGCAGAGGTACTTGTTCCTCTTTGCTCTGGCCGGTGGGGACCAGCATCCCTGAGCAATGCAGCCCATGGGATCTCCTTGGCGCAAGAAAACCCTTCCCACCCCGGCCCAGAGAAGCCCTCCCTCCCTCCAGTCCCCCAGTAAGCACCAGTTCTGTGCCCCCAGTTCCCCAGTGAGCACCATTTCTGTGTGCTAAGTGGTGTGCATGTCTCGTGCGAGTGCCTGGGAGGCCTGGGTGTGTGGTGCTGGGGTGGCCACCCCAGCTGGCCAGTTTGCCCCGAGTCTGGGGCAGACAGAGGCCTCATGACCCCACAAATCAATAGAGCTCTCTCAGCCCCTCCCATCCCAAAACAGGGTACCCCAAATGGCCCCCATGCTCTTTGTCTAGAGGGTTTGCCTGGGACCAGAGGGTTTCACTTTGCTCTCTCGTTTCTGTTCAATGTTTACACCCTTTTCTACCGGCTGCTCCTGCACGGCCAGGCTGGGGCTTGGCCCTGCAGCCCGACCGTGGTGCCCTGGCCCTGTGCCCCTCCCCAGAGTGTCCCGTTTGGCATGTGATTGAACTGACCAATTCTGCTCCTGTAGCACAGTGTCACCGATGCCTGTGTGTCTGTCCCGCCCCCCGCGGCGGCTCCCATGGATGCATGACAGTGAGATGTTTTGCACTATTTTGAATTTTTTGGGCTCTGTAAAAATATTTTATTATAACTGACATTAAAAAGCACACCCTTCACTGTGGCTCCTGTGGGGAGTTGGGAGGGGATGGGCATCGGGGGCATTCCCACCTCAGTGCAGCACTTCCACCTTTAAAGGGAAAACCAGGGATATCCAGCCTCAAGGATAACCAGCTCCATGGATAACCAGCTCTAGGGATAACCAGCTCCATGGATAACCAGCTCCAGGGATAACCAGCTCCAAGGATAACCAGCTCCAAGGATAACCAGCTCCAGGGATATCCAGCTTCAAGGATAACCAGCTCCAAGGATAACCAGCTCCAAGGACCAATAGCCCAGGGATGATCCCTGTTGCCACTCAGGCTCCTTGAGGGCACCTTTGCAAAACCAAGGATAGGTGTTAAATGGAATCTCAGGAACACAGAATCCTGAAATATCCTGAGTCAGAAGGGACCCCCAGGGATGCTCAGGGCAGCCCCTGTCCCTGCACAGCCACCCCAACAGCCCCACCCTGAGCAGCCCTGGCAGCGCTGGCCAAACGCTCCTGGAGCTCTGGCAGCCTTGGGGCCGGGACCATTCCCTGGGCAGCCTGGGCAGTGCCAGCACCCTCGGGGCCAAGAGCCTTGCCCTGAGCTCCATGCCAAGCCCTGCCACAGCTCCAGCCCCTCGTGGGCTCCTGGCCCTGTCCCAGAGCAGAGCTCAGCCCCTGCCCCTCTGCCTGCCCTGGGCAGGAGCTGCAGAGCTGGCATAGATGTGTCCTGGGAGGTTTTACAGTGCTGATAATTCCCAGGCATGGGAGTAATCAGGGACAGCCAGCACAGCCTCATGGAGGGCAAAGCCATCCCTTGCTGGTCTCGTGGCCTTCCCTGGTGGGGTGACTCCATCAGCAGATAAAGGGTGAGCTGTTGATGGCACCTGCCCGACTTCTGTGAGGCTTTTGACACAGTTCATCAAAACACTTTCCCCAGTAAATTGGATTGATGTGGATTTGATGAATGCAGGGCCCCGATGACCTACAGAGAGCTGGGGCTGTTCCTGGGCTCTGGCAGAGTCCTGCTTCACCCTTGAGAATTGTGGGGCAGCACCAGGCTTTGCCAGAATCATGGAATGGCTTAGGCTGAAAAGGACCTTAAAGCTCAAGTCCAACCCCATCCTTGTTCTTGGGCTTTTTTCCAGTGATCCTTGATGGATACACCCTTTCTTAAGGTTTTCTACATTAATTACCTTTAATCACCATAGTTTCCCATGAGGCTCCTGTGCCTGTGTGAAAAGAGAGCAGAGGTTCCCTGGGAGGCCATGGCAACACAGGCAGTGCCCCTGCAGCCCAGGGAGCTGCATGGGGAGCAGAGGTGGAGCTGCAGCCCTGGAGGAGCCTGAGCAGAGCAGGGGATGTGCCCTGGGGGAGCCCTGAGCCTGTGCAGAGGCTGTGCAGGGCAGGCCCTGGGGCTGGAGCAGCTCTGGCAGAACCTCAGGAGGTGCTGATGGAGGTGCATGGAGGCTGGGCCATGGGAGGGACCCCGGGCTAGAGCAGGGGAAGAGGAGGAGGAGGAGGAAGGAGCAGCAGAGACAAGGGGTGATGGACTGAGCACAACCCATGCACAGCTGTGGGGGAGGAGGTGGAGAATTTGGGACAGAAGTTGAGCCTGTGGAGAAGGGAGAGGCGGGGGGAAGATGTTTTATGATTTATTTCCCATGATCCTCAGAGGGGTGGATTAACAGCAATTTAAACAGTATCATAATTTATGCACCAGCTGCCCACTGCAAGCAGGACCATAAATACAGTCCATGAGAGAGCTGCCCTCAAACCCTGCTCAGTAAATCCAAGCCAGGCTCTGAGTGAGCCTGGTGGTCTCTTGGTCTGTGAGCTCTGGGATGCAATGCTGGGCACTGGAAAACCCAAACCCACCTTGAGTGGGAAAATGGAATCCCTCCCAGCCACCAGGACCTGGTTTAAGCAAACTCCTTTAGGCCTGGAGGAGAAAGGCTCCAGGGAGAGCTCAGAGCCCTTCTCAGGGCCTATAGGGGCTCCAGGAGAGCTGGAGAGGGACTTTGGACCAGGGCCTGCAGGGACTGGACAAGGTCAAATGGCTTCCCAGAGGTCAGGATTGGCTATTGCTGGTCCATCTTCCCACCATCAAATCTCACCTCAGTCACAGAGTGGAAAACAGCTGGGTTCTTGAGTTTAAATAAGTCCCTCTGAGCCCTGACTCTCATGACACTTCATCCTGCCACCTTCATGTAGCTCCCAGTCCTAAGGTTCCCAAAGCCATTAGAACTCCAGACCAGGACACAGCATTTTCATGGAATTATTTCATCTGCTCCTGAAATACATCCTGTTTGTGAGGAAAGGGGGAGGCTTGGCTCCAGGAGATATTGCAATTCCTCAGAGGAATGCCTTGAGAGAGGATGCTGTGGCACAGTGTCTAACTGGAACTGCACAGGTGGCTCAGGGAGGAGTGTACAATTCTCTACTCCTGCTCAAGAGAAGCCCAGCTGTGATTAACTGCACCAAACCTTTCTAGAGATGCTGCTGTTCCAGCTGCTGACATTACTCCTGCCAACACTCCCAGCCCTAACAGGCTGAGGAGCTGGAGTCTGCATGTCACCAGCTAAGCCAGGTCATTCAAATAAATCTTCCCTTTCTTGACAGGAAGCAGGTGAGTCTGTCCCAGGCCTGCTGACCACCCCTTCCCTGGGGGCTAAAGAGCTCCCTCAGACCTCCCTCCCTCCTTGAACTCCCTCCCAGCACCCTGCAAAAAGCCTCAAGGCCAGGGTTACATGCAAAGACTTCTATTAGCTTCAAAGGGTTAAAAGGCAGCCAAAAAACCCAGAGAAAACTCAAAAGGTGCTGAACCCCCACGCTCCCAGCCTTCCCAAACTTCAGAGGGTTCAGACCCCTCGGAACGGGACCCAGGGGCAGCCAGGCTCCGAGGGAAGGGCAGGGTGGGGGTCTCAGGGGTGTGCAGCTGCCCAGGCGCAGGGGGCAGGAGGGGCAGCAGCACAGGGAAGGTGTGGCTGGTGTCCCCTGAGCTGGTCAGCTCCGTCCCTGTGGGGCCTGCAGCCGCCTTGAGGGGACAATGGTCAGATGGGGACTGCTCCAGGGTTGGGTGTCCATGCAGGGCTCCCCGGTCCCACCCACTGCTGAGGATGTGCTACTGCAGCCCCAGGGCCAGGGTGCACACCCGGGGCACCTTCACAGCCTGGAGGAGAGCGTGGGGACAGGGACAGGGACAGGGACAGGGACAGGGACAGGGACAGGGACAGGGACAGGGACAGGGACAGGGACGGGCTGGGCACATCCTGCCGTGTCTGGGCACAGGGCACCCAGGAAGGGGCTGCCTGGAGGCTCCAGCTCCCCTGCCAGACCCTCACCCTGTGGAAGGCCACCTCACCCTGCAGGTCCTCCTAGTCCTGCTCCAGGCGGGGATAATTCTGCACCAGGCTCCAGAAGCACCTTCTGTCTCTGCTGCTGGAGGCACAGCTCTGTGGGACAGCCACAGCTCTGTGGGGACAGCCACAGCTCTGTGGGACAGCCACAGCTCTGTGGGGACAGCCACAGCTCTGTGGGGACAGCCATGGCTCTGTGGGGACAGCCACAGCACACATGGGGACAGCCACAGTTCTGTGGGAGAACCACAGCTCTGTTGGGACACACACAGCTCTGTGGGGACAGCCACAGCTCTGTGGGGACACACACAGCTCTGTGGGGACAGCCATGGCTCTGTGGGGACACACACAGCTCTGTGGGACAGCCATGGCTCTGTGGGACAGCCACGGCTCTGTGGGGACACACACAGCTCTGTTGGGACACACACAGCTCTGTGGGGACAGCCACAGCTCTGTTGCGACACACACAGCTCTGTGGGGACAGCCATGGCTCTGTGGGGACACCGTGACCCCTCAGAGAGGGGATGGCAGAGACACATGGAGCCTGCAGGACTGCCCACACCCCGGGGGATGAGGGGGTCAGAGCCCCCTTTTACCTTCCCCGGGACTGCCCAAAGGTGTGCTGGACCAGGGCTCTCCTCCCCAGCTGCATCCCTCTCCAGCCCCAGCCCCCCAAGCGCTGCGGGGAGGCCGAAGGGAGGCACAGCCTGAGCCCTGCCCGAGTGCCCAGGAGAGCTCTGTGGAGCCCCATGAGAGCAGGAGCATCCCCCAGCATCCTGCCCAAGCTCCTCCTGGCCCAGGCAGCTGTGCCCTCCAGCTGTGCCAGCAGTGCCAGCTGCTGGGCCTGGGCATCAGGGGCTGTGTCCTCCTGCCCTTGCTGCATCTCATCCCACATCTCATCCCTGCAGCTCCTTGGCACCCAGAGCTGCTCCTGCAGCTGCTGCTTCTCCTGGGCCTGGGGAGGGGTGAGCTGATGCCCTGTGGTTTTTCCTCTTTTTTTTTATTTTCTGTTATCTGTATTTCTTTTCTGCGTTATCTGTATTGTCACACACACATCTGTAACTCTGTAGCCTATTGTATTACTAACTCATTTTCCCAGTACTTTTCCATGGCCTTTCCCTAAGCAGAAAGACAAACTCCAGAGCTCCAAGCCCCCTGTGCTATCTTGGCTCTTCCTGGGAACCAAGGCCAAAACCAGCTCTTTGAGCTACATTTTCATGGACAAAGCACAGCTAGTTCCAAGGCAGGGGGCTCCAGAGGAGGGGTTTGACCTGGGGGGAAATTGAATCACCACTTGTCTTCCTAATTGGTGCTTTTTATCAATTATGCTAATTTCCTAAAACCTATAAATATGTACTCATCCCTGTGGGGTCAGGCTTTTGTGGACAACTTTTCAGAACTGCCTCTGAAAGGCCTTTATGATGGAATAGAGAAAATAAAGATCTGCTCTTATATTACCTCCTTACTAAAATGATCTCGAGTTTCATTTCCAGCTTGGGAAAAAGGCAACAGAGCATCAGGCAGGGCTGGGAACAGGGGCAGAGACACATCCCCATGTGTCACATCACTGAGAGCCCCCCTCAGAGGCTGCCCCTCTCTATGAGAGCCCATTTCCCACCATCTCTTTGGAGCTCTGAGCCTTGGGATCCCCCCACGGAGGGCTCAGGCCTGGAGAGCAGCTCTGCCTGCCCTGCCACCCCCATGGGCTCTAAAGCTCGTGTGAAGGTCCCTTCCCACCTCCAGGCTGGTCCCCACAGCAGGATTACCCTGCCCCGTTTTCTGCAAGGCCAGACAGGATCACATCACCTCCCTGAACCCCCAGAGACACCCCCAGAACTGGAGCAGTGACAGAGCAGAGAAACCCAGGTGGTGAAAAGGGACACTGCCAGCACAGCAGCAGAGGGGAGGTGTCACACCAGAGCACTCAGGGACACACAGGAACCTGTCCCCAGCACACAGGGACACACAGGAACCTGTCCCCGGCACACAGGGACACACAGGAACCTGTCCCCGGCACACATGGCAGTGCCGCAAGGCTGCACCAGGAGGGTGCCCCACCCATCCCAATGCCACCAAGGAGCAGAGACCCAGAGCAATACCCAGAGGCTCAGCTTCTCCTGGGGACCCACACCAGGCAAGCAGCTCCTGCCCAGGCCCAGGAGGCAGCGGGCACAGGCCCAGTGAGGGGTGGCCAGCACGGAGCCCCTGCACCTGGATCTCCTTCATCCCCGTGCCCTTGTGCAGTGCTGGACAAGAGAGAGGCCTGGATCTCCACAGCCTTGTGCTGCCATCCCACCTGTGGGGCAGAGACACCCCTGGCACCCCCAGAGGGGACCCTGGCACCCCCAGCCCTGCTGGGCTCCCACCTGGGGCGGATGGGCCGGGCAAAGCCGGGATGGTGGCACTGGCCTGGCACAGGGACAGGGACAGGACCATCCCCAGGGTCTTCTGCAGCACCCCGGCAGCCCTGGGCCTCTGCAGCACCCTCAGAAAGCTGCAGGGAGCCAAGAGGAGGAGCAGGGAGCAGGGCAGGAGGTGGCAGAGCCTGGAGGGGGAGCAGAGCCGAGCAAGGGGCAGCAGAGCCCAGAGAAGGGACAGCAAGGGCAGAGAGCAGGGCACGGGGTGTCTCCCTGGGCAGAGGGGCTAAGCCTGGGCACAGCCTGCTCCCCCTGGCACAGCACTGCCATCTCTCCCCAGGCCTGTCCCTGCTCCCCTGCAGGCACAGCACAGCCCGGAGCCCCTGCAGCTCCTCCAGCACAGCCAGCTGGTGTCCAGCTTGGAAAAGCCAGGTGTGTGCTAAGGAGGGCAGGAGCCTCCCCTGAAATGGAGAATGCAAACCACTCCCTCTGAATTGTTATAAATTTGAAGTTAAGGGGCTCTCAGGCAAAGATATGGGAATAGAAATAACAGTTCTTTATTGGGAAAATTAAAAATACAAATGCAATAGTACAAAAAAACCCTGCCAGAGTCAGAGCAGGCCCTGGCCCCCTGTGTGTCAGGGTGGTGGCACAGCCCCATCCCATGGGGGCTCAGCCCTCCTGCAGTGCCAGCTGTGCTTAGGGAGCGGGGCAGGAGGTGGCAGAGCCTGGAGGGGGAGCAGAGCCGAGCAAGGGGCAGCAGAGCCCAGAGAAGGGACAGCAAGGGCAGAGAGCAGGGCACGGGGTGTCTCCCTGGGCAGAGGGGCAAAGCCTGGGCACAGCCTGCTCCCCATCCCACGGGCCACCCATGCCCAGAGCTGGCAGCACTGCCATCTGTCCCCAGGCCTGTCCCTGCTCCCCTGCAGGCACAGCACAGCCCGGAGCCCCTGCAGCTCCTCCAGCACAGCCAGCTGGTGTCCAACTTAAGACACCTTGGGCTTCCCACAGCTGTGCTTGCTGGGGTCCTGCAGCAAAGGGAGAGTCAGTGCCAGGACAGAGCCCCCCCGGGCTCCCCCAGGAGGGATCCTTCCCATCCAGCCTCCCTAGGGGCAGAGCTCACCCCCAGCTCACCCAGTTCTGAGCTTCACTGGGCACCAACACAGGGAAAGCACCTGCAAGGGATGCTCTGGTTCTACAGCTGCATGCCCAAAGCAGGACCTGCACCTGCAGCAGTCTCCCACAGGTGCTGCAGATTCCTGCTGGTGCCTTCAGCTCCTCTCTGCTCAGCACAGGCCTGTGCTCCAAGCACTCCTGGTGCATGCATTGTGGGGACAGAGGTGCCACAGCTGCAGAGGGGGAAGCAGCCAGGCTGCTCTGGGGTAGGGGATAGCTGGAGGGTGTCCTGAGGAGCTGGTCTGGATGGTCTCCAGGACCCTGCAGCCTCAGAGCTGCTCCACACTTGCCTGGAATCACACCTGGGGCACAGAGGGGCTGATCCAGAGCAGGTCTTGGCCAGCTTGGCACACCCCAAACCAGGCAGGGCAAGAGAGACAGGGGTGGAGGGACTGCAGGGCCCCAGCAGCTCCATCCCCATCCCTGCAGCCAGGCTCTCACACAAAGGGCTCTTCCCCATCATGGTTGATGCCCGGGGTGCAGGGGTGGTGCTGCCCAGCTCCTCCATCAGCCAGGCCGGGGAGGCTTTGAGCTGCAGGGGACAAGGCAGGGGGGCTGAGGGCCAGCAGGAACCCCCGGGGGCTCAAGGAGGTCCCCAGGGCACACAGAGCTCCTGGTGGAGAGGGGCTTCTCCTGGGCAGGGACCTGTGGCCAGAGCAGCCTGACCCCAGTGGGCCTGCAGGGACATGGGGACACCCCTGTCCTGCAGGAAGAGCTTGGTGAGGAGGGCACAGTGCCCAGGGAGAGCTGTGGGAGCCAGGCAGCCCCTGCAGAGCCAGCACCAAGAGCCACAGCCCCACAGCCCACCCACCAGAGACACAGCCCAGATGTGCTACACCCAGCTGTGCCCCCCCCCCTGCCCAGGAAGAGCCCAGTGCACCTTCCCAGCTGAGCTCCAGAACCTTCCCAGGTGCTCCTTACCTCTGCCAGGTGCATGGAGGGAGAAACAGCAGTTAGAGACATGGAAGCAGCAGGAACCTCCAGGGCTCTGAGCAGGGACGTGGCCAAGGTGGATCTGAAATGGGGAAGCCAAAGAAAGGGGAACGCAGTGGGGAGCACCCACAGCTCCTGGCACACACACAGGTGGCTGGAGCTGTGCCAGGGCTTGGCATGGAGCTCAGGGCAAGGTTCTTGCCCCCGAGGGTGCTGGCACTGCCCAGGCTGCCCAGGGAATGGTCCCGGTCCCAAGGCTGGGAGCCCTCTCCAGGAGCCTCAGGGTGGGGTTGTTGGGGTGTCTGTGCAGGGCCAGGGGCTGGACTCGGTGCCGTTGGTCCCTTCCCACCCAGGACATTCAAGGACTCTGCCCTCAGGGTACCCTGACCAAGGCCAGTTCTGCCTGGGGGGGGCACACGGGGATTTTCCTCCTGCCCCTCAGTCCCTCCCAGGCTCCCACAGCCCAGCCAGCTCTGCCTGCCAGGGGATCTCACCTGGCTGGGATCTCACCTGGCTCACAGCAGCCCCACCAGCTCCTCAGGACAGCATCCCTGTTCTCCAGAAACCATCACAGGGCTGTTCCTCTGGCAGGACACAGCACCCCACAGCCCAGCCTGCAGCTTCCCAGAGCAGTTTGGTGCAGAGCTCTGCTCACAAGCAGCCAAACACCTGGGAAGGTCCCTGCAGTCAGAAGTGGTGGTGGCCACACGGCTTCTCTTGCCCTGCTGTGGGGCTGCTGATGGGAAGCAGCACACGGTTTCCACAGTTTCACCCTCAGATGAGGAGTTTCAGCCCAGCAGGATCCACCTCCCACCCTGGGAGGATGCCCAAGGTGCCACCACAGTCTCCAGACAGAGGACCACATGTGTGGAGCCCCTGCCCAGCCCACCACAGCCACAGCATTCCCTACTGTCCAGCAAAGTGGGACACAATGAAAGCATTCATGGGGCACTGTGTTTCTGGAAGTGGGAGCTGCTGAGGTGGGTCAGGTCAAGCTCCTGGGCCCAGCTCCCATCACTGCCCTGAGGCACCTGAAAAGCAAAGGGGTCAGAGGGGCAGTGGGGGGCTCTGGGTGGTCACAGCAGCCTGCTCCCAGCTCACCCCCCTTGCACCCCTCATTCAGCAGGTAAAGGATGCCAAGCCAGCCTCGAGGGGCTCCAGGCATGGCTGGCTGTCCCAGAAGGTGACAAACACCAAGGGATCCCCTCGGTTACGTGCTCCTCCTGATCCAGCTGGAAGATGTGCTGGAAGGCAGAGACAGGAAACCAGGAGTGGCCAGGAGGGGACAGAGGTGCCCCCAGGCAGCACCTTGGTTCCTGCCGGGGACAGCTGTCACTTGTCTCTGCCCCAGCACGGGAAAAGGTGGTTCTGGGCAGGCCGCGCTCTCGCAGAAGGAGTCTGGACTCTTTTCCACACCACCCCTGAGCAGCCCTTTTCTGTGGAGCACCTCGGGGGGAGCAGTGACTGCTGAGCCCTGGGCTGGCAGGGCCTGAGGCACAGCCACGATGGACACAGAGCACAAAACCAGCAGGGACATGCAAGGCCCCCCCTCGGTGGCTCACAGCAAAGGGACACAGCTGGGGACACCCCTGGGGCACCCCTGGGTGACACCCACCAGGTTAAAGTGCTGCTGGGGCTTCTGGCTGGTGCAGCTGGTGCAGAGCTGCTCAAAGCTCTGTGCTCACACACCTCAAACCCGTGGGCAGCAGAGGCCAGCGCAGGGCACCCCCAGGCACAGCCACCCCCATGTCCCCATGCAGGGACAGCTCTGTCCCAGCTGCAGCAGGACCAGGAGCAGGCAGCCCGGGAGAGGGGAGCTGCTCCTCCCACAGATGTCCAGGGTGCCAGTGGAGCTGTGCTGGCCCTTCAGTGGCCACAGGGCACGGCTGAGCCTCCTGTTGGAGGTGAGGGGTGAGAGGGTGGCTCTCACAGTGACCGGGTGAACACGAGGTGTGTGTTAAGAGAAGATTTGTGGACGTAGAGTCGTGTTACTGCAGTGTGTCCTCCCCTTGCACTGCTGTCGTGGGGTGGCCTTGGTACTCGGGGCATTTGGGAGGGTTGGCCCGTTACTGTGGCAGCACCTGAGCTCCAACCAAGGTGTAAGAAAGTGATCTGCACCCTGGACAGCAAGGAAGGAACCGACTGACAAGACTTCAGAGGAGCTAGAAGTGCAAAAGGCAGAGCGTCCATCACCATGGGGCTGATGGCCATGGGGGCTCCCAGCGCTGTAATTTTTCCTTATTTAGTCCTTTTGTCTTTTTTGTTAAGGTTTAATAAACCTTTATAATTTTACAAAGTGAGCAGTCGTTTCTCACCCTCCTCACCACCAGCTGAAGATCTGTCTGTGCACGTCCTTGGCCAGGGCACCCCGGGCATGCAGCACCTGCCTGGACAGCAGTGTCACCAAGGTCACAGTGAGCCAGCAGGGGCCACCTTGGGGTGGCACAGCCAGCCTGGGGCACCTCCCCGTCCAGCAGAGCACAGAGTAGCACAGGGCCTCGCTGCCTGGCTGCAGAGGGACAGTCCTGGTCCCTGAGGGACAGTTTGGGTGGCATCAAGTCCTCGGCCACCTCCATGGCACAGCTGTCCCCACGCTGGTGCTGCCCTGTGCCCACGGTGTGTCCCAAGGGCAGGAGGGCAGCCAGGATCCTGAACTGCTCCAGCTGCCAGACTCAGTGACACCTTGGGCACAGCAAGGGAGGGGTCCCTCTGAGGTTTGAGCTTTTCTATTTTCACATTCTGTGCTGCTTTAGTGTGTGGGTCTGGGTTCACATGAGGGGATGGTGAGCTCTGTGCACAGAGCAGGGAGACAAAACAATTCCTGCTCCAGCTGGGGACCAAGGACAAAGGATCCAAATCTCAGGCCCAAGAGCACAAACAATGTGGGCTGAAGAGAGAAAAACAAGAAGGATGGGACTGCATGGGCTGGAGCTGGAATTGAACAATGATCTCCAGTCTGTAAATGGAGCAGAACTGATCAAAGAGAGAGACCCCGTGACCAGGTGTCCATTTTGTGACCATTTTGGTTCATCTTGGGTGCAGCCCTGGCTGGGCTCTTGTACTGCCCAGGGTGGATCCATGGAGGCCTTTTTTATCCCTACTTTATTCTTTTTTATCCCTGCTTTATTCTTCAGCTCTGTCTAGCTCTGTTCTAGCTCAGCCCTCCCAAGGCCTCTCTCATGTCTGGCACACACCAGCACGAGCACAGAGCCAGCCCTGTCCTGTGCCTGCCCTTGGTCCTTGGGGCAGAGCTGGAGCAGCTCCCAGCCCCAGGGCAGGGGGGAGCAGGGCAAGCAGCAGCTCAGGTGGGTGCCCAGGGGACACCAGACTCTCTTCTCACCTGTGCTGAGCCCCTGCAGGGTGCTGCTGGCCACCAGAGGTGACCCAGGGGACACCAAGCCACCAGAGCCCCTACAGCCACAGGGTGTGGAGCCCCCCAGGTCAGAATGAGCCCCCAGACCCACGGGAAGGGAGTGAAGCCCCCCCAGCTCCCTCCAGAACCCCGTGGGTGGGACCCCTGAGCCCCTCACAGCCATGGGGTCTGACCCCCCCTGCTGCTGCCAGTGCTCCTGATGCCTTTTTCTCTGGCCATAAAAATACAAATTAGACACAGCCAGAGTGATCAAAGGGTACCTTTGTGTGAGGAACCTCAGCAGCACAAATCCACCAGGTGGGAAAGGCTGGAGATGCACGGTGGGCCTGGCCCATGGACAGTTTTTATAGATTCTGCAATTAGCATATCTGACAGGAACCTCCAATTAGAAACCCCTGGTGAAGCAATTCCCCAGTTCTAGCACCTTGCAGGTTCCCCCTTTAGGATAAGATCCCTGTTTAGGTTTCCACCTTGGTTTCTAAGTAAAACCAAGACAGACAAACCAACAGGTGTTGGGTTTTTTTTGTTTCTTTTCTGCCTGGGTTAGAGTTGGGATTGGAAGTGTTTGAGATGCTGTTTTGTGTTTGGACTCAGATGTTTGTCATTTCTTATCTATATTACAGTCTTGTGAGTTCTACAGTATTTGATGAACAAGCTATAAAAGGGCTCTGTATTTATTTCTACAAGGTCTTTTAAGGAAAAATTATCTAATTGAGAAATGACGCAAATTATTTTTACTTTTTTACTTTTACTTTTAATCTAATAACTAATCACCTATGTTCTGCAATGTGGAATTTTCTGTCTAATTACAAAATACCACCCAAACCCGAGAAGAAGGACTAGCTACTGCCTTAAAACTTTTATCTGAGTTTTATATATATATATAAATACATTCCAAAAACTTTAAACTCCAAGTTTTCTATCACGTGACATGACACGCTTCTATTCAAACTATACACTCATAATCTTAGTTCCAGCATTGAATTTTGGAAGCCTTCCCCAGGGCCTCAGGTCCATGCAGTGTTCTCTGGAGGGTCTGTGCCTGTCAGCACAGAAAGTCTGAAATTCTCAGCAGCCGGGGCTGCAGCACACAGGGATCCTGGAAGTTTTGTCTCCCTTGGAAAAGTGTGAAATTAAGGTACAGTATGAGGCTACAGAACAACAGCTCTATGTGCAAAGGACACAATATAGAAAAGCAAAAAAGGGCAAACCCAAAGGCCATCCCTGCCCCGCCTGCCGCCCTTTAATTAGCCGTTAATTGGAGGGGGAGTGGATTATGTTCCCTGCCCCGGGGGTGCTGGTGCCCCCCAAGACCCTTCCAGCTCGGGCACCTCGGTACCCCTGACTGGGACCAGCCAAGGGCCCCACAGGAGGCACCCCAAGACTTGGGGAGCACAAAGGAGCCTCGCAGGCACCCCCAGCACGGGACACCCCAAACTCTCAGTCCCCCCCCCCGGGACACCCCACGAGCCCCTCGTGGCCAGCCAGAGACCCCTCCTGTTGAGGGTACCCCAGATGTGTCCTCCCTGAAGGGCACCCAGGGCCCCTCCAGGTCCCCCATGCAGGGCACCCCGAGGACCCCAGAGCTCGGCCCCCTCCCCAGCGAGGGACAGGCTCCCCCTCGCCCTGCTGGGGCTCCAGCACCTCCGGGTGTCCGTGGTGCCACTCTCCAGGGGTGTCACTGTGAGCAGGTCCCCGTTTGCCACGGCCCCAGCTGCCCCTGTGTCCCCAAGCCCTGGCTGTCCCCACACACCCGGGGGGGAGGCCAGCCCTGCAGGGCCAGAATGAAACCCTGGTGGCCAGGTGCCACATGGAGGGTGGGTACAGCTGGGACAGTGACAACGGGGTGTCCCAGGGAGGTGAGGGATCACGAGCATGGACAATGGTTTGGGTTGGAGGGACCTTGAACCCATCCAGTGCCACCCTGCCATGGCAGGGACACCTTTCACCATCCCAGGCTGCTCCCAGCCCCACACGGATGGATTTTGGGACTGGCAGCAGGAACATCTGTGGGACGGGGGAAGGCCAGAGCCAGAGCAGGATCACCCGGCCTGCACAGGGACAAAGCCACCTGCAGGAGGTGGCACTGTCCCCACTGCTCCTGCTCCTGCCCCAAGCTGGCACCTTTCTCCCTGGGCCCACGGAAATGGGAACAGGCACCAAGAGGCTCCAGGCAGGGAGACACTGGCTAGCACAAGGA
Source organism: Passer montanus (assembly GCF_014805655.1). NCBI lineage: Eukaryota > Metazoa > Chordata > Aves > Passeriformes > Passeridae > Passer > Passer montanus. The sequence goes on from NW_024358058.1 coordinate 890,100, forward strand.
TTCATATATAGTAAAAAGTCTTTATTAAGAAGGCTTTGAAGTCAAAAAATAAAACTCTTGATACAATTTTCATAACCGTCAAGTCAGCTCAGCAAATATATAATCAGTACTTTAGCCATGTAAGGTTAAAGGTCCGTTATTTTCTTTTTAAAATAAAATATATTTTAGTTTTTAAAATTTATTCAATAAAGTACATATTTTCCTATAAATTCCCTACATATACATAAAGAGGTAAAAATAAAAAAATAAAACAAAAACAAAGAAATTTAAAAAAAAGAAAAACAAACCCAACCAAAGGAAAAAAAAAACCAAACCAAAACAAAACAAAAAAAACCCAAACCCCAAACTAACCCCAAAATAAAATGGAGATAGAAATCTGTCTGGTTTTCGTGACATGGTGTGTTAACTGTGCCCCCTCCATTCCATGACCTCCTGATCTCACATCACACATTTCTGGGCAGTTTTCACATTGGCAAAATACAAGATAGACCTGCGTTACAAAAAAAAAAAATAAAATATATATATATATTTATAGAACCACTGAGAATCATCCAAAAAAAAAAGCCTACATACAAAAAGAACCACAAAAAAAATTATTATAATAATAATAGAATGATTTTAAAAAAATAAAAGACAACCCTTGTGTGTCCTAAAATAAAAAGTGCAACCGGACCTTTTCTTTCTGGTTATTTCAGTTTGCAAACGGAATACTGGTATTTGGGAAGGACTGGTGGAGAACAGCCGGGCTCCCTCCCCAGCCCCACAGCCAGGTGAAGAGTTAAAGCTATTCTGTAAACATCGGAGTTTCCTCCTCGCGGAATTCACGCCCCTCTTTCCTCATCCTCATCCTCTTTTTCTTCGGCCCCTTCTCCCCCACCCTCCCGACCCCCGTGCTCGGCCTCCCCCCGCCCTCCGCGCCTCTCTGCCGCCGCCGCCGCCTCTCCCCCCTCCCGCCCCTGCGCCCGTCGCATCTGGTATTAAATAAAAAGCTCGATTTCAACAGTAGAAAGTCCTTAAAACGCCGCGGTGTTGGGGTGGAGGGCGAGGCCGCCGGGCGAGCCCCCGCGCTAGGAGAAGATGTGGATGGCTTGGGTGGCGGGCACGTGGCACGCGGGGCACTGCGGCTGCGCCCGGCCGCAGATGCGCAGGGCGCACTCCATGCAGAACAGGTTGTGGCCGCAGGGCACCAGCGCGGCCATCACCTCGCTCTCCAGGCACACCATGCACTCCCGGGAGCTCTTGCGGTGCCCGTCCGAGCTGCTGGAGTCGGTGGGCGAGCCCGAGGCGGCCGAGATGCTGCCGGGCAGCGAGGAGGAGGAGGAGTAGCCGGTGCTGTTGGAGAAGGAGGAGAGCGAGCCCTGGGCGGGCAGCCAGGCCAGGGCGCCGGCGGGGTCGCTGGGGATGCGCCGCGCCGAGGGGTGCTCCAGCGCCGCCGCCCCGCTCTCGGGCAGCGTGGGCGAGTGGCGCGGCGTGGCCGGGCCGCTGTTGCGTCTCTGCGAGCTGTTGATGGAGGAGCAGCTGCTGAAGGCCTGCAGGGGGTTGCCCGAGCGCTCGAAGGGCGACCAGATGGTGGTGGTGGGCGTGGTGAGGTCGAGGGCCAGGAAGTCGAAGCCGAAGTCGCACTCGTCGGAGCCCAGCGGGGCCGGGGGCTCGCTGAAGGTGCTGTAGGGGCTGGTGGGGCTGGCAGCCGCCACGCGCCCGCTGTAGAAGGACTCGGTGGAGCCGCTGCCCAGGGAGCTGAGGCTGTCGTTGCGCAGCGCGGCCGAGGGCCGCTGGGCGGGGTGGGGGGCCTTGGCCCACGGGGCGGCCGCGCCGCCCTGCAGGTCGAGGCAGACGTCGGTGCCGTTGGAGTGGAAGTCGTTGTCGGCGTTGACGTCGATGAAGGAGCCTGTCCTCATGGTGATGTGCGCCTCGATCTCCTCGCGCGCCCGGTCCACGTTCTCGGGCATGCCCGTCACCTCGAACACGGGCTCCTTGTCCCGGCTGGGCGTCACGATGTACGTGTGCGTCTGCTGCTGGATGCGCTTGATGGTGGCGCCCTTGGGTCCCACCACCAGCCCCACCACGCGGTAGGGGACCCTCACCTGGATGGTGGTCTGGCCCGGCAGGTTGGGGGGCCCCTGCAAGGCCCCCGTCAGCCCGTTGACCTTGTTGCGCGTGGCCCGGATCATGGAGAAGTGCTCGGCGGCCGAGAGGATCTCCCGCTTGGCCATCTCCACGTCCTCCTTCCTGCCCGTGACGATGAACACGGGCTCCTCGCCCCTGACCGGAGTCTTGATGTACGTGTTGGTCTTGGCACGCAGGGCTTTGATTTTGCAGCCTGCGGGGCAAGGAGAAGGGGGAAAAAATGTCACATCAATGCTGGGGCCTCACAGTGACCCTCTGCTCACCCGGGGGGGGACACAGGAACCCGCAGGAACCAGCAGGTCCCTTTGGCTCTGCACCTGCAGCATGGAGAGAGGGGTCCCTCCCGCCTCCAAGGCAGATGGGGGCTCATGGCTCAGTGCCGGGGGGCTGCCCTGGCTTCTCCCAGCTCCTGGCACTGTTCTGACCCTCCGGGGTTGGGGATAGCAGGATGCAGCCCTGCTCTGGAGGGCTGGGACAGGCGTGGGCAGAGGTGCCAGGGCAGGCAGTCATGGGGCACCACCAGGGCCACGGAGCAGGTGAGAAGCTGGATTCACTCCACAGGTGTTTAAGGAGGTACAAAGAGAAAAAGATGCCAAGATGGGAAGGAAGGAAAAGGCTGTTTGGATCCTGCAGGTCCACTGACACCTCTGAGCCAGCTGCTGAACCTGAGGAACAGCCCTGGATGCACTCCTGGAGGGACAGGGGAGCTGGACCTTCCCCAGGTGGGGGACACAGCCACCCCCTCCCCTCCCCGTCCCATGGGAGGGCTCCCCCGTGCCCAGGCTGGGGCAGGGGCGCTCCCAGGGCTCCTGCTCTGCCTGTTCTGGAAAGTTCTGCTTCCCCTGCAGGAGGAACGTGATTCAGCAGGCAGAGCTGCCCACGGCTGCCTGTGGGATTGCGAGATGGGGCTGCAGCTTTGCCTTGGCCCCATGCAGCCCTGGGCACAACCCTGGGCACGGCCCTGCCCCGGCCCAGCTGGGCTCTGGCCATGGCTCCTGGCAGCATCGTCCACCAAAGGCTCCTGCTCTCCTCTGGGGCTGCAAAAGGCTCCAGCTCTCCTCCAGAGCCCCTTTGCTCTGCCCCAGTGAGGAGCAGTCTGTGGCTGCCAGCCCAGCCCCACTCCCTGCACCCCCAGCCCTAATTGCATCCACTCTTAATTAAGTCCCCACGAACCTGGCACAGAGTGACTGAGCTTGGTGACCACTGGCACACAGCAGTGAGGGACCCCCTCTGTCCCCCCACACCCTGAGCCGTGCAGGGCACCCAGCAGGAAGCTGGGAGCCAGCAGGGATGGAGGGTGCTCCCTGGAGCCCTGGGCTGTCCCTGGGCTCTGCAGATCCCTGTGGATAAACAGCTCAGCTCCTCCGGGCACAGCCAAGCAGCTGCGAGTGCCTGGCTGGCTCAGGGCACTCCTTCCCCTCCTCCTCTTCCCAGACGCTCCCTGAGGAAGGGCAGGGCTGCTCTTCCAGCTGTGAGGCTGGAGAAGGAAAGGCCTAGAAGGCTGAAGGGCCTCAGCACATGAAAGATGCAGAGCTGCTGGACAGAGTCCAGAGATGCTGCCAGGGCTGGAGCCCCTCTGCTCTGAGCCAGGCTGGCAGAGCTGGGGCTGCTCCCCTGGACAAGAGAAGGCTCCAGGCAGAGCTCAGAGCCCCTGGCAGGGCCTGAAGGGGCTCCAGGAGAGCTGCAGAGGGACTGGGGACAAGGCCTGCAGGGACAGGAGCCAGGGAATGGCTGCCAGTGCCACAGGGCAGGGCTGGATGGGAGATTGGGCAGGAATTGTTGCCTGGCAGGGGGTGAGAATTGGGTTTCTGTAGCCAGGTTTTGGTAGCAGCGAGGTTACAGGGGTGGCTTGTGAGGAGCTGCCAGAAGCTTCCCCTGTCTCCACAGAACCAATTCCAGGTGGCTCCAGGATGGACCTGGCACTGGCCAAGGCCCAGCCCAGCAAAGATGGTAGGGACACCTTGGGATCATGGGTTTAAGAAGGAACAAAGGTCTTGAGCAGCTGTAACTGGGTCTAGAGCAGAGCAGGGTTAGAGAAGCAGCTCTGCTGTCACCCGGGGCAGGGCAGGAGGAGGGGCAAGAGCTGAGATCCCCTGCGGCCTCTGGGGAGAACCATGGTGAAGGCCATGGAAGTCCACAGGGGTGTGGATGCACCTGCAGCCCCAGGAGGAGCCCACAGGGAGCAGGGGCATGCCCAAAGAAGAATGTGAGCCTGAGGGAAGCCTGAGCTGCAGCAGGGTCCTGGCAGGGACCTGTGGACAGAGGAGCCCACACGGTGCAGGTTTGCTGGAAGCACTTGTGACCCCAAGGGGACCCAGGCTGGGACATGTGTGCAGACCTGTGTCCCTGGGAGGGACCCCACCCTGGGGCAGGGGAAGGGCTCCAGCTCCTCTCCCTGAGCAGCAGCAGGAGCAACATAGGATGCAGTGACTGTGATCCCCATTCCCCTCTCCCTGCACTGCTGGAAGGCAGAAGGAGAGCCCAGGAAGGAGGGAGAGATAAGGGAAAGGTATTTTAAAGATTTATTTTACTTCTCATGGCCCTGCTCTGATTTTGTTAATAATAAATTCAATTAGTACCCCCAAGCTCCAGTCTGTTTGCCCTTGTCCACACTGGGTGAGGGATTTCTCCCTGCCCTTATCTCACCCCATGAACCCTCTGCTGTAATTCCTCTCCCCTGTCAACTTGTGAAGGGCAGTGATGGAGCAGCTTTGGTGGGTGCCTGGAACCAGCCAGAACCAACCCACTAAAGTGAAACAGGGTGCCCAGAGCAGCTGTGGCAGTGCCCCAAGGCCAGGCTGGACAGGGCTGGGAGCAGCCTGGGACAGTGGGAGGTGTCCCTGCCATGGCAGGGGTGGCACTGGGTGGGCTTTAACATCCCCTCCAACCCAAACCACTCTGGGATTCTGTGACTCAGCCAGGGCTGGAATGGCACAAAAGTTGAGTCAGGTCTGTCCCAAGCAGGAAAATCAATCCAAGCTCTCCAGCAGAGCAGAGGGGGAACAGGAGCTGTGCTGCTCCTGCAGCCCCAGGAGTGCTGCAATCCCAGGGCACCAAGCCTTGGGGATGACAAGAAGTAAAAAACTGTCACACTGGGTGGTGTCACAGCCAGGCTCCTCGGCACCACCAAGCCCTGGCAGGTGGATTTATGGCTGGGGCACACCAGCAATGGCCCAGGGACCGGGGCAGGGCAGAACCATCCAAGGTGACATTTACTGAAGCCATTGCCGTGTGCCAGCTCCTACAGGGCTGTGCTGGGAGAGGCACCTGCAACTGCCACGTTCCCCTCCCAGACTGATCCTGGTACCTGCTGCAGGATCTGCCCCTGCTGCACTGCTGGGCACAGCAGGACCAGCCCAGGGCAGGGGGGAGGCTCTGCTGTGCTTCCCACGGGCACCAGCCTCATGCCCATGGTCCCAAATTCATCCTTTGCACATCACAGAACCATGAATATCTCAGCTTGGAAGGGACCCTCAGGGATCATTGGTCCAACCCCTGTCCCTGCAAAGCCACCCCAACAACCCCACCTTGAGCACCCCTGAGAGCTCCTGGAGCTCTGGCAGCCTTGGGACCATTCCCTGGGCAGCCTGGGCAGTGCCCAGCTCTTCCCCTGAGCTCCACCCCAACCCTCACCAAGGGGCAGTTTCAGGATGCCAAGCCAGTGGCAGCTCCAGGAGCTGCACACAGGACATGGGGACATGTCCCACAGGGACATGGCCCAGTGAGGCTCTCCCTCACCCACTCCAGCACACCAGCAGCACCAGTGGGACCCAAATGATGCCACAGCAGCGCCAAAGAGGGAAGAGTTTGTCTGGCTGCTCCCGTGAGCTCTTCACAGGGACAAAGCCAGAAACCTTGGATAAAAATCAAAGGGTGCCTGGCTTGGCCAGTTCCACCCTCCTCAAACCAGCAGCACAGCAAAAATGCCCCCAGCCCGTGGCTGCTGGATGCTGCCAGGGCCAGGGATGGCACCAAACACAGCTGGGGTGGGAGCTGCTTTCCCAGGGGAGGGGCAGGTCTGGGAGGGTGGGGGTGTGGGGTCACCCCTGGCTGTCCCAGAGGCACAGCAGGAAACGCTGGGAAGGGAGGCACTGCCTGGGGCCGTGTGCTGGCACCAGCAGGAGCTGTGCCTGAGCAATCCCAGCAGCAGCACACACCATGGACCAATCTGCCCTGTCCTGTCCCAGGCCCAAACTCCTCCTGGCTGCAGGGACTCCCCAAAGTCCCAAACTTGGAGCAGGCAGGATGGGCAGGAAGAGCAGGACGGGGCTCAGGGCAGCGTTCCACACTGGCACAGAGAGCCATGGCTCTGGGACACTGGGGACAGGTGACACGGGCTGCCAGCAGGACACCCCTGTCCTGCAGCACACCTGAACCCCCTGAGGGTGCTCAGGAGGGGGGGTGGCACCTCATGGCTGAGCCCCCCAGAGCCACATGGACTTGAACTGCAAACTGGGGTTAAACCAGCAACTGCAGCTGGGGAATCATGGAATGGGTTGGATTGGAAAGGACCTTGGAGCTGATCTTGTTCCATCTTGTACTTGCAATGATCTGGACCAGCACAAGACATTTCAGATGAGCCCCTGCAAACCTCCACCCCAGCACGCTGTGGCTCCATCCTGGATGGCCACGTTCCTGTGAAGCTGCTGCAGGACCAGGGTGGTGCCCGAGGGGGCTGTGGAGAGGACCTGGAGCAGCCTGGAGGTGCCAGTGAGCTCCCAGCCCAGGCAGTGCCAGCCTCAGCCCAGCAGCAGCAGGTGGCACCCACACATTCCCCTGGCCAAGGGCTGCTGTGCAGCACCAATGGCAGCAGAGCAGAACAAAGTGGCAGACTTTGCTGCAAGCCTGCACCGAAGGCTCTAAAGATCCAAATAAAACCAGCCCAAAAGCAGAGGGGACAGACCCGGGGATGCTCCAGCCCCAGCAGCCCTTTGTGAACACCAGAGTCTGGGTGAGAGAGGCTCAGCTGCTGTCACATCTCTGGTGGAGCTCTGAGTCCCCGTGGGCACAAACTCATCCTGACACCAATGGCACACTCAGCTGCCAGCAAACCCCAGCATCCCAGAGGGGTCACAGCCCCCTGTGCCACCACACCCAGCTGTGCCTGCAGGGACAGCCCCGATGGGGGGGAGCAGGACACTCCTCCCAAACTCTGTCAAAGCTCCATGGCCTCCTCCTTCACCCTCTCCCCATGCCACGTGGCTCACACTGCACTCCACTCTGCAGAGCTGCCCTGGCTGAGCCCACCCCACCTGTCCTTGGGCTGGGACATGGGACATTTCTGCCAGGGAACAGAATCCAGGGAGCTCTCCCTGGGATAATGTGGTGATGGAGCAGGAAAGGCAGCTGCTCTCACTGGGCATCACCACAGCAAACTTCGCTGTGAGAAGCCCCTGACAGATCAGGGCTGAGACCACTGCAAGAGCCCATGAGAACCAGTAAACACTGGGAGAGGGCTGGGAAGGGCCTCTCCATCCCCCGTGCTCCAGTGATGGATCCCACACTGCTCATCCACGCCCTGATCCCAGCACGGCAGGGCAGCCTCTGCTCCCACATCAGGTGCCTCCTGCCCACGAGGACAGAGCCAGCTCATGCCCTTGCCCAGGCCACATCTCAGCTTGACCAAGGAGGGCTGTGCTGGCAGTGCCCAGCTCTGAGCTGGTAAAACCCAGAAAAGGTCAGCAGAACTTTTCTGGAGGAGCCCCTGATGGCACCAGGCAGGAGGATGGTGTCTGTCACAGACTCAGGAACCCTCTGGTGCTTCACCCATGGCTCTTCCTCTTCTCCAGCTCTGCAGCATCTCCTGGCCTCTGATCCAGAGTTCTGGAGCTCCTGGTCCCCTTGGTCCCCAGTGAATGGCACAGGACAGGGCCAGGTGTGGAGGAGAAATTGCTGCACCTCCATCACAGCTCCTCTCCCCTTGCTGAGGGCTCCTTCCCAACTCTGCACACAGAAGGAGCTCATCCCTGCAGCCCTGCTGCAGGAAGCCAGCACATCACACCTTGGCTTCTTCTCCAGACACTGAAGAGGGGCAGGGAGGCTGGGCTCCTCTCCTGGGGACACAGTGTGCAGCCAGTGCCAGCTCTCAGATGTACAGGCAGATCCTTCAGCAACCACATCCATCTGTGTGACCAAGCTCAGGAGTTCCCAGCTCTGCTGCGACCCAGCTGGGAGGAGGCAGCCAGGAAGATGTGCCAGGTGCCCCAGGGACATGGCACCTGGCAGGAGACAACAGACAGCAGCAAGCCAGGGCTCCAAAACGAGAGGATTCTTTGCACCCCTGTGAGCCACAGCGAGGTTACAGGTGCCCAGGCTGGCCCAGAGGGGCCCATGGTCACCCTGTGCATCCTCCCAGCACTGCAATGCCAGCCACGCTCAGCAGGGAGGAGAGGTGCCATGGGCCAACCTTCCCTGGATTTACCCTTCGAGCATCCCAGCATCTTCTCTAAACAGCAACTTTCCTTCTGTAGAGCTGTGACAGTCCCCAGGTGTCACAGATGGGGAGAGGAGCTGTGGCTCCATCCCATGGGAGGCACCTGGTGCGGGAGGGAAAAGCAGACACTGCTGGGAATGCCCCTCCAAAGCTGGCACAGCAGGTATCCACAGCAGCACAGAGCCCAGGTGCCAGTCAGGGCAGCTCTAACACCTGCACCATGCTCCTGGTGACTCCTATTATCCCCAAGGCTCTCTCTGCTGGATGGAAGAGCAGCCCACGCTGCTCCAGTGGGTGCCACAGCACTTTTTGGAGACGGTTCCTCCCACAGCAGGAGCCATGAACAGGCTGGCAGGCGAGGGCACAGCCAGGGAATCCCACCCCAGCCATGTGGGCAGGGGGGACAGGAGCCCCAGATGCTGCTCTGTGGTGGCACCGATGCCAATCTGGCCATGGGCTCATGACAAACACTCCTCCAGCTCAGGAAGAAAACACCAATTTGATTTAGAGAACAAAGATTTACCTGATAGGCTGCTGCTGCTCCTTTGTGAAAGGGTTAAATTAGGGCATCTGAAGGAGAGAAACTGAAGAAAAGAAGTAGGAGAAGTTGTATCCAAGTGCCTGTGTCCCATCTCAGCCTGCACAAGACAGGACATCCGTGTGCTGGTCCTGGCTGCCAGGACCTCCCTGGTCCCCACCTGCCACAGCAGCCAGGTCTGGGCAAAGCAGCACGGGTCCCAAAGTGCCCCAAGGTGTGTGAGGAGAGATCCTGAGCCTTGCCCTGACTCCAGCCCCTGCCAGGGCACTTGAGATGCACATCTTCATCCCTTCCCATGTTCCAGGAGTGGTGGCACCACAAATTTCTGCTCCCTGGGTCAGGACCAGGCTGGGCAGTGAGGCAAGGACAAGAGTGACAGGGACATGATCTGGGCGACCCAATCCAGCCCTGCAGTGTCACCAGCAGGGCCCTTTTTGTCACCACGATGATGATGGTCCAGTCAAATACCCCAAGGCTCAGCCCTACAGCCAGACCTCACTGCCACAGGGCTCCCAAATCTGAGGGAGACCCGCAGGGGGGCCCTGGGAACCAGCAGGTCTGGAGGGAGAGCAGCACAGGCTGAGCGGGAAGGGCTCTGCTCGGTGTGAGCCCGAGGAATAGGCTCGGTATTGCTCAGGCTACACCTGATCATCCTTGCTGTGATCCAGCTGCCAGAGGCACGGAGAGCAGCTGGAGCACAAAGACACTGCTGCCAGCCCCGTGCTGCCCACTGCCCATGCCACAGCGTGACTGAGGGTGCTGAGTGCCCCTCCTCAGCAAAAACCAAAGGCCACCAGGCTGCATCCCGGCAGGCAAGAGCAGGAGAGGGGCAGGAAACACAAAGGGAAACCCCTGGAGAGGGCTGTTCCTGCCCATGGGCTGGGGCTGCAGCAGGAGCTTCAGCTCACAGCTGGCCCCAGATCACCTCCAGGCCCACAGGGCGCCCCTCCAGCACTGCTCCTCAAGTCAACAGAATAATTTCTTCGGCAGTATTTTTTGCCATAAGTTTCACAAGTCCACGAAGCTTAGGGAGCACCCAAACTCCACCAAGGTGTTTGGCAGATAGGTGCCTGTACCCCAAATTCTTCGGGGTGCTGGAGGGGTGAGCTGTACCCCAAATTCTTTGGGGTGCTGTGAGACCGGGGTGTCACAGCACCGAAACAGCCATGGCAAGGGAGGCACCGAGCGGCAGCTCCCGGGCCAAACGCAGCCGTTCCCCGGCAGAAGCAGCGGCTCCCGGCACAGCTCCTGTCACCCGCCGCACCCGCGGCTCGGCCACCAAATCCAGGTCTCATCCAGCCCGGGAGGAGGAGGAGGAGGAGGAAGAGGAGGAGGATGGCGGGAGCAGGGCGCGGTGCCACGCTCCGCTGCCGGCCCTACCCCGCCGCCCCCCGGCCCGGCGGGGCCGCGCAGCCCCGGGACCCCCGGCCGGGCGCTGGGAGCGCACAGGGGGCACGGAAAGTTGGGAGGCCGGGAAGCGGGGCCGGCTGGGAGGCAGCGCAGGCCAATGGGAAGCGCAGAGCATGATGTCACCGCGCTCATCACAGCATGGCTCTGGCTAACAAAGAGAACAATGAGGCTGCCCAGCTCCCCGCTTCCCCCCGGGAAAAAGAGCCCCCCGAGCCCCGGCCCGCAGCCCCCCGGGCACGGAGGGCCGGGAGCCGCCGGGCCAGGGCAGGGCTGGGGTGCCAGACCCCGCAAGGGCAGAACAGCCCCGAGGTCACTCTCCCTGCCAGGGGATTCCTGCCGGGATCCCTGCGGGCAGCAGCTCCCTTCCTTTTCCTTCTTTCCCCTAAAATCCTCCGCCCTGGGTCTTTTCTTTTTGATTTTTCAAGGCGAAAGTTTGGTTTATTTGGTCCGCCCTGGAGACAAAGCCCACTCCAGGCACACCCACCCGGCGGGGGCTGGGGCGTCCCTTTGTGACAGGTGGGTGCGAGGGGCTCCAGGGCCGCCTGCGGAGCTCCGGCCACCACCGACGAGCGGGTCAGTGGCCACTTATATCGCATTCATCAGCAGGATTTACAAACGAGCTCTGAGATAAGGGGCACCGTTTGCACGCCGGGTCTGAGACACGGAGCTGGAGGGGAGGGGGCAGAGGCACAACTACAATGAAAGCAAAGCTCTCGCCTCGCTCCGTGTCCTGGCAGCTCCCACGGGCTCGCGCGGCTCCCGGGAACTTTCCGCGGGCAGCCGGCGCTATCCCACCGGGCGGACGGAGTTTAATTGCCATTTCCAGGCAGGTCGCCGGCAGCGGCAGGAGCGCAGCTCCCGGGACCCGCGGCCGACTTTCGGGGCCGCGGATCTGTCGCCGTTAAGTTTCCGCCTCCGCACGGAGACAAAGCCCCGAGCGTGCCCCAAATCGCGGCGGGAGGGAGGGAGGGAGGGAGGGGGTGCCCGTGTCCCGCCGCGTCCCCACGCCGCGTTACCTTGCCGGCCCACGATCTCGGCGACGTGCTCGGAGCTGGGCACGGGCACGCACTCGGTCATGTTCACGCTCTTCTTCCTGCTGGCCGGCGGCTCGGGCAGCAGCGCGGGCGGCCCCAGCGGCGGGGCCAGGCTGCCGAAGGCGCCCGCGGCCGGGGCNNGCCCCGCCCACCGGCCCGGGCCCTCCCCGCCGGAGCCACGCCCACCGGGCCACGCCCTTCTGCGCCCCGCCCTCCCCGCGGAGCCGCGGCCCGGAGAGGGGTCCGGGAATTGGGGGGGGGGTCCGGGCATTTGGGGGGGTTTCTGAGCAGCCCGGAGGGGTCCGAGCATTTGGGGGGTCCAAGCGTGGAGGGAAGGGGGCCCTGAGCATCGCAGGGGTTGGGGAGCGGTCCGAGCATCGCTGGGGCGTTCTGAGCATCCCCGGGGAGCTGCGAACGTCCCGGGAAGGATCCGAGCATGCCCGGAGGGGTCTCCTAAAACCGCAGGGGGCACTGAGCATCCCGGAGACACGCCAGCATCGCAGATGGTGCCGGGCAGCCCGGGAGCGGCCGGGCAGCCGAAGGGGAGCGGGGGGCGGGTGTCGGTCATCCCGAGGGGCTCGAGCAGCCCGGGGGCCACGAGCATTCCCTGCCCCGCCCCAGCTCAGGCGCGGCTGCTCCCATCGCCGCCGAGAGCCTGAAAAGCGCCGCCGACACCGAGGCAGGCGGGAGGCAGCGGGCGCGGAGGGGACAGCCCGGCAGTGCCAGCGCTGCCGCCGTCCCTCGGCACAGAGAGGAGTCAGCAGGGCCCCGGGTACCGCCCGGTGCCGCCGGGACCGGAGCGGCGGCCGCTCCTCCCGGTACCGGGGCCAGGGCTGGGGCACAGCCCCGCTGCACTGCTGCTTCTCGCCGAGTCACTAAACTTAGGAAAACATCACATCTGTCTTTTCCCCTGGCTCTTCAGCTTCTGTTTCACGGGTGATTCCGCAGGGTCCCGGCCCCGGCTGTGCTGCTCCGTTCAGCTGGCACCGGGTCCTGCCTGGCAGAGCCCAAACCCCGCAGCAGCCCGGGCACCCCGAGCCCAGGGCTCCCCACAAGGGCAGCACAGCAGGGCCCTGCTGCCGTGGATGTGCCCCGTGGGCACTGCCAAGCAGCTGCCTCCAAGCCCTTTGTCCCACGGCTTTACAGGGCCCTTCCACAGCCAGGACTCCAGAAAACCTTCCCTGACCCTGCTAGCCCAGCACACTCCTTCCCTGGAAAAGCAGAGACCAATTCCCAGCTCCCCCAAGACCCCACATGCCCAGACATTCCCACTCCACATCCAGACTCAAGTTTCATTTTCTCCATTTACACAGAATTGTCTTTCCCAATCACTATCTTTGGGATTAATTCAACCGTTTGGTTTGGGATTGTTTTTAATTGCAGAAACCATCAGTGTCTGGGCTAGAAACCCCCCCTTCAATCCACCCACTCTGTTCCCATTTCAGATCCCAGGAAACATTAACTCTTGCTTCTCCATGGCCCCAAAACAAGCGGCATGGCCCGGCCTGTGCTTCCAAGCTGGTGACTCTTCTATGGAGAGAGACTTACACATTCTGATACTTTGAAAAGGACACCTGAAACTTCTGTGGGACCTTTCCAGCAAGGTAACAGCCACCAGGAACTGTCTCCTTAACTCTTTCTCCTCCTCTCACCTGATAACTAAACTCATCATCTTCCAGATGCTATGAAGTTTAATGAAAACAGTTACCAGGCTGCTTCTCCTCCTGCTTTGCCTCTTCTTCCTCTCCTCCTGCTTTCTCTCCAGAGGACTCAGCTGTGAACTCCCACCAGCCCTTTCCTTCTGTGGCTGTCGCAGTGAAAGCTGAATAATTTGCTTTCCCCCAAAAAAGTTCAATTTCATGGAGATGTGTCCATATCCATCCCGATTCCTGTGCTTACACAGATCCAACAGCATCAGCACAGCTCTGGGAATCCTCCCACTCCAGACCTGCCTTCTCCATGCCCTGAGCTGTTCAGGGAGCTGGCAGGCTCCAGGATTGAATGGAATTCTGGAATATCCAGAATATTAATGGAATCCTTGAATATCCCAGCTTGGGATGGACCCACAGGGAACCCTGTCCCTGCACAGCCACCCCAACAGCCCCACCCTGAGCAGCCCTGAGAGCTCCTGGAGCTCTGGCAGCCTTGGGGCCGGGACCATTCCCTGGGCAGCCTGGGCAGTGCCAGCACCCTCGGGGGCAAGAGCCTTGCCCTGAGCTCCATGCCAAGCCCTGGCACAGCTCTATGCCAATTCTGGCATGAGGGTTTGCACCTATTGAGAGAAGCTTCTCCTGCAGGGACAGACACAGGAAATCCAAATCTGAGCTTGAGACATCTCCCTCTCTGCTCCTTCACTTCCCAAAATATTTAACATAGTAAGTTGAAGCAGCTGAAAGTAGTGGGGTTTCCATACCTTGAAACAGAAGGGCACAACTCCTCCTGTCTGAGCTCCTTCTGTTCCCAGATCATGGAGGAAACTCAGGCATGACCAGCACTGGCTCTGGTAACTCCACCAGGCAGCCTTGAGCAAGGACTGCCCAGGTACCTGAATGGCTCCTGGATGCCCACGCTGCAGTTCCAACACCAGACACACTCCTGGCCACTGCAGGTCACCACATCAGCAGCTCTGGAGCCACTGACAAGTCCTGTAGGTGGGCTTTCAAAACCCCCTCAGCAACTGCACTCCCAGCACTGCCATTTCTGTCTCTCTGCTCTCTCAGTCCTTTTGGGAAATTTCTACATCAAGTCCAACAACACCCAGGGAAGCTGCCAGTTGTTATTTTAAGCACTTTGGCAAACCTGGTTTGTAGATGTTGTGCCTCTGATCTGTTCCATTTTCAGCAGAACTAGCTCACACTTTCTTCTGAGAGTCTTACTTCCACACATGACACCAGGCAGCCTTTGGGGTTTTTTTAACCTGAGCAATTAGCAGTTCTTAAAGAGACTTGTGTCTCCCATTAACAGAGGAAATGAGTCTACAAACCAGGGAAGTTGTTCAGCACAACTCCATTTCTTTACTGAAACATGACCACGCAAAAGAACCAGCTTCACTAAACACAAGAGGAAAGAGAAGATGCTCACTGCCTCCAAGTCCATCTCCCCGCACAAGTCATTCCCAAATGTTTGTACACCTGTAACAATGCTGTGTCTGGCCACTAAAGCTGTGGCTGCCCCTGGATCCCTGGCAGTGCCCAAGGCCAGGCTGGACAGGGCTGGGAGCAGCCTGGGACAGTGGAAGGTGTCCCTGCCATGGCAGAGGGTGGAACAGGATGGGCTTTGAGGTCCTTTTCAACACAAACCATTCTGAAATTCTGTAATCTACAGAACCAAAATGTCCCATAAAGAACAGAATCCCATGTACAGACAGGAGATTCCAGAACGCTGGACTGAAGCACACCAGGTGCCAGAGCCCATGAAGGGGTTTCCTATACAGAGAAAAATCAACAGTTCAGCAGAGCATCGGTGCCACCACAGCCCCAACTCCCCCAGGAAGAACTCTGCAGCTGCTGCTTACTCCAGGCCAAGTGTGCAATGGCACAAGTGACAAGAGCTGAGCTGGAATATTTCTTCTGGAATAGAGAGCATCCTTTGTAGATGCACCCCTAAAGATGGGGTTAGTGAACACAGGGGAACCCTTCTGCTCCCCCAGCAAAAAACCCCACATTTGTCATAGAATCATCCCACACTGATTTGGGTAGGAAGGGAGGATAAAGATCATCCAGTGCCACCTCTGCCATGGCAGGGACACCTTCCTAATGCTGCAAGCCCCACCCAGCCTGGCCTTGGGCACTGCCAGGGATCCAGGGGCAGCCACAGCTAGCTGAAAGTAGTGGGGTTTCCATACCTTGAAACAGAAGGGCACAACTCCTCCTGTCTGAGCTCCTTCTGTTCCCAGATCATGGAGGAAACTCAGGCATGACCAGCACTGGCTCTGGTAACTCCACCAGGCAGCCTTGAGCAAGGACTGCCCAGGTACCTGAATGGCTCCTGGATGCCCACGCTGCAGTTCCAACACCAGACACACTCCTGGCCACTGCAGGTCACCACATCAGCAGCTCTGGAGCCACTGACAAGTCCTGTAGGTGGGTTTTCAAAACCCCCTCAGCAACTGCACCCCCAGCACTGCCATTTCTGTCTCTCTGCTCTCTCAGTCCTTTTGGGAAATTTCTACATCAAGTCCAACAACACCCAGGGAAGCTGCCAGTTGTTATTTTAAGCACTTTGGCAAACCTGGTTTGTAGATGTTGTGCCTCTGATCTGTTCCATTTTCAGCAGAACTAGCTCACACTTTCTTCTGAGAGTCTTACTTCCACACATGACACCAGGCAGCCTTTGGGGTTTTTTTAACCTGAGCAATTAGCAGTTCTTAAAGAGACTTGTGTCTCCCATTAACAGAGGAAATGAGTCTACAAACCAGGGAAGTTGTTCAGCACAACTCCATTTCTTTACTGAAACATGACCAAACACAAGAGGAAAGAGAAGACGCTCACTGCCTCCAAGTCCATCTCCCCGCACAAGTCATTCCCAAATGTTTGTACACCTGTAACAATGCTGTGTCTGGCCACTAAAGCTGTGGCTGCCCCTGGATCCCTGGCAGTGCCCAAGGCCAGGCTGGACAGGGCTGGGAGCAGCCTGGGACAGTGGAAGGTGTCCCTGCCATGGCAGAGGGTGGAACAGGATGGGCTTTGAGGTCCTTTTCAACACAAACCATTCTGAAATTCTGTAATCTACAGAACCAAAATGTCCCATAAAGAACAGAATCCCATGTACAGACAGGAGATTCCAGAACGCTGGACTGAAGCACACCAGGTGCCAGAGCCCATGAAGGGGTTTCCTATACAGAGAAAAATCAACAGTTCAGCAGAGCATCGGTGCCACCACAGCCCCAACTCCCCCAGGAAGAACTCTGCAGCTGCTGCTTACTCCAGGCCAAGTGTGCAATGGCACAAGTGACAAGAGCTGAGCTGGAATATTTCTTCTGGAATAGAGAGCATCCTTTGTAGATGCACCCCTAAAGATGGGGTTAGTGAACACAGGGGAACCCTTCTGCTCCCCCAGCAAAAAACCCCACATTTGTCATAGAATCATCCCACACTGATTTGGGTAGGAAGGGAGGATAAAGATCATCCAGTGCCACCTCTGCCATGGCAGGGACACCTTCCTAATGCTGCAAGCCCCACCCAGCCTGGCCTTGGGCACTGCCAGGGATCCAGGGGCAGCCCCAGCTGCTCTGGGCACCCCAAGCCAGGGCCTGCCCACCCTCCCAGGGAACAATTCCTGCCCAATCTCCCATCCAGCCCTGCCCTCTGGCACTGGCAGCCATTCCCTGGCTCCTGTCCCTGCAGGCCTTGTCCCCAGTCCCTCTGCAGCTCTCCTGGAGCCCCTTCAGGCCCTGCCAGGGGCTCTGAGCTCTGCCTGGAGCCTTCTCTTGTCCAGGGGAGCAGCCCCAGCTCTGCCAGCCTGGCTCAGAGCAGAGGGGCTCCAGCCCTGGCAGCATCTCCGTGGCCTCCTCTGGCCTGGCTGCAGCAGCTCCACGTCCTCCTGCTGCTGTTCCGGGGCTGGGGCAGCTCTGCAGGGGGGTCTGAGCTGAGCACAGGGGCAGAGGGGCAGAATCCCCCCCTGCCCTGCTGCCCACGCTGGGGGCTCAGCCCAGCACAGGGGGGGTTTCTGGGGCAGTGCCCATGGCCGGGGCAGGCTGAGCCTCTCACACCCCGAGTCCTTCTCCCCAGGGCTGCTCTCTGTATTTTACCATTTGTCTAAATCAGAGCACATTAGCCAAATTCTATAAAACGGGATCCAAAATTCAGAGGAAAAAATACTTTTAAAGAACAATTATTGCTGCTCTTCTCCCCTTTAGGAGGTCAATCTTTACTTTCTGCACCTTGCCAAGCACAGAAACACAGGCTTGGAGCACAGCACAGAAGAGGTGCTGCAGCTCCAAGCAGAATCACAAAAAAGCCCTTACTCTGTGTGGGAAGGCTTAGGGGAATATTTCAGCACATCAGGAGCTGAATCACTGCATGTGGGTGGAGCCAGACAGATTGACAAGATGTGGAACTTGAAAGATGACCTCAGCCCGAGATCAATCATCCCACAAAGTCGCTGACTGAGGGAACAGCACAGGGGGACAGCTCAAGGTGAGCAGGCTCAGTGTCACCGTGGTGTGCCACAGCTGCAGTAGAGGCACAAGCTGAGGTCACCCAAAGCTGGCCCCCTGTGCTCCCTCAGTGCCACCAGGCCCAGCTTTCTGTCACTCCCTGCCACGGCACCTTCAGAGGCTCCCTCCCCACAGCAGGACATGAAAGAGGCACCTTGGGGGAAGCCATTAGCAGAGGGCTCTTTTGCTTGCATTAGATGAATGAGGAATTGAGCTGTCAGGTAATGACTTTGGAGTTGTGGAGAAGCCAACTTGATGGAAAGCTAAGAATTAATTGCATATCAGACAAAAGGATGAAAAAATAAAAGCTGGTACACCACGCTTTCAGGTTTTCCAGCCCTTCAGATCACTAAACCCCACAAAATGTGCCCAGCAGGCTAATCCAGGACATGGAACTCAACTCACCTTGCAAACAAAAACACAGAGGAACTTCTTAGGATTCAACTTTTTTCAGAAGCTCAAGCTTGGGGGTCCATGCCCCACCTTGAGCACCATGTCCAGCTCTGGGCCCCCAGCATCAGGAGCCAGGCCAGAGGAGGCCACGGAGATGCTGCCAGGGCTGGAGCCCCTCTGCTCTGAGCCAGGCTGGCAGAGCTGGGGCTGCTCCCCTGGACAAGAGAAGGCTCCAGGCAGAGCTCAGAGCCCCTGGCAGGGCCTGAAGGGGCTCCAGGAGAGCTGCAGAGGGACTGGGGACAAGGCCTGCAGGGACAGGAGCCAGGGAATGGCTGCCAGTGCCACAGGGCAGGGCTGGGTGGGAGATTGGGCAGGAATTGTTCCCTGGCAGGGTGGGCAGGCCCTGGCTTGGGGTGCCCAGAGCAGCTGTGGCTGCCCCTGGATCCCTGGCAGTGCCCAAGGCCAGGCTGGGCAGGGCTGGGAGCAGCCTGGGACACTGGGAGGTGTCCCTGCCAAGGCAGAGGGAGGAGCTGGATGGGCTTTAACATCCCCTCCAACCCAAACCATTCTGGGATTCCATGTATCAGAAAACTTGTCATTTGTAAATGCAAATGCAACCAGATTTGTTCACCAGAGCATTTCTGAATTTTGCCACTGAAGACAAACCTGCTCAGGCCACTCATTGCCCAGTTCTGTGCAGGCTCCAACTGCTGCTCTTTGTGACTCTGCAAGGTAAGAAAAACCCAATCTGAGATTTATTTCATGAATTGACTAAAAGCTTTCCCATTGGAGGCCAGTACTAGTTCTTACTAGTAGTTATTGTTATTAGCTAGTCAGCAGTAGTTATGGATATTGGTAAGAAATCAGCAATACTAAATGAGATTGCTAAACAATGCCCTGACAATTCCAAGTGCATTTGGTGGGTCATTCTGGAGTTCAAAACGTTGTTCTCTCCCCACCCTCCCAAATGTTCTGTCACTGTAAATACCATTTAGCACACACTGTTCTGTGCTGTTCTCTCCTACACTCCAGCTACTCACGGGATCAGCCTGAGGAGGAGGGGGAGAAAGGTTTTCCCTCATTAATTCAAGTTGATCCCTGCTAATCTGAGAACAAATCCAAATTTTTAGCTCACTACAGCCCATAGAGGACATTATTTTCTGTGCTGCAGAATTAGGACACCACCTTCCCATGGCTGTGTTTCATTAAAGCAGGAAGGTAAAATAGGCAACACTGGGATCCTCAATCGACCCCAAAGTCTGGAGCACTTCCAGCAGATGCAGAAATTCCTGTTCAGAGTGACAACAGTGAGGAATATGCATTTCATGTGATAGGGAAGAAGTGGTATTATCCAAGTATTTGCATGGGCATCTGGACTCTTGGAGATTGTTCTTATGCACATAATCCCAAATAACTAGGATTTCCTGACTGGAGAGTTATTACCCAAAAACTTCCTTTCCCTCCATTAAGCAGTCTCCTGCCTCCTCCCCCTTTAAACACATTACCCCACACTCTTTCCAAGGACCAGGACAATCAGTCCAGACAGAATGGTCCCTCCTTAAAGCAAGACAAAAGCACCTGACTCAGGAGTCCTTCCAGGTGTCCTGCTTCACTCATATCCCACAGAGCAGCAGTGAGAATTTAGATGGATATTGGGAAGGAATTCCTGGCTGGGAGGGTGGGCAGGCCCTGGCTTGGGGTGCCCAGAGAGCTGTGGCTGCCCCTGGCAGTGCCCAAGGCCACAGTGGGAGGTGTCCCTGCGTGGCAGGGGTGGCACTGGATGGGCTCTGAGGTCCTTTCCAACCCAAACTCCCAGCCAGGACACCAGAGCCTCCCCAGGCAGGGTTTAACATGCCTGCACTCTGAGTCCAGCCATGTCATCCCTGACTCTCTTCTCTTCCTGCTGGGCTGAGTTTACAAGCAAGAAAACTCCTCCCTTTCCTTGCTCAACAGCCAGTTCAGCAAGTTCAATTTCAGATGTGAATCGAGCCAACTTTTCCTGGGCAGAACCACCTTCAAGAGCTCTGCTGGCCAAATCCAGACTGCACCAATATCCATTCCAATTCATTCTATGGTTTGTACAAAATTTAATCCAGCTAGAATTCAGTAAAAGTAACACTCCCCAAGCAGCAGGATAATGACATTCCCTTTAAATCTTGAAGTTTTGTACAACAAAGCAGAGAGGTAAAAACTGTAGGCTTCAACACCCTATGCAGCAGAGAACATTAATGACTGAAATATAAGTGTTGCCCCAATTCCACTCAATTGCTCTTAAGTACATTATTTACTAATCATGTGCCTAACAAGTTGTACTCAAGCTGCTTTCTCCACCCTGGGGATAGACTGGATGATGGCAGACACTTTATGCCCATCAGTCACCTCCAGGGCTGAGATAAGACAAACTAATCCAGTTGTTATTGCAGCACCATGAAACACACGTCATGGTCAGTGAAAACAAACATTTGGTTTCCTCACCTTGGTAAGCAGGTAGGTATTTCACTTTCTCTGCTGTGAGAGGAGTCCTGGGTCCTTCTTTGGCACTTTGCACAAGCAACTCCCCCACATCAATGAAAACATCATGAACTTTGTAAACTGAAGGAAAGAGAGCTGAACTGGGAAAGGGGTGGGGGATGGAACAAGAGAGCTGGCAGCAATTTAAATTGATATTCATGTATCAAAATGTGAGTGTCAGCACCTCAATCACCTGTGGTATGGTGCCTCAATGGTATGTTTAGATCCAAGTCAAAGTAGATAAAGACAGCACCAGATATTAAACAGGTTTTCAAAAAGCCAGGGTCAGAGTAAGATTGCTCTGGCCACAAGGACACCTCTGGGGTGGGATATGAACTGCTGGAGTTGAGATTCAAAGGCCATACGGGAATAGACTCCAGCTGAACCAGGAAGGTTTAGATTGGATATTTGGGATTTTTTTCCCCCCACAGAAAGGGCTGTCCAGCCCTGGCACAGGCTGCCCAGGACAGTGGTGGAGTCATCATCCCTGGCAGTGTTCAAAAGCAGTGTGGATGTGACACCTGGGGACATGGTGTAGTGGTGAATGTGGTGGTGCTGGGCTGATGGTTGGACTTCATTATCTCAAAGCTCTTTTCCCACCTTAATTCTGTGACTCTTATCACCAACCTGCCCAAGAGATGGGACAAACTGGCAGCTTCTCCTGTGCTGGGGACACAGGAGAGGATTCTGCAACAAGAATGAACTGCTTTCCACAAGTTTCCCTCCACATTCCCCTCTGCCAGGCTCCAGCTGTCAAGGTCCAAATCTCAGACTGGAGCCCACAACTGAACCCCCAGAGCATCCCCACTGGGAGAAGTGGAAAGGGCAGAGCACAAAACTTCAGGTAGGGGCTTGAGGCAGACTAGAAGAACCTCTTCTTTGTGAGAAACATTTAATTCAACACCATGACTTACAAGAGGACAGATTTACAGAGTAGTAACTGTAACAGACTGTTCAGAAAAGAAAATAATGGTCGCTGCCTGCAGTGCCAGGTAAAGCTCCCCAAAGCAGCACCTGGCAGAGCATCAGCAAAGTACAACTCAGTCTCCTTGCAGTACTCAAATGAGCAATATCAACCAATTTTGTATTTTCAAACCTTTAAGAAAAGAGTGAATAAAGGATCAATCACTTTGGCATGAGATATTTTTCAGGGATCACTAAGCTGCACTACTCCCAAAGGCAATTCCCTGGCCCCTGGCTGTCCCTGCTAATCTTTCTCATACAATAAAGGCTCTGGGAGCTACTTCTTCCCCAAGTTTTGGGATACCAACAACTTGTACAATTGGTTGGTGGCACAGTATTTAATGCACCACTTTGTAGTGTTCTCTCAGCCGAGATGTCCATGCACTGGTTATGCAATGGATACTCTAAGACTAAAATCATTTTGCAACCCAGTCAACACATTCCCCAAGCTATCAACTCTCATCTTCTTCCCCTCTCCTGTCTCCCTTCCCAGAGAAATCCATTTTTAGCCACAAGTTACCCCAATATGCTCAAAGATGTACTGGAGGAGACTGAGGGATCAATCAAGGTACCCATGGTGAAGCCCAATACTTATAAACACATTAAGGCAGGTTTCACATCAGTCCAATTTTTGACACAAAATGCTGGTCACTTCACTGCACATGCAAATAAGAAAGATTCAATACTTAATAAAAAGCTTTAAATTCATTTTTTAGATATCAATTATAGAAAAATCAACCTTTTACCTTTTTTTTTTTTAAAGAGGTCAGAACATTACTGCACACAAAAGCAGGTGTGTAGTCACACCTGTTGGAATGGATCCCCTTCCCTCCACACTGAGGAACAGAGGGCAGGTTCTTGGCACCAGAAGAGAAAAAGGAGGAAGTTTTCCTCATTTTCAGTCAGAAATGAGTCATCCTTCCATCCCCAATTGAGAAAGTCCTTCTGACTGGACTTAAACCAAAGAAACATATACCTCAGGCTGGGTATATTCTGAACAGAGTCTTGGAGGCAAATGTCTGGACACACAGAGCTCTGCATCCAAACTGTGGTGTGGAATAACCAAATACCCCAATTCCCAGAGCTGGCAGCCCAAGTCCTCGAGTGCAGCTTCCCCTCCTCACCCCAGCTCAGGTGGGAGAGGCACTGGCAGCTCAGCTCTGAGACCACACTGCCAAACACTTCCAAGACCAATGTGGTCTTGTGAGGAAACAGCAATTCACACATGGAATGAACCATTCACGACATGAAATGACCTCCCTACAGTCAGGTACAAACAGGTAGCCCACAGCAGAGTAGCCAAGGAGTGAAACAGCATCTCCCTTGGGTTAGAGAGAAAATTGTTTCTGTGGGTCATTAAAAGTACTTTGATAGAAAAGCTTAAAAATGTATCACCCAGCACTGACCCACAAAAAGTAATACCAAAAAAACCCCAAAATAAAAGAGCCAGCAAATTCAGTTCCTAGGATTTTCCCTCCCACCAAGTGATATTCTTTATCCCCTCCCACTTTTGCATTCCCAATCACCCTACCCCTTTAGAAAAAGGGGAGTAGAGCTCAGTCAAGTTCCATCTGCAGAACTCCCCTACAATGAATGAACCATCAGCTTCCATGTTTCCTGAAGTCCATCCAAAGGCTCTGGGGTACAGTTGGACTGATGGTGCACTCTTGGCTCTGTGAATGCTTGTGCTGACCCTGCTGAATGGGTTTATACTGGGAAGTCTTAGATGGAACTCCCTGAAAGAGGAAAAACAAAGACCTTGTAACTCAAAAAGAATTTTTGTGTCTTTTCTTAAAAGGAGAAATCCCACTGTCATAGCACATCCATGTCTTTATCTCCTGGGTTTCACCTGCAGCAGTCAGTTTGTTCTGGCTCCTGCCTGTTGCCAGACCTCTGTAGCAGAAAGGAATTCAAGGTATTCACTGTCCAAATAAAGCTACTGCTGGTGATAGGGGGAAATGGGAAAAAAGAGCCCAGATAAAAGATGGGCTCTCCCAAAGGCCAAGCAGATTGCACATTATAATCAATCCTCAAGCTTCAAGGATTGCTTAACAAAATCAATCTTCCTCCTACCTGAAATCCCCACTCCCTCCCAAGGAGCTCTTCTGCTATTCATCCTAAAAAGTCCCTTTTTTCCCTCACCACATTCTTGGTTCTTGTCTCAGAGGCTCCAGAGGAGGCCACTAAGTTCATCTTACAGAGTTGATGAGCCTACAGAGACAGGCTGAGACAACTGGGGCTGAACCCTGAGCCTCCTTTTCTCCAGGCTGAGCCCCCCCAGCGCCAGGGCCTGCCCACCCTGCCAGGGAACAATTCCTGCCCAATCTCCCATCCAGCCCTGCCCTGTGGCACTGGCAGCCATTCCCTGGCTCCTGTCCCTGCAGGCCTTGTCCCCAGTCCCTCTGCAGCTCTCCTGGAGCCCCTTCAGGCCCTGCCAGGGGCTCTGAGCTCTGCCTGGAGCCTTCTCTTGTCCAGGGGAGCAGCCCCAGCTCTGCCAGCCTGGCTCAGAGCAGAGGGGCTCCAGCCCTGGCAGCATCTCCGTGGCCTCCTCTGGCCTGGCTGCAGCAGCTCCACGTCCTCCTGCTGCTGTTCCAGGGCTGGGGCAGCTCTGCAGGGGGGTCTCATGCCCACCTCCCCCATTCCTGACCCAATGCCCCACACCTTTCAAAGCCCAGGCTGAAAAGTGAAGATTCATCAATATTTAAGGTTCCTCCTGAAAACCTTCCTGTGCCCAGAGTTTAAGGTGAGACACAGCATTATCACCTTACCTGGACTATACATTTTCCATCTCCTGGTCATGGTCCTGCTCCTCCTCCTCCTCTTCTTCTTCTCCTTCCTCCTCTGCTCCTTCCTTCTCCGAGGGAGGCTCCCCATCCCTGGCGATCTCCTCCACGTGGGCCAGCATGTCAGCCATCAGGGCCTCCTCCAGCCTCTTCCTCACCTGCTGCACCAGCTCCTCCTGCTTCCTGCCCAGCACAAGGGACAACAACGTCAGCCCCCAGGGCTGCCCCTGCCCAGGGAAAGGAGTCTCCAATCCCTGCACCATGAGACAAGCAGGGACTGGAAAAGCCCTCTCAGAACACCATTGTAGAACAAGAAAAGAACCCCAAAACCCCCACCTGGCATTGTACTCTGAGTGAAGATGAAAAACACTTTAAAAATTTGTCCAGTATTTCTATTCTGTGTCCTGCACCTGTTGATTTCTGGCTGAAATTTGGCTAATCTAGCAGCTGGCTTTTTTTTTTTAGCCTACTGCTGATTTTTAACTCCTACTACTAATAACTAACAAGTCAGCCTATCCTGCACAGACTTTCAAAAATAAGACTGGAGAAAATTAAGTTTCAGGCCATTTCTTTCTGCTCATTTTGCTTTTAAGTCCCAACCCTAAGAAGTCAAAGACACAGCAAAGAAGTGATCAACAATCAGTGGCTCATGGGGCTCCTATTTCAGCTCAGCCACAGGACATCAAAGTTACAAACAGACTGTTTTTCCTGGTCGTTTATGTTTCAATCAAGCCCAGAAAAGTCATCCTGCCATTCCAAAAGATTTATCAAGCAGTCAAAGCAAGGATTGCCTTTAAACACTTAATAAATGCAAATTGCATGCTGCAGGCCTTTGGTATATTCAGTTCTCCATCAAAAGCTTAAAGCTGAGTTTGACCAATCCTGATTTAAGAAGACTTCATTACTAAAGCAACCTACAGCAGAATAAATTGCATCCTTGCTCCCTGTCACCACAGCAGGCACGGCTTGGGTTTGGTCAATCCATAAATTTTATTTAATTCATTTACTGACACAGAAAAAGGTGAATAGAATCCAATCCCCCTGTACAGGATTTCTCCAATGCCAGCTGTGCTCAGAGGTGCCTCAGTCAAGGTTTCCCCAACTCAGACACTTTTGTAATAAAAGCAAACTTGACAGAAAAAACAAACATGAGCCTGAAACTCCAGAGTAACTGAGCATGGCCAAAATAAAAAATAGTGGGCTTTAAGCACATGACAGAGCTTCATGTAACTACTTCTGTCTACTCTCTTGCTAGAGAGCCATTCCAATCCATTCCCAAGGCACAGTGCTCCATCAGACATTGAGAAAGGAAAGCAAAGCACTGTTTGAGCACAAGGAAGCTCCTTCCAGAACAGCAAGTGCTATTTCCAGTTCCCACCTGATATCTTCATCAGTCACCATGAAGGCTTTGCAGAGAGGCTGGGAGGTGTTCAGCCAGACCCCAGGGTTCTTCTCCACGGCTGCAGAGAGCTGGCCAGTGATGGGCATGGTGCTGGTGTGCAGGGCACTGGCAATGGCAGAGAGCAGAGTCTCGTCCGTGCAGCCGGGGCCAACCCCTGCAAGGGGGAGGGAAATCCATGAGCAGCACTGCCCCAGGCAGGGAGCAGGAAATCAGGACAATGGCAATTAAATTTTAATGGCAAAGCACAGGCTGTCAGTTGAAAAGCTCACACGACATAAATCTCAGACCTAAATGCTTCTAACAGCACCTTTGCAGCTCTCCGAGGGTATTGAAACTTAGAGCAGTTCCTCATTCTGTTACAACCAAAAATAAAATAAAACCCACCAAACTGGGAAAGGAAGATGGTTCCATTCTGCTTGAACAAAGCTGAGAGCAGGGGGTGCTCCCCTGGACAAGAGAAGGCTCCAGGCAGAGCTCAGAGCCCCTGGCAGGGCCTGAAGGGGCTCCAGGAGAGCTGCAGAGGGACTGGGGACAAGGCCTGCAGGGACAGGAGCCAGGGAATGGCTGCCAGTGCCACAGGGCAGGGCTGGATGGGAGATTGGGCAGGAATTGTTCCCTGGCAGGGTGGGCAGGCCCTGGCTTGGGGTGCCCAGAGCAGCTGTGGCTGCCCCTGGATCCCTGGCAGTGCCCAAGGCCAGGCTGGGCAGGGCTGGGAGCAGCCTGGGACAGTGGCAGGTGTCCCTGCCATGGCAGGGTGGCACTGGATGGGCTTTAAGGTTCCCTTCCAACCCAAACAGCAATCTGAGATGCTGTGCTGTTTCTGGAAAGGCTGAGAGGCTTTGCTTCAGTGCTCCCTCAGAACAAAGGGCACTGGGACCCCAGGCCAGCACTCCAGCTCCTGCTGACGCAGGAATGGCCCCAGCCCTGGCAGGCTCTGGGAACAGGGAGCTCACCCCCAGCACCTTCACTCCCTGCTGCCAGGTGCCAAATGCCAGCCCTGAGTGAAGGGCAGCCTCTGATTACCTTGCAGCCCTTTGGGAAGGTCCATTGTTTTCACCAGCTCCTCTGCAATGTCAAAGGCGTTCAGTCCACTCAGCTTCTTCTCCCAGAAGAGCTGCAGCCAAAGCAGGTGGTTATTGGTGGTTACTGCACAACAGGAATGGAACTGACAGCTGTACAAAATCCCTGCTGCCTGTGCAGACAGGAGCAGCAGTGCTGAGGACACTTTAATGTGGATTTACCACAGAAGGGATCTGCCACCTCCAACAGCAGGAACAACCCTCACTGCCCCTCAGCCCTGCTGAGTCCTAACTTCTTTTAGCCAGATTTAGGATTAAATGTGTGAGATGGTATTGCTTCTTTGGACTCAGATGTTTGTTAGTTCTTATCTATGTCAGAGTTTCACAAACCCTGAATTCTACATCACTCCAACAAACTAAAAATGGAGCCCTATCGCTCTCTCTATAAGGATAACCTGTCCAATTAAGAAATGACACCTAAATTATTTTTACTTTTTACCTAATAACCAACCACCCATGGCCCACAATGTGGGCTTTTTTATCCAATTACACAAAACCACCCAAACCCATGGAGAAGGTGGAGAAGAAGGACCAGCCTCCACCCTAAAACCTCCATCTTGCTCGATATCTATTACTGTATTCTAAAACCTCAAACTCTAAGTTTTCCACCCTGTGATATCACACACTTCTATTCAAACTCCACACCCACAATCCCAGTTCTATCATTCCATTTTGGAAGCCTTCTCCATGGCCCCAGGTCAATGCAGTGTTCTCTGGGGGTCAGTGCCTGCCAGCACAGAAAGTCTCAAATTCTCAGTAACCAGGGTTCCAACACAGCCCCACAAGTCCTCTCTCCCAAGCTGCTGCCTTGGAAAACTCTCTTTCCTTCCAGGGCCTGGAACTCTCACTGCTCTGAGCTGCAGCAGCAAGGCCAGGCTTGCTGACTTTCAGCTGAAGCCCACAGTGTGAGACAGCCTTGTTTGCACCCTGTTTCTCTCCTACGTATCCCACAAAAAATGAAGGAATGCAAGAACTGTATTCAGGGTATTATTTTCTCCCTTCAGTTTGGTCCTTTCCCCCATGTCTCTCCTTTACCACATTTTCAGTCACAGGCTCTCCCAAGGCTTAAAAGCACCTGAATGTGTGGTGTGGTAGAAAGTCAAACACATCACCTTGATACACCTTTAACTCTGCAGGTGATGCAGGAGAGACATCAGGAGGATAGCAATGCATAGCTGGAGGATCAACTGTCTTGCAAAAAGCCACATTTTTATCGAGGTTTTGAGAAATCAAGAACTCACCTCAAACAGTCCATGCATATCCCACCCTTTTCCCTGCCTGTCAAAATCCAAGTGCAACTGACCCCACATGACTTTTCCAAAAAGGGGAATGTGGGCAGCCACAGCCCAAACACAGGCTGGATATTCCATAGGTGATGTTTTTTGTTTTTTTTTTTGTTACCCAGAGCAGCTGTGGCTGCTCCAGTCCTGGAACTGTCCAAGGCCAGGCTGGAAGAAGCTTGGAGCAACCTGGGACAGTGCAAGGTGTCCCTACCATGGGAGGAGGGTGGAATGGGGTCATCTTTAAGATCCCTTCCAACCCAAACCCAAGAATTCTGGAATTGTTAAGCCAATGCATGATGGGACTTGGCACTACTTTCAAATTTTGCAGAAACATCTGCAGTCTGCTGAGAAGAAGTCAAAATATTCTGCAGTCCAGTAAAATATCTTAAACAGGAACACAAATCCAGCTCGGAACTGGTAAAGGGCATTTTATCTTGGGTGTTCTCTTTTACTGCCTTAACTATAAAAGCTGCAGGAATAGCAACAGCACTGTGAACATACAGGATCTGGTTCCCCAGAAAACCATGGTAAGACCCTGCCAACCTGCTTAAAAAACAGAAAAATACCACCCCAACCACCAAAACCCCACCAATTTCAGATAGAATTTATCTCACACCTGGAGGTTCTACATATATTGAACTAGGTTTATTAAATTCTTAGAATCTGCCTTCAAAAAGTGTTTTAAGTTTTCAGAAAAGGCTTTCAGTGTTCCAACAGGTACAGCTTATTTTACCAGGGCCTTCCCTTGTCCTGAGCACCCTTTCCTTTAATTTTGGTGTGCTCTCTTGCTTGCAAATACACATTATGATAAGAAAACCTCTTTGATTTTGTATTAACAATAACATTCTAAGTGAATTTATGATCTCATAAAGCAGAGTTTACTCCTACTCATATACAGACCCTTGCACTGCAATGAGCACCACACTGGATGGGATCCATGCAGGAATGTGGATTTAATGGGACATGGAATTCTTACACAACTGCAACATTTGACAGTGATTCTAAACCTAAGTGTCCTCTGAAGTGGCTACAATGTCTGAATAATTTTGTACATAATGCTTAATTTCAGCATGAAGGAAATTCAGGTTTAGCTACAACAGAGTTGGGATCGAACCAAAGGCTGGAGTTTGTAAATCCCAGTGTGCAGAGTCCAGAACTAGAGACTGGGAATGGGATTTGTTCTGATTTTAAGAGCTGAGAGCACTGCAAGCCACTGCCCACGAAGATCAGATTTTCTGAATTCTGAAGTGCCAGAGATCAGGAATTGCCAGGGAGTATTTGTTCAGCATCACAAAATTAAAGCAGATTATTTTGGGATCCTCCCAGTAGGAAATCCAAGAATTTCTCAGCCTTACCTGCCTGGGCTGGTCCACAGCTTTCTGGGGGTCACTCTTCACCTTGTTGCTGGGGTGGTTTGTGATCTTTGTGACGGGCTGTTTGAAGATAGAGGCTGTCTGTCTCACGGGCAGGGCTGTGTTCAAATCAGGCTTGCCCTGTTTCACACGAAAAGAAAAGGAAAAACCCACAAAAAACGTTTCAGTTTGGTAAAATGCTACTACAGTCACAAAGAAGTGCAGCAGGGAACAGTTCCTGGGCTCCACATCTTGTCTAATCTCAAGTTATACAAGTTAGGCTGCTAAAAATACATAACTAAATTCAAATCTTCCTTAGACCTATCAAAGTTTTCCACTCATTCTGTTTAACATAGCAGCCTCCTCCCATGTGAGTTCACACACATCAGTTTTACTCCCATTTTTAATGACTTTAGGAGTCAGAACAAACCACGTGTAATCACTAAAAGAGAAGATTACAACACAATATTTGTAATAAATTTTAAAAAAATACATGCAGGGATTTAGGCTTGTTTGTGAATCCAGAAACCACTCCAAACCATTCCTTCTAAATCCAGTTGTGACCAATAAACAAACCAACACCACTGAAAGCTGAGTCCCTTTTTTACCTTTGGTTCTGAACAAAACTCAGCTTTTAAATGAAGCCCATAATCAATTTTGCACTACATGACTGCATTTTCTGTTAGGGGAAGCATAGGAAGGCTGTTCCTCATTCCCAAAATCCAACAGACAACTCTTGGAATGGCTGTAGGACACACTTTGTTCTCAGGGATGCAAACACTGTGTCTGCTTCACAGATTTATTCATGAGATGTAGAAAAGATGTATTCAGGACAAATATAATTCTGAACCATCTGGGTGCTAATCCTTTCAGAAGCCAGTGATAACATTTGTACATTTATTGAGAGTTTTGGGCAGAATTTTTAGCTTGAGAGGTGTGTGAGCTGCTGGTCTCTGCCTCAAGGCAGGTCTCAAAATATCACTGCAGCAGCAGCACTGTAAGAAATGCTCCCAGCACTCTCGTGATGATGATCCTTGACTGGCTGATGTATTTCAAAAATGAGATTGTGCCTTTTCCACATGCAGTGTTTAGGTGCACACACAGCAGCTGCTGGGTTCTGGGGAAGATTTTAGCATCTGATGAAGATCCTTAGCAATGACTTGGGACAATCAATCCAGACAGGGAGCCTGTCACTGCCATCCTGCCACCTGAACAATCTGAATCAGCAGCTAGAGAATCTTTTCTTTTGTTCTACAAATAGGACTCACAGCCCTCTCCCCCCTCACGCTTCTTGCCCCAAATGCCACCTCTCCTTCCATCAGTGCCAGAGCTGGGTCAGCAGCACAGCCTGGGGGAGCTGCAGTGAGTCCCTGGCAGGAGCTGCAGCTTCTCCTCACCCCTGTGGACCCAAATCCCTCCTCTCCCCTCAAACCAAAGGCAAGGGCAGGGCAGAGCTGCTGCACAGCTCCACGAAATGGAGCAGATTGTGCTGAAGGAGGTGAGCTCACACTCCCGGGAGGGGGATTACAGAATCATGGAATGGTTTAGATTGGAAGGGACCCAAACCCAATCCAGTGCCACCTCCTGCTATGGCAGGGACACCTTCCACTGTCCCAGGTTGCTGCCAGCCCCATCCAACCCAGCCTGGAACACTGCCAGGGATCCAGGGGCAGCCACAGCTGCTCTGGGCACCCCAAGCCAGGGCCTGCCCACCCTGCCAGGGAACAATTCCTGCCCAATCTCCCATCCAGCCCTGCCCTGTGGCACTGGCAGCCATTCCCTGGCTCCTGTCCCTGCAGGCCTTGTCCCCAGTCCCTCTGCAGCTCTCCTGGAGCCCCTTCAGGCCCTGCCAGGGGCTCTGAGCTCTGCCTGGAGCCTTCTCTTGTCCAGGGGAGCAGCCCCAGCTCTGCCAGCCTGGCTCAGGGCAGAGGGGCTCCTCTGCACTCATTCCCACAGATCAATGCCTTTCTTGTGTTGGGAATTGAGGAAGGTGACAGTCTCTTCCCTGCCCTCCTCCACAGAAGACTGAGCAGTGACACAACTCTCCTCCACAGCACCAATCCCCTGGGAGCAGCACTGTTCCAACCCCCAGCACCAGAGCTGTTCTGACACAGCTCCAGTTCCCACTCCAGTCAGGAACTGCTGCGTTTTCCCTCTCCCAAACTGCTCTGGCAGCTGCACGGCAGGGAGGGGGAGCAGCAGTGCCTCTCAGGCTTACTTTGGCTTGGTTGGAGCAGTCGTAGCGCATCCTCTGCCTGTTCTTGTTCATTTTGTTCATCAGCATCTTGCCCGTGCGGAAGTCGAAGGTGCCCAGGTCCATGGAGCTGCCCAGGTACCGCGCCAGCTGCGGCTTGCTGCGGAACTTCTTCCCACTGGGGCTGCAAAACACACACCACAGCCACATGCAGGCAAACCTCAACCCTCTGCACCTCCACACCGGTGCCTCTGCAGCTCAGGAGGGAGAGCTGTTATTGCCCTCCTGGAAAACACGTGCTGGACTTTCCAGAATGGAGCTGATGTTCAACTCTGAGATGCTTTCATACTGACTCCTTCTCATGTGGAACACACAGATTAAGTTAAAATGGTTTTATATGTCAAGAGGAAGGTTCTGATCAGATAAACAAATGTAGCATAATGCACACAATAACCACCAAGGGAGATCTCAGCACAGATGCACTTTTCATTCAGCTGTCTCTCATAGTAAATGCCCATTTTTCAGTATAATTTTTTCTCCCAGGACTGTTGCATTTGACCAGTACCAAAAATGCTCCTTGTCTCCTCTCCCTGCCCCTTGAACAGTACATTCAGGTTTGAGTCTATGCCTTTTATAGCATCCTGAAGACTTCAGAAAAAGAGAAAACCAGAAGTTAACTACTGACAAGCTGCAAAACACAAAATCACAAAGTGATGCAAAGACAAATGTCACAACCCCATAAAACTTTCCATTAATGGAAAAAGGAAAGAGAGATTCTTCTGTAACACCTGGGTTTCCACAAAGACTCAACATGGAGAGAGGGCACAAATTATTCCACATCTTTACCGATGTTTTCTTGGGGGTTTTTTTGGGTTTTGTGTGTTTTTTGGTGTTTTGGGTTTTTTTTTAAATAATCCAACATCATAAGCTTTTTTTATTGATAAAGCAAAAATAAGCCAGTGTGTTATGGCTGCAGTGTAGGACTGTAAAGACAATAAGCACCAAGTATTCTTCACCTTCTCACTGAGCACCATAACAACATCTCTTTATTATGTCAATGACTCTCACTTCTGGTTTTCTCCACTTTGCAACTTGCGTATTCAGCCCTAGTTCACACCCAGGAGAAGCTCATTCCCTGTATACCCATCCCACTATCAAAGCTTAATGGGCTGGAAGGCATCTTCAGACAAAAAATGCCAGTTACCACCTTATCTCACACTGGTGAGATACTGATAACTTTACCAGGGTCTTAACAACACCAAAACAAAAGATCTATTTTCACATTTTGTCTCCTGCCCTGAAGCTTTATTAGGGGAAAACCAGCATAAGCAGAGAATTTCTGGTATAGGACAGCAACAAAGCAATTAGGCTAAGTCAGGCTATGCATGAAAAAAAAATAGTTTAAAAAAAAAAACAAACCCAGAAAGTACCAAAGTATTAAAAGGTCTCCAAAAACTGAGATCAATTTAATATAAATTACACTAAAACTGAAATTAGAAAAACTCTCTCGAAGGAGTTAAGACTGAAAGGTTGTGGTGATCCCACACAGCATCTGCTTAGGAAGCTCCTGGCTCCAACTGCTCCCAAGCTGCTTATCCTGCCTGGATCTCCTCCCTGCCACCACCACTGCTCACACAGCCCAGTGCTCATGCAAATGAACCAGCTGAGGAAAATAATCCATCTTTGGAGGGCAGGGGAGGAGGAGGAAACACTCCCCCACTGGTTATTCCTCAGCTGGACCAGCTCCCTGTGGAGCTGCACTTGGGCCAGCACACAACACAGAGTAGGACCAAGGAACAGAGGCTGTGTCCAGCCCCAAATTTGTGAATCACTTTTTTCAAACTATAAAGGGAGCTATTTGCCTCAATCCAGAGAGAGAAATAAGTAACTTCAGCAGCTTTGGGGCAGAGCTATTGCTGCCAGTGAAGCCAGGAAGAAAAGCTCCTGCTACATGAAGAACATGGCACTGCTTCTTCTTCCAAGATCTGCTGCTCTAATTTAGGGTTTAGTGTCTTAGCAGGTTTAAAAATAATGCATTAAAGTGCAGAGTAACTTCCAGAACAGTCAGTACAGTCAAAGACAGGATTTTAAGTGAACAGAACCCTTCATCTCTGTGTGTTTAGTATGTGCTGTGGTCATTTTGCAAGGAAGAACTGAAAAGCTGCTCAGATTCTCAAAAAACCCACCTGAAATGACTGAGAGTCCTGTCTCTTCCTGGGGAAGCTTGGCCCAAAGGAAAAGCACTGAAATGTTCAGAAGAAAAACTTTTATTCTGATTAGGTCTTGCAAAAGGCAGGAACATCCCCAGGCTCTCTGGGACAACAGCAGACCAGGGAGCAAAGCTATGACCAAAAGGTGACAGTGAACTGAGAAAGGAAGGGATGGGGTGCCCTGAAGCTCCTGGGGACCCCCTGGCAGGACCATGCAGGACACTGGGGCACCTACACACACCTGGGAGGGTCTGAGGTGTGGGGGGACCAGAGGAACCCAAAACTTGAGCAGGATTCCTGATGCACACCAGGACACACAGAAACTCCCCCAATACCACAGAACTCTGAGCCCTGTGAAGAGCCCTTTAAATGTCACAAAATACAGACTTTACCTCCTCCTGCACTCCTGCTTTTGCACAAAGAGGCCCAGAAACGAGACATTTTGGTACAAAGCTGCAAAGCCCAACCTCTGCTCTGTAACACCCCCCAGGCAGCAACGCTGAGAGCCCGGATTGATCCCGAGCTCCCGAATTAGGCTCTGCCACAGCTCCCTGCGTGAAAGGCAAGGGCACGGCCAAGTTGCAAAGGAGTTTACAAGTCGCAAAGGATTTTCCACGCTCGTCCATCACCAGCTCCGGGGCTTTATTCACTCGGGCCGCCTGGCTGCTGCTAACAAAACAGAGCTGGCTGCCGGGACCCACCCCGAGGCACCCCCGGCTCTCATTCCCAGACTTTTCCGGGCAGATTGAGGCGCGTTGGGAGCAGCCTATTGAAGGGCCAGGCCTGCCAGGTGCCCGGGCTCTCCATGTGCTGCTCACCCTTTGTTTCCTGCCTTATATCCTTAAGGAGAGAGCGGCTGCCCAGGCCCGCTCCCCTCCTCCCGCAGCAGTCTCCTCCCCTCCGCTCTCCCATTTAGCCTGCACAGGATCTGCACAACTTGGGAAGCAAGGGACAAAAGGCAAAAAAAAACCCCAAAACCCAAAAAAACCACAACAAAAAACAACCGTGAGCAAACCCAGGCACCGCGTGCCTCTGGCAGGAATGGAGGCAGGAACAGCCCAGGGAAAACGGGGCACTGAGGGCAGCCACAGAGCCTCGCTGGATGGGGCAAGGGAAGAACACAAAATGATTCTTTCTTGCTCTCCATCGGGCTCCCGCCCTCACTTCTCCCAGCTCTGCTCCAGGCAAATCCCGGCACCAGGGGCTCCTGGAGGGCTGCAGGAGCTCCCGGTGGTGCTCACAGGGAGATGGGGACCCCAAGACACGGCACGACCAACACTGCCAGCATCTCTGTCACAGCATCCCCACCCAGCTGGGCTCTCCCGGGATGGGCTGGCACGGCCATGAACACCACACCAGGCCAGGGGGGCAACTCCTCCAGCTGCCACAGCCCACCCCGCACCCTGCACATCCACAGCCCCATCCCACAGAGCAGCCGCGGGGCCCGAGCTGTCCCCGTCCCCTTGGGGCTGTCCCAGGGGATGATGTCCCCTGCCCTGCAGGACAACAGGGGGGTCTTCCTTCAGCAAGCTGGACTCCAACCATACCAAAAATAAACCCCCCAAAAAAACCACTTGGAGACACACAAAATCTCCCAAATTTCCAGAAGCATCACATCCCTAAACAAGAGTTTGGGACAAACACAATTACAACCAGATGATTTTGTAGGGCTCAATTCAGGCATCGTGCAATCATGGAATTGTTAAGGATGGAAAAGACCTTTAAGATCATCAGATCCAACCATCACCCCAGCAGCACCACCATGTTCACCATTAAACCATGTCCTCAGGTGTCACATCCACATGTTTTTTGAATATTTCCAGGGATGACGATGCCACCACTGCCTTGGGCAGCCTGTTCTAATCCTTTACAACTCTTTCCATGAAAAAAATCTCCCTAACACCGAACCTAAATGTCCCCTGGTGCAATCTGAGGCCGTTTCCTTCTCATGTGAGAAATAATGAGCTTCCCTGCAGGCAAACCAGAGCAACAGAGGAAAAGCAAAGCACAGACTCAGTGAAAGCATTTGCTCCACAATTTTTTTGGAAAAGATTTCACTGATCAGAATATACTTGGAGGAGTGTTAAAAACATTCCCTTCCAACTTCTTACATTTGTGCTGCAAAGGTAAGGAATTCTCAACAAAATAAGTTTCACACAAGAGTGTGAAGTTTCCCAGCACAGTGATGTCAACATCCTGAGGCAGAGACAAGCAGCAACCCCAAATTTCTCACACTTGGTCATCAAACTTTCAGGAGAAAAACACTCGGAAGAAAAAAGCCCCATAAAGCAGCATTAAATTCTCCTTCCCCCGTGTGAGAACCCTGAGTTTGAAGAGAGCCAGAACTCTCTCAAAGACAACCTGCCACTTTGACAAAATCCCTAACACAATTTTCTTCCTGAAATCCTCCATCCCTGCACTTCTGCTCACTCTGAATCCAGCCCACAAGTCCCAGCCTATCATCCAGAAGCCCTCCTAAGGGTGAGGTTCGAGGACTGGCTGTAAGAACCTGCCCAGGTACTCAGACCTCGAGGAAGATGGAATTTCCAGCCAGAGACTGGCTCACACACAGATCTCACAGGGGGTTTTCCACAAGCCCTCCCTGCATCTGTACGTGCCTGGAAGCTGGACAGAACAATCACCCAGGTAAACAACAGGCAGAACTCTCACAGGTATTACTGAACTGCCACACCTGTATCTGCCACTCTGAGGTAATGCAAAATGCAACAGAAACCAAAAATTAGTGCAACAAAGCTCTATTCTACCTTTGATCTCTGTCCAAATTGATACAAAGGGAAAACCCATAATAATTTGGGAATAAAAACATGCTACTTATCCTCTCTCCCCCTGTTTTTAAAGTTCATCTCCAACACTGAAACTTAACAAACAAGTTCTGGGAAAAACAGGATCTTAGAGGCTTTTAGCTGCTGCTGGTGGTCTCATCCTGCCCTCAGCCTCTGAGCTGCAGCAGCAGAATCGGCTTCACATTCTCCAGGATGGCACTTTCTGGTTCACTCCCCCTTTTCTCACAAGCATAACCTGATTCCAAAAATGGAATCTGGAGCTAAAGCTGTGGCTGCCCCATCCCTGGAAGCGTCCAAGGCCAGGTTGGACGGGGCTGGGAGCCACCTGGTGCAGTGGAAGGTGTCCCTGCCCAGGGCAGGGGGTGGAATGAGATGGGCTTTAGGGTGCCTCCCAACCCAAACCGTCCTGCGAGGATTCTGTGTCGGAGGCAGAAGCTGATGGTGTGGATTTTCCCGAGAGGCAGGGCCAGGTGAGGACACGGGGACAGCTCCTGCTGCGTTCGCAGCTCCCGCTGGACCCGAGTTTCACACCTCAGCCCGCGGGTGCCTGGTGGGTGCGGGGAGGATCCATATGGCCACCTACAGCCATATGAGCCATGCAGGGCTATAAATAGAACCCCTCCAGCTCCCGGGCCGTGCGCTCCCCCCGCAGCCGCGCTCCCGGCAAGGCGCATCCCGAGCCCGCCCGGGGCCAGCACCGCCAGCAGCCCAGCAGCCGAGGCTCCCTCCCCACAATTCCGAAGTACGCCCAAAAAGCGGCAGAGCGAGCCCCGGGAAGGAGGAACACCCCCCGCGCTGCTCCTTCGGGAATAAAGAGCCCCGCGTGTCGGCGGGGCAGGAGCCGCTCTGAGGGGACGCGGGGGCTCCTCCCGGGGGCCAGCACCGCCAGCAGCCGAGGCTCCCTCCCCACAATTCCGAAGTACGCCCAAAAAGCGGCAGAGCGAGCCCCGGGAAGGAGGAACACCCCCCGCGCTGCTCCTTCGGGAATAAAGAGCCCCGCGTGTCGGCGGGGCAGGAGCCGCTCTGAGGGGACGCGGGGGCTCCTCCCGCCGCTGCCCCGGCCCTGAGGGGGGCCGAGCATCCCCGACCCCCCGGGGCCGCCCCGGGCCAGCTCCCCGCTCCCTTCCCCTCCACTTGTGGCTGCAGCCCCGGCCCGGCCCCCCCGCGCCCGGGGCGGCCCCGCCGAGCGCTCCCACCTCTTCCGCTCCATGGCGGCTCCTCCCGGCCCGCTCCCGCCTGGCTCCGGCCGCCTCCCGCCGGCTGCTCCCGGCCCTTCCGCGCTGCCGCTGTCCCCGGGAGGCCTCCCCCCGGCGAGTCCCCGCGCTCCCGGCCTTACCCCAGCGCCGAGCGCCGCGAGCTCCCCCGGTGTCCCGGCAGCGCAGCTTTGGGCATCTTCCCCCGTGCCCACCCCGGCCAGACTGACGGCCCCGCGACCCCCGGCCCCGCCCCGCGCCCTGGGGACGCGGACCCGCCCGGACCCCCGGGGAGAACCGGCCCCTCGCCGGGGGGCTGCCCCGGGGCAGCTCGGGAGTTCGCTCCGTGCAACAGCAGCGTGCAAAAAAAAACCGCTCAAAAAAACCCCAACAACAACAAAACCCCCACAACAACAACAACACAAAAAAAAAAAAGGGGGGGGGGTAAATCTGCACACGAGGAACTGGAGTGAAGACAAAGCAATGAAAAGTTTTTCAGGAAAGCGTGTAAACCAACACCTACTGCAGCTGCAGTGGCAAATTCCCGGCTGTGGCAGCGCCAGGAGAGGTGTCTGCCTCCCGCTCCGAGGAACGGCCGCCTGGGAGCCCCAGCTTTGGGAACGACACCCCACCCCACACCCGAACTCCTGCTGCTGTGCTCTCGCCATTGCATTCCAGTATCCACATGCTGAGAAACACCACAAGGCAGCCTCCTTCCCAAAGCTAGTCAGAGAAATCAATTTTCCTTTAATGAATGATGTATTAGCTTTTTGTTAAGAATCCTGCTTGGAGCAGCAGTTGGAAGGGATCAGTGTCAGACACTGCAGCTGGGGTGTCCATAGCAGTGAGTCCCCACTCCAGCCACCACTCTGGTCTGACATCAAACTCTCTTTGTGTCAATAACCAGTGCTTCCTCCAGTCCTCAGCTGGCATTAACTTAGAATCCTGGAATACCCTGAGCTGGAAGGGACCCCCAGGGATGCTCAGGGCAGCCCCTGGCCCTGCACAGCCACCCCAACAGCCCCACCCTGAGCAGCCCTGGCAGCGCTGTCCAAACGCTCCTGGAGCTCTGGCAGCCTTGGGGCCGGGACCATTCCCTGGGCAGCCTGGGCAGTGCCAGTAACTTAGAATCCTGGAATATCCTGAGCTGGGAGGGACCCTCAGGGATGCTCAGGGCAGCCCCTGGCCCTGCACAGCCACCCCAAGTGACTCAGATCCAACTTGCCCCTGACCAGGACCCCCAGGCCCTTCCCAGGGTGCTGCTCTCCAGCCTCTCACTCCCAGTCTGTCCCTGCACCCAGGGCTGCCCCATCCCTGGGCAGGAACCAGCACTGGCCATCGTTAAACATCACATGGTTGGGTATTACTTACTGCCTTTTTTTCCCCAAAGTCAGGGCTCACTCACTCGTTTCAAACTCCCTCTTTTGAAAGCAGCAGGAGATTGAGGGAGGATGTGAGACTCGTCACGGATGCGAGGGAAGCCCACACCCCCACAACGAGCTGCAAATTGTCCAGACTCGGGAGTAGAAACGGGAAACAATTTCCAAGAGCCAGGTGCGCCTGTAGGTGCTGGGTTACATTCACTTTGTTTGAAAAGGTTTAAGATCCAAGCGGGTGGAGGTGGTGTTTTTAATTTGATCGATGCTGAGCTTTGCCCCGAAGGCATTCCGGCTCCCCAGGGACCGGGTGTGGAAGTTTATGTTGTCTCCTCCGGCCTCACAGGTAGGAAACGTCTCGCTCTGCCATTGCTGTTATTTCCTGCAATCTTACACAAAAGAGATGGAAAACTTCCAATTCCCACTATTGATCAAACCCACACTATTTTCCATACATGCACTTCCCTGGTTTTTTATAATAAAAACACCCCAAACCTCAAATCCAGGTCAATGTATACTGTTGTAACCAAAAACTCGCACTGATGTGGAGCTCTGGAGTGCAAAACGGAAACTGAAGCACGGTGAAACCATCAGTGGTGTTTTTTAAGAATGAACTGGCAGAGCTGGGAGCCAGTGGAGCTGTGGGTTTGGATGTGGAAGAGTCACAGCTAGTCTGTGGGAGGATCCCTGCATGTCCTCTGGACCTCGAGCCGAGGCGATCAGGAGGCAGAAAATCAGTTTTCACTGGCAGCTGGCACCGGTTTGTGGAAGGGAAACATTTACTCTCTCCTAGGACTGCGTGAAATGTTTGGGTAGAAATGAACTCTTGAGCTGAAGGGAAAATATTCCCGTGCTCCTCTGGGAACACTGCCAAGGTGAGGTACTTGCAGGTAGAACCACCAGCCGAAAGTGGATTCAGCTGCCAGAGACTCTGTGCTGCCCCAGGATGAGCAGATAATCCCCAAAATCAGTTGTTGTCAGACATGGAAGGAAGCAGCAGGATACTCTCACAGAAAAACTCTCGATTTCACTCTGCAGGTATCCCTGGTTCGAAGTTTCCTACTCTATGTTCCCAGAGCCAACTGAGGAGCTTATTCCAGAGCAGGACTGGCCACGGAATTCCCAAGCCAGGAACCCCAGCAGAGGCTCCTCCAGGAGAAGAGACCAAGAGGGGCTCACAGTGCTGAGGTCACTGCAGCAAAAAAACCCTGTCCCACCTCCACCTGCACATTCCAGGAGAGAAGTGAAGTGGGGGCACCACCACAAGGGCAAACACTTGGAAGAGGCAGGAATGCAAAGCCTCCCTTTTCTTAGGGGCTGTTTCAAAATTACATCATCAACCCACAGCTGTAAATCCAAAGCTGCCTCTGTGCCCTCTCCCCAGCTTTGGAAGGGGAAGCTTTGTCCCCCTCTGTCAGGTTGTTGTTTTTATTTTGTTCCTAACATACGTGGCATTCATAGCTCATTATGAAAATAATTAACTG
Organism: Passer montanus; assembly: GCF_014805655.1. NCBI lineage: Eukaryota > Metazoa > Chordata > Aves > Passeriformes > Passeridae > Passer > Passer montanus. The sequence goes on from NW_024358058.1 coordinate 930,826, forward strand.
TTAGAAGAGAGGCAATGCTAGGATATTAAAAATTAGAAAGATCACCCATGCCACTTGAACAGTAATTATTTGAATTTTAACAGATACTTGCCCAAGAATGCAGAAGGTATTTTCAGGAGTGTGTTTCTTGCTCTTGTAGCAAAATAAATATAGCAAATCAGTTCTACACTAATTCTAGGGTTAATTAGCAATAATTCCATCACTGGAGAGTGTGTTTCTTGCTCTTGTAGCAAAAGAAATATAGCAATTAAATCAGTTCTACACTAATTCTAGGGTTAATTAGCAATAATTCCATCACTGGAAATGCTGCATGGAGAACAAGGAGCTGAACAATCCCCAAACAAATCCAAAGTCTGTATGGTCCTTGCAGAGCTGCCTGTGCACACAGCTGGGATTTTCAATGTTTTTCTCCTTTCAGTATCTCATCTCACCTGCTGGGCACACCTCTGCCACTGGGGCTGTGTAAAGGTGACTGTCACCACTGACTGCCAGCTCGGGGATCCCGGGGTTCCCAGAGGGATGGACACCACAGACCTCCAGCTTCAGCCTTCCCAAAGATCTCCAAGCCATGGGAGCAGGTCACTCAGCCACGGGAAAAGGCAAAACCAGGGAATTTCTGAAGCAGCAGGTTACACCCGTCCTGCCCAGGTGTGTCACACAGGTAAAGAAAGAGCAGGGACTGAGCTGTCCAGAGCTGAGCTTACAATCCTGCTGCTGTGCAAGGACAGGCTGACAGAACACCCACTTCCCAAGAATATCCACTTCCCAGCCACAATTTGGCTGGAAATGGATCAGTATCAACACCCCTAGGTATGGCAGAGGGCTGCTGCTGTCACAGCTGCACTCCCAGCACCCTGAGGTCAAGGTGAGGCTCTGGCCTCCTGCGGGTCAGTCAGGAGCACTGCTGGGGCAGGGATGGGACAGCCTGAGGAATCAGCCCTGTTATCCATTATTCCATATCCCAAGGAAGCTGCCCCAAGGCTGCCAGAGCTCCAGGATCGTTGGGTCACTGCTCTCAGGGATGCTCAGGGTGGGCTTGTTGGGGTGGCTGTGCAGGGACAGGGGCTGGGCTGATCATCCCTGAGGGTCCCTTCCCACTCAGGGTCTTCCAGGATTCTGTGATTGCATCTCAGTGGACAGAGAAGCAAAGGCAGTTTTTTGCATGTGAAAATTATATTCTTTGCCCCAAATTAATTAATAATGATGATGCTGAAGGAATGTTGTCACCTTATTGCAAAAGCTCTATACCTTCTTGGAGATTTCTTATGAGCAGCTCCTTGCAGCACTTCACACAAACTTCCAACAAACTCCATCTAACTCCTCGACCAGCCAACCTGCTCTTTTACAATACCCATCCTAACTGGATCTAGCTGTGCCCTATTAAAGGCAGGCCTGTTCCTAATTCTTGGTAATTAAATAGCTGTAACCCCTTAGGGGTGAGATTGCCTTCATCACTATCTCTGTTCTCCTACATTCCATCCATCCACAAAGCAACACTAAGAAATTCTCCTGTTAGTTAATTAATTAATCCAATGTCCTGCACAGTGCCACTGTTTGGGCAGGTTTTCCACCAGTTTTCCATAGAAACATCCCTGAGGGTGACACAGCCCTGACAGTGACCCACGGGCAGCACAGCCACAACTGGGATTTTCCCCTAAAGAGATTCAAACCTTGCATTACAGCCAAACATTCTAGTAAGATGAAATTGGGCACTAAGCAGAGACAAACCAGTGACCCTGCTCTCACACAGAGGAAGTTTGTTTGTAAATTCTTGTCTTTGTGAAAAGGGATGAACTTTTCCCCCTGAGTCTGAGTCATCTGTGGCTGAGTGGCAGAGACCAAAGCAAAATAATCCTCATTCTTCCTTTTCCTAACAGCTAAAAACTCTCATCTAAAGGGTTGTGGTAGTGGTTTTCTAACAGCTAAGAACTCTCACCTAAAGCCTTGTGTTTGTGGAGTTGTTTCATCACCAATTTCAGTTCACAAATAAATAGTTTATTTTTCTACTTAAACCCCAAATTAAGAACTGAGCAGTTCTCTGAACCCCTGGTTTTCATCCTGGTACAAAGAAAGACACCCAGGATTTGGGGCCTGCCTTCCTCAAGCCCCTAGATAAAGCCAGAAAAGCTTAAAAACCAGACCATTTAAGGGGTCCATGAATTGATGTTAAAAACCCCAAATCCTTTCTTTAAACCTAATTTGAGGAATCTCATGAAACCATGAAACTCTGCAGTATTGGCTGTGAAAAGTTAACTGCATCCAAGAGGCCACAGTGATCCAGGAATGATGAGCCTAAAATCAACACATCCCTAAGAGTAGCTCAAGAGCTGTAATTGATATAAATAAATCATCAAGCCCAGTATCCTAGCAGCCAGTGCTTGATTCCTGAGGAACCTGCACAAGAAAAGAGGCAAACATGTGGCAGATCTGCCTCAGGACACACAGTCCAAGAAGCTGAAGATGTAACACAGTGCCCAGAGCAGCTGTGGCTGCCCCTGGATCCCTGGCAGTGTCCAAGGCCAGGCTGGGCAGGGCTTGGAGCAGCCTGGGACAGTGCCAGGTGTGCCAACCCAAACCAGTCTGTGATTCCATGATTCTGTAACTCAAAACCAAACCAGGAGTCTGGTCTCAAGAATGTGGACTAAGAAGGTAAGACACACACACACAATCCCAAAAACCCAAGCCCCACAAAAACCATTCACTTGGTTTATTTGGTAGACCAGGTTTATAAATTACTCCCATCAAGGCAAGATGTGCTGGGAAAGTGCTCAGAGGAAGTGGTCAGTGAGGGTGAATTTGCTCACAGCTGTTCATGGGAGAGACGGACAGACAGACAGACCACAGCTTGCTGCAGAGTCTGTACTGCTTTCAGGGTCACCCAGCGGGGTCTCAGCGGACGGAAGGCTCCCAACACTCTCCAGCAACAGAATCCTACAACAAACACAGAGCAGTCGTTAAGCAGAGCCTCCTGCACACAGCCACAGCAGCCAACAGGAGAGACTTCAAAAGGCTCCAGGATCCAGGCTGGAAGTTTCAGGCACAGGAGCTGATCCAGGTGTGGCTGGGCAGGCCTGGAGTCCCTCTGGAAGGGAGCACAGGCCACCACAGACACATCCCCTTTCTCTGTTCCTCTTTCCAGACACACAAAGTTCCTACTCCAAAATGGGAAACACAGGCTGTGGGCTCAGGAATAGAGCTGTGTTCCTACTACTGACAATTTTTAAGGAAGGAAAGCCCTCAGAAGGTAATTTAATTGCCTCTACATAACCTGAGAGCTTTTCCACTTGGGAACTTTTCTCCATCCAGGCTGGACAGGGCTTGGAGAGCCCGGGATAGTGGAAGGTGTCCCTGCCCATGGGACTGAATGGGCTCTGAGGCCCCTTCCCACCCAAACCACTGGGTGATTTTATGGTTCTATGACTTGTCTGTAAACATCACAATGACCCAAAATGCCTCCAGTTCAGCTGACTTCCAAGACAAGTTTCATTCCTCTCTTGGTTACAGAAGGATCTGTGCAATACGAAGTTTGCAAACAGTAAATTGTTTAAACTGCAACAATTATTGCTGGAAAAGGACTTAAAAAGTACTGCCTGTGCTTTCCAAACTGACTTCCCTACAAAATACTGTGTAGCTGGAACACAAATAGCTCACTTTCACTAATCAACATTTCAATGTAACTGTTATTCTGACCAGAAAAAACAAACCCTGAGGTGGACAGAGTTTCCTCAGGACTCAGAGTTTCTCCATTAGCATCCTTTAATGAATGGAAAAATCTTCCTGACTCTCTTCTGTCTGCAGTAAGGAATAAAGAAATCCAAAGCCTGCCCACTAGAAAGAATATGCAGTTAGAGCCCCTACAGAAGGATTGTCTAACTGCTGCTCCAGCTTTAGGAATGGTCAGACTTTCAGAACATTCAGAACAGCACTTCTGATAGGCATTTAAAGAAGAAACAAAACCTTGAGAAAGCAAATCTTCCAAGGAATTTGTGGAATACAATAACCAGCTCTGAAAATTCAATTTACTTTTAATACCACATACAAGGAGCAGAAAGGAGTCTGAATTTGCCTAGCCACAAAACAAGTCCAGACCTTTTAGCTCTTCTGCTCAGGAACAGAAGTAAACAGATAAGTCAAAAGTTCCAAATTAGCCTGATTTGACCTCCTAAGAACTGCATTATGTTGTAAAGACCTGCTGCTTGCAAAATATTCATTTGAAAAACATATTCCAATGAATATTCCATCCTTCTGGTGCTCTGTGAAGCACCATTTAAAAATAGAGAAAAATATGATTGTTCCCCAGGCAAAGAAGAAATATCCACTGTCACAACAATACAGGGCTATTGTGTTGGTGTTCAAGTGTTGCAGGCTAGGTTGTCCTGGACAGATCTTGGAGCAACCTGGGATAGTGGAGGTGTCCCTGCCCATGACAGGGACTGAACAGGGTGAGCTCTAAGGTCCTTCCAACCCAAACCCATCTGGGATTCTGTGATTTTATAATTCTATTGATTAAGCTACAAGATGTACAACCAAAACTCACCATTAGAGGGAAGCTCAGTCTTCAGTTTTGAACTTGCCGCCGATGTAGGGAACGTACTGCAAGACCAGCTTCCAGTCTGTGGCCCAGATCACACCAACGCCAGCCACACCACCCCATGTCACCAGGGTGGGGGTCCTAAAGGGCAGACACACCCAGGGAAACAACAAATTACCACTGTGAAAGGCCTGGCAGATGCTCGTGGCTGAGGTACCTGAGAAAGTCACCTCAATCAGGAAAAGAGCTTAGAATTCCAGAATACCCTGAGCTGGAAGGGACCCTCAGGGATGCTCAGGGCAGCCCCTGGCCCTGCACAGCCACCCCAACAGCCCCACCCTGAGCAGCCCTGGCAGCGCTGTCCAAACGCTCCTGGAGCTCTGGCAGCCTTGGGGCCGGGACCATTCCCTGGGCAGCCTGGGCAGTGCCAGCACCCTCGGGGGCAAGAGCCTTGCCCTGAGCTCCATGCCAAGCCCTGGCACAGCTCGAGGAGCCTCCCCTCAGTCTCCTGTGCTCCAGCTGAACGAGCCAAGTGCCCTCAGCCGCCCCTCAGAGCCTTCCCGAGCTCTGGTCCCAGGTGGGCCGCAAGCCCTTTCCGCGGCTCTCGGCCCCTCAGCCCGGCCCGAGCGCTGCTCCGCACCCCAGCACCCTCAGCGACCCTCACAGGGCGCGGAAGGAACGGGGAGGCCTCGGGCAGAGGTCGCGAAGGGGCCGGGATGCCCTTCAGGCTCCCACAGAGCGCGCTGAGTGCGCGGCCGTGCGCGGAGGACGCGGTGAGGAGAGCGCGGAGCCCCGGGCCGGGCGGACAGCCCCGGGCCGGGCGAGCAGAGCCCGGCTCGGAGCGGACAGAGAGCCCGGGGCGGAAGCGGGCAGGCGCGGGCAGCCCCAGCGCGGCGCGGGCAGCCCGGCAGCTCCTCACCAGGTCCGCAGCAGTTGCGCGTAGCGCGGCCCCAGCAGCTGGCTCAACATGGCGATGGCGCCGCCTCACAAAGTGACCCCGAGCGGCGGCGGCGGCGCTGCGAGCACGCGCGGGGCTGCAGCGGGGCGGGGCTGGGCGGAACCGGCCCCGGGCGGGGCTGCGCGGGAGCCTGCGGGGACTCGGGGCTCGCTGGGGAGACACGGGCCTGGGGGGACACGGGGGGTGCTGAGGGGACTCGGGCCTGCGGGGACTGGGGGCGAGCTGAGGGGACACGGGCTTGAGGGGACACGGGCCGTCCTGAGGGGAGTCGGGGCGTGCTGAGGGGACTCTGACCACCCTGAGGGGACACGGGCAGCTCTGGGGGGACACGGGCCTGCGGGGACTCGGGGCTCGCTGAGGGGACACGGGCCGTCCTGAGGGGACACAGGCTGTCCTGAGGGGTCTCGGGCACTAAGGAAACACCAGCCAAGGGAACACCAGCCCAGATGGGACACAGGACTTGATGGGACACGAGCCCTGAGGGGATGGGCTTGTCTCTGTGCTGGGGGGGACGCGAGGCCTGAGGGGACACGGGCCGAGGGGACGGGCAGGTGGACAGGTGGGATGGACAGATGGACAGGTGGGATGGATGGATGGATGGATGGATGGATGGATGGATGGACGGATGGACGGACAGGTGGGATGGATGGACAGGTGCACAGGTGGGATGGACGGACAGGTGGGATGGATGGACAGATGGACAGGTGCAACACGGGGTCAGGGGCAGGGCCGGAGGCGATCACCTGCAGCTCCACCTGCACCTCGCAGCTCCGTGGACAGGTGGGATAGAGATGGATGGACAGGTGGGATGGATGGACAGACTGTCCCCACACCGGACAGGGCCCTGAAGGGACGGTCTGTCCCCATGCTGGGGAGGGACAAGAGCCCTGACACCAGCCCTGAGAGGACATGAGCTCTGAGGGGACACGGGCTGAGGGGACAGGCTGTCCCCACAGCGGAGGGAAGACAGCAGCTGCCCTGGGGGAACCGGCTGTCCCTGCACTGCAGAGGGGACGTGAGGCCTGTGTTTGCACCAGAGAGGGAACAGAGCCCGGCACGAGCTCTGAGGGGACAGGATGTGCCCAGGCTGGAGAGGGGACACGGGCCCTGAGGGGTGGCAGTGTCCCTGCACTGAGCTGGGACTGCTTCCCAGCCTCTTGTGCTGGAGAGAAGTGCCCCCTTCCCAAAGTGGTGTCCCCAGAGCCCATCAGTGCCCCCTCAAACCCCCCTGTCATGGCCACTCAGTCTCCCCCAACAGGAGAGGGAGTTTCCAGCCAGGTTTTTCAGGAGAGGGTCATAAAATCACCATCAATTCCATTGTGCTCCCCAGGCTCTGCTCGGAGCTTGCTCAGCCGCTTGTGAACGTGCAGGAGAACTCTGGATCAGACACCCCAGAGCAGCTGTGGCTGCCCCTGGATCCCTGGCAGTGCCCAAGGCCAGGCTGGACAGGGCTGGGAGCAGCCTGGGATGGTGGAAGGTGTCCCTGCCCATGGGGTGAGCTTTAAGATCCCTTAGAACCGAAACCATTCCGTGATTCTGTGATTGTGTGGTGGTGCAAGCATGACATGACATTTGCCCCTAGGATCTGGTAGTCCCATCCCAGCTCATCTCCAGCTGGTAGTGACTCATCCCCAGTGCTGGCAGGAGCTCACTGGGTGGCCAGTGCTCACTGAATGCTCTCAGCAGCCCCTCTGTGCTGCTCCTTGCTCCTGCCCTCCCCAGCCCAGGCCTGCTCTGGACACTGGCACTCGCTTGCTTTATGCTCCACCTTGTGCATTTGTTGAGCATCCATCTTCCAGGCTGCTCCCAAGCACACACTTCTCCCTCGTCTGGATCTGGGCTGTAAACAGCTGGCACAGGCTGCTCCGGGCAGTGGTGGAGTCACCATCCCTAGAAGCATTAAAAAAATGTGTGCATGTGGCTCTTGAGGACACTTTAGAGGTGGACATGGCAGTGCTGCCGGGTTAATGGTTGGACTGGGTGATCTTCAAAGTCTCCCAGTCTCAATGATTCTGTGGTTTTGTGATGCAGTCTAAGGAAGGACTGTCATCCATGCACCCAGAGCAGCTCAGGAGGGGCAGAGCTGCCTCACTGCTGAGAGAAGGCACCCAAGGCTAAGGAGAATTAACCAGCCACTGCCAGAGCCACTTCCAGTTAGCCTGGACTGTCTGTCCTGCTCTGTGCAGACAAGCCTCGAGCCAGAGCAGCACAGTGAGAGCACAGGCAGCAGACCTGGGGAAGGGAGGCTGCTTCCAGCAGAGGCCTCGGCTCTGGATGGAGCATGTGGCTCAGTGGAAGGTGTCCCCACGCGTGGCAGGCAGTGCAATGAGATGGGCCTTATGGTCCTTTCCAGCCCGAATGAGTCTGTAATTCTGTGACAGTCCTGGGGGACCTTGGAGCCTGGGGGGCAGGAGAATGGAGCCAGGCGGGGGTCGGGCTCTTCCCAGGGAGCGAGGGACAGGAGGAGAGGAAACGGCCCCAGGTTGTGCCAGGGAAGGTTTAGGTTGGATATTAGGAATAATTTCTTCCCAATGAGGGCTGCCAGGTACTGGCATAGGCTGCCCTGGGCAGAAGGGTGGAGTCACCATCCCTGCAAGCGTTCAAACAATGCATGTGGCACTTGGGGCATGGGTTAGTGCTGAACTGACTGCTGGACCCAGTGATCTGAAAGGTCTTTTTCAACCTTAACGACTCTGATTTGATGAACTTCTCCCATCACCAGTCTGTGCTGGGCTCCTGGATGGGCTGGGGGCATTTAACTGGATTTGAGTGGATTTTTTGTGGGTGCTCCCCAGGGGCAGAGGCAAACAACAGCATGCAGGGGGCAGGATCCACACCCAGAGCAAGTGTCTGAAAACCTGTCTCGTGCTTTCTTTTGTTTTTTAGTACAAGGCAAAGCCTTTATTCCAACTTTTCATTCCTAGGGGTACAACATCTGAAGGACACACATGGGGATAAAAAAAGTAATATTGTTATAAAATGTCACATTTATTGCTACATTACTGTTATATACAGGACAGTTCTCAAAATCTACTTTAAAAAAGTTAGGATTATTTAAAAATTCCAAATAATCCAGCCAGCTGTTTTGACACTTGTATAAAATTATTTAAAAAAATGAAAACAATTCATATCTTGAGGCACTCAGAAACACAATTTCATCCCCCAATTGTGATTCATTTCAAAGAGCAATGCATTTCCCACCCCCAAATACTTTATTTTTTTTTTTATTTTTTGCTGGGTTAGGCATATATATATATATATTTACTATATATATAATTCAAAACTATAATGTGTATCTGATTTAAGAACAAGGATTTCAGCCACTTAAGTACATCTGGATTTACAGGTAGGCAGCATAAACATCAAAAGCAAGGACCATTTTTCATTTTAAAGGCCAAAAACCAAAGACAACCCATAACTTTCTACAGGGTTAAAAATAAACAACTTCCGCAGGCATCTCCCATCTGCTCTCCCACCCCCCATTCCTACAAAAATATAAAGAACATCCCAGGAATGCTTTGTTTCCAGAGAGCTGGAGCCCTGGGCACCCAACAGGTCACTCCCAGCGCGGGGGCCCCCCTGCCCTGCCCCCCCAGGCACAGGAGCAGCGGCTCCTTCCCTCCCAGGTGCTCCATGGCACAAGGTTTGCCCAAAAGCTGCTGGGTTCTGCTCATTTGGGAAGACGTGGCCCTGGCAAGGGGGACCCGTGGTGTCCCCAGCTTGCTGCCTCCAGGAGCCCCACGGCTCCCGGGCACAGCCCAGGGGTGCATGGCACAGCCCAGGGATGCAGGGCACGGGGATGCTCTTTGGCCAAAGGCCTTGGTACCAGGACATCCCCTTTGGAAGCAGGAACGCCTCTGCTCTCCTGGGCTGGTGCTGCAGCCACGCTGGGCTGAGATGTCCTGGGGTGAGTGTTAGTTGGAGCCTTGCTTGGCTGGGCCAGGGTGGGAACGGGGAGCCCTGAGGAGCAGGAGGGGTACAAACCCAGGGGAACAGAGATACCAGTGTGGAGACCCACGACAGGAGTACCCTTGGCCCAGAGCTGGGCTGCAGATGGACACACAAGGTTTGGCAAAAGGTCACGAGGAGCCTGCACCACCCTCCTAAGCAGAGCCCCCTTCCCGTGGGAGTCCTGCAGGCACAGCTCTGCTGGCTCCCCAAAAGGGCTGAATTGTCCTGGAAATCAAAGTACAGAGCACCAGGTCCCCAAGAGCAGGGAGAGGCAGCTGTGCTGGGGGACACTGGCAGCACCCACCCCCCAAATCCTCCTGCCTGTGTCCCAGCTGATGGGCAGCTGCTGGCATGGGCTGCCCCTCTGCAAAGGGAAACAGCTCAGAGATGCTGGCTGGAGAGACTGGGGAGCATGGGAGGAAGGGAAACACCCCTTCAGGCTTGCGGTGGCTGAAGGAAGAGCAGCCCCAGCCAAGCCTGAGGCTCAGGAGTTAGAAGAGGGCAGTCTGGGCAGCAGCAAGGTGGAACAGAGCTTCTCCTTTCAGGGGGATGAGGGATGCTGGCAGAGCCCCACCAGCATGGAGCAGAAGGCACAGGAGGATGAAGGGTGCGTGCAGGAGCCCCAGGACCAGGCCCTGCCCCTGCAGTTCAGCGCTCAGTATGAGCTGGGTGCTCCTACAGTCTCACCTGCCCCCTCCCAGCTCCAGAGCACAGGTCTCAAAATGCTTTTGGAGCTGCCAGGAATGAAGCTGGACCCTGAGGGCAGCAGGGAGTAGGAATTACAGACAAGAGCAGAGAGAACTGGCTGGGCTGGGATCTGCAGAGCCCTGGAAGAGGGGAGAGGGATAAGATTTGCATAGGATTTTTAACAGGGCAAAGACCTTGTGCAAGCTCGGGGTACAGAAAACAGGCCTTGCTATTGCTGGTGTTGGGCAGGAAGGGGGAGTCCAGTGGCCAGGGCTTGCTCTGGGTTTGCCAGCACTGCAGCTGGGGGCTCAAGGCTTGTTCTGGCCCAGCTCCATCCCCAGCTTTGCTTCACCTCCCACAGCCCAGGGATGGAACTGCAGCTGGCCCAGGCTCCCCAGTACAGCACAGCAGGGCCTGCAAGAGGAACTCGGGTTCCACTCGCCACAAAGTTGGCAGCAAAGCTCAAGGGGTGCAAGGGATTGGGGGGTGCCAGAACCTCCTGTTTCTCCATCCCCCACAACTGGAACCACCCAGCAAGGGCCCAAGGCTCTGCTGGCTTCAGTGGGGACACTGGTGGGGCACAAGGGACCTTGGAGAGCAGTTTCTGCCCTGACTCTGGAATTACAGCCTCCTGAGGAAACCACAGGTTGAGTCCATCCTTCCTGCCAGCACAGCTCTGGGGGGCAGCTGTGAAAGCAGGGCAGCAGAGAGCCCCGAGAGCTGCTGGCTGGGGCTGTGAGTGGGGGTCACGGGCAGGGGTGACTGCCACACAGCTGGAATTCTGCCCCTGGGCTGGGGGCTGTGACAGGGGGGACTGTCACACAGCTGGAATTTGCTCCCTGGGCTGGGGGCTGTGACAGGGGGTGACTGCCACACAGCTGGAATTCTGCCCCTGAGCTGGGGGCTGTGACAGGGGGTGACTGCCACACAGCTGGAATTTGCTCCCTGGGCTGTGAGCAGGAGCAGCCACATTGCCACCACTGCCTGAGCACCAAGCCATGGGAGGCTGCAGCTGCTTTGCTCTGGGGAAAAAGCAGGTGAAAAGGGAGAAAACAACAATCTGCAATTTTCCCGTTCACAGACTGGATTGCAGATGCTCCCCAGTCCTGTGGCATGCACAGCCTGTGTGCAGGGGGGCAGGGGGCTGGCTGAGCAGGGCAACAGGAGGGCCCTGGGCTGGGGACACAGGAAATGTCCCATGGCAGTGCCCCAGTTCTGCTACTCCACGGGGATGCAGCCTGGGGAAAGAGGGACTAGAAGCTGCACAGAAGGGAAGGCATCTGCCCCATCTGATGAAGGAAGCTTTGGGGGGGCTCAGTGGCCCCCAAAGAAGAGGGCACGTGTCCCCAGGAGCGGCCATGCAAGCAAAGGCTGAGAGAGGAAGGAGAAGATGGAATAAATGGCACCATACAGCATGTCACCCCCCGTGACACCTCTCCTGGCAGCCCCACTGCTGTGGGGGACACAGACAGGCAGAGGAGCAGGTCTGGGGATCTCTAAGATCCCAAGTGGAATGGAGCAGAGCTGTGGGCTGGAGAGGTGCAGACCTGGTCCTCACTGACCACAACACCTCAAGACAAGAGTTTCATTGCTACAGGGTGACATTTCAGGGCTGGGCTGGGGGTATTTTGGGGACAGCACCTGGCAGTGGTTCTTTTTAGAAAAGCCACTTTCCCTGGCAGATTACAGGCACCATGTTCACACTGAGCCAAACACATTGGCAAGACAAAGGAATTTTTCCTTGCTGTTCTTCCCAGTTGTTCCCTGAGCACCTGGAATGCAGAGATGCCACTGAGGCCACACTGGGCTGGCACACAAAATGTCACCCTGTGCCATCAAGGCAGCTCCAGGGACAGCACTGCCACCCCCTACATTGTGCTTTTGAGATGATCTCTCCAAACCCTGCCTCTGAGGGCTCATGCTCAAGGATCTTCACCCAAGTCTTGCCATGGAAGGAAGCTGGCTGGATTTGCTGTCAGAAGTAACATCTTAAACCACCTAAATGCAGATGAAAAGCCCCATTTTTGTTGCAATGCCTGGGGATTCTGGGATGGTGAGAAAGGCTCTGGCTCATCAGGATTCCTCCTTGGCCTACAGGACTAGGAGGGGATAAAGAAGTTCAGCAAATTTGTGAACAACTCATAAATCTTCTCAGGTTTCCACTTTTGTTGAATTTACGGATTTTTCTTGACTAGTCCTTTAAGTCCAGTTGCCCATTCTTGCCACCTGCAATTCTTGGGGCAAAATCAAAGGGTTTGTGAACCACTTTTAATTTTTTTTGTAGGGTTTCAAGCTTTCCAGGGCTGGGACACTGCTCCATCCCTCCTGGTCCTGGGACAGGGGCACTGAGCCAGCCAAAACCCCTGAGCAGTGGGTACTTTGCAGTCTCACCAATGGAGCAGGATGAAACAGAAAGCAGCTGCTGAGCCCTCCAGTTTGCACTCCAGAGCATGAATGGAGTCAAGGCTGTCACAAGGGGAGAAAAACCTCATCCATCTCCCTGCCCCCTGCTCCAGCACCCACAGGAGCCCCAGGGAGGGAAGTGTTGTAACCTGATGAGCTGATTAGGCTAAAATGTGTCTGTTGACACAGGCAAGAAGCACCTGGGTTACTGGAACCACGGAGTTTCCTGCCCTTCCCAGGGACAGAGCTGGGGCTGCTGAGGTCTCACCACGCAGAAGGAATGGCGAGAGCACCCAAAAGCTTCAGAGTGATGGTTGGATGCTGGGGAGCCCAGGGCAGGGCCAGGGGCAGCAGGGACAGTCCCATCCTGCCCTGGCACTTGGAGTGGCTCAGCTTGGAGCTGCCACAGGGGCTGAGGCCACAGTGCCCAGGTGAGGGTGGGAGATAAGCACTGCCCTGATCACTTCCAGCAGAGCTTGCCAGAGCACAAAGCACGTGGAGGAGCACCAGGTTATGCCAAGAGCCTGGGGTTGCTGGCAAATGCCACAGGACCTAATCCTGTTTGCCAGTCCCTCCCTTTCCCTGTGCCACAGCAACACAGCTTCCCCAGGAGCCCAGGCTGGAGCAGCACAGGGAGAGATGGAGCCTGCAGGGGAGAGGGGAGTTCCCCACATCCCCCAGACCAGTACCCATGTCTCATGCACCATCCTGCCTGACTGGGCTCTGCAGAGCTGGGAAGAACCAGGCACAAAACGTTTCACAAGGGGAAGGAGAGGGAAGAAACAAGAGTAAATTCCTGGTGGATGTTTTGCCATGGCCATCTCCAAACCGGCTGCTGCAGCCCAGAACTGCCCAGCACCTCTTTGCTCCACACCTCCAGGGCACCCAGAGGGGCTGCCAGGGATCCTCCTCCTGCTGAGCACACCAGAGTGGTCTGGAGTGACTGGGAATCCCTTGGAGTGAAGGGATAGCTGGCTGCTTGGAGTACACGGACAGGAGCTCCTGCTGCCCTCCTCCCCAGTGCCAAGGAAGGAGCCCATGTGCAGGTGATGGTGGCCACTCACATCCCGTGGCAGTGCTGAGCTCAGTTTGCCTCCAAGGACGCCTGGGAGATGTGACAGCAGGTGACAGTGGGGTGTGAAGCCACCCCTCTCCCCGAGGCAGCATTTTGCATTTCCGATGGCTCCGGTTCGAGAAGGGATCCTGCTGCTCACGGCTTTGCCCAGGCTGGAGTGGCCAGCTCGCTGCTCCTTCCCTGCCTGCAGCACCCTCAGGCTGCTGCTGCCCGGCCTCCTGGCCCCGTGCCCCGGCCTCCTGGCCCCGTGTCCCGGCCTCCTGGCCCCGTGTCCCGGCCTCCTGGCCCCGTGCCCCGCTGCTGCTGCTCCGCTGCCTCCGCCTCCTGCCACGCTCCAGCTTTGTTCACTTGGTCTTTGTTCAGTGCTGCTCCTGGAAGCGCCTCGGGCAGCTCTGCCCTGTGGAACAGGCTCTTCCCTGTGCATCCCTTGCTGCTCTGCTCACCTGGCAGCGCCTCAGTCCCTGGTTCTCCTGCTCCCGGGGCTGCTCTCTCCCGACGCTCCGGGACAAGGCCAACCCCGCCGAGCACCGGTCACTGCCCGGGGCAGCGGGAGCACTGCTGCCACTCGCTCTGCTGTTTAACTTCCTTTTCCCAAATCAGAAGTGGCCGAAGAAAAGAGATGGTGAATTCAGCACGAGTTTGTTTTTTGTCATGGAAGGTACAAGCCAGGCAAGGAAGAACATTCCCTCACTGTGGCTACATTCGCTTTTAGTGGCTTTCCGAGCCGAATCTGAGAATTCCTCTCTTTATATCCAGTCTCTCTTAATACAATTTTAATATTCTGGTTGATCCTAAAGATGCAACGTTAACTATAGAAACAGCAGCAGAAAAGCGGAGGGTACAAGACATGTTTTTATACAAAAAAAAATTTTTTCGTTGCTTACAAAACATATGCAAAAGAAGCTAAAAAAACCAAAAGGCATTGCTATTTGTTCTACATAAAAAAATCTCATAACTAATGTTCTTTTTTTTTAAAAAAGAAATATCAAGCTTAGGCACAATTTTGCTGCTGGCTGCTTGTGAACAAGCCAAGAGAACACGCCACCCCCTCCTAACTGAGTGATATGTATTGACTGTTCTGCACTTTATACTTAAGGCAATTTTTTGTTTCCGTTTTGTTTTTGACAAAGTGTTTTTTCCACTCCTTACGTCACGCCAGGATCCGTCTGCGTGTGTCAGTATGAGCAGTACTACAGTTTATGGTTCAACAGGGTTGCAGGTCACGCCGAGGGTTTTCTTCCTACAGATCTCCGTATCCAGAGGAACAAAAAGATCTACAAATAAAATAATACAATAAAAGAAAAGTCTGAAGTGGTAGAAGCCCAAATGAGAATAAAACTGTGCTCCTTGCACAGGGGGCCCCAGGGCTCCTGCTGCCGCTTGTCCCTGCAGGGCTGCAGCTGAGCTTTGCCTTTGTTTTGGTCAGGCCATCTCCAGGCACCACTGGGGCAGGGGACACCAAGGGACTGTGTCCTCTCCAGGCACTCCATGGGATCAGCTCCTGACCTACCACTCCTGGATCTGCTCAGTCCCCCCACCATCTCTGCACTGCTCGGATGCTCCCAGGGTCCCTTAAAAGTGGAACCAGCCCTCTGGAGCCTGTGCCTGCCACAGCCTCACCAGGGCATTTTCACGTTCTCTGACTCTCTTGGCATTTCTGGGACCTGCCCATTTCCTCTCATAGACCCACAAGGAAAAGGAATTGCTGGTTTCCAGTAGCCAACTAGGGCAGCACTGGGAGGTGCAGAGCAGAGCTGAGCCCACTCAGAGAGCTCCAAACCCCCCATCCCAGCTGTGGGACTGCACTCTGCTGTGGGCCAGAGCCTTTGGGTGGGGGGCCACATGACACAGAATCATGGAATGGGTTGGGCTGGAAAAGACCTTGAAGCTCATCTTATTCCACCCCTGCCATGGGCAGGGACACCTCCCACTATCTCAGGTCACTCCAAGCCCCTTCAACTTGGCCTTGGACACTTCAGGGATGAGGCAGCCACAGCTGCTCTGGGCACCCTGTGCCAGGCCTTGCACACATGCAAGTCACTGATTTCAGGGAAATGAAGCAAGGCTGCTGCTGAGGGAGCGGGGCTGACCAGCCAGAGCAGAGCAGGGCATGGGCACAGGGCTGGACCCACCCTGGATGTGGGATCAAAGGTGGGGAACAGTACCTTTACATGTGTCCAACAGGGTTGTGACCGTCTCCTAGACCAGGATGGGAAGCTGACAGTGTCATCTGGGGGTCTCCTACCACTCCGGACACTTTCTCCTCTTCCCGACGTTTCAAGCAGGCCGCTTTTGGGTTCAGATTGCGCTCTGTGCCCAAAACAGCAAGGGAGGGGAGCAACCTCAGTCTGGGCAACAGCATCACCCTGGCAGCAGTGTCCCAGAGGGACAGCAGGGGCCATGCCAGGCAGGCCTGAGTGAGCAGATGAGCTCCGTGCAGCCCCCAGTCCCTGCAGGACCTGCCAGGCCCCTCCTCGAGCAGAACCCCAGGCCCAGCTGCACCCCCACTTCAACATGGGATCATGGAATGGTTTGAAACAGCATCACCCTGGCAGCAGCGTCCCAGAGGGACAGCAGGGACCTGCCAGGCAGGCCTGAGTGAGCAGATGAGCTCCGTGCAGCCCCCAGTCCCTGCAGGACCTGCCAGGCCCCTCCTCGAGCAGAACCCCAGGCCCAGCTGCACCCCCACTTCAACATGGGATCATGGAATGGTTTGGGTTGGAAGGAATATTAAAACCCATCTTGTTCCAACCCCCTGCCATGGGCAGGGACACCTTCCACTATCCCAGAGTGCCCCAAGCCCTGTCCAGCCTGGCCTTGGGCACTTCCAGGGATCCAGGGGCAGCCACAGCTGCTCTGGGCACCCTGTGCCAGGGCATCTCCATGTGCTTGTTACGGGAACCCCCAAGGGCCCCAGCCAGCACTCAGAC
The DNA here is from genome assembly GCF_014805655.1 of Passer montanus. Classification (NCBI taxonomy): domain Eukaryota; kingdom Metazoa; phylum Chordata; class Aves; order Passeriformes; family Passeridae; genus Passer; species Passer montanus. The sequence continues at coordinate 947,361 of NW_024358058.1, forward strand.
TTGAGGACTGAATTTTCCAAAGCTGCTTAATGGGATCCAGGTTCCAAATTATATTAAGCATGAGCAGAAAGAGAGGGGAGCCTCAAATCCACCCTGGGCCAGGGCTGGGGAGAGCTCAGCAGCCAGAGGTGCTGCTGGCGCTGCAAACACACAGCTCAGACTGAAAGCAGAGTCAGGACAGAGAAGCAGGAGCATGCAGAGCCAGGGGGAGAGACAGGCCCCGAAATGCACCTGCCAGCGGTACCATACCTCGTACTTGCTGCTCCAGGCCCAGAATGACCTGCACGGCCTGCTGCAGGATGATCAGTTTGGTCTGTGCTTTGTCCGTTTTTAAGTGCATCTGGCACATGCGTCCCAGCTCCTTAAAGGCCTCGTTAATGTCCCGCACACGCACCCTCTCCCTGGCGTTATTGGCCATTCTCCTCTCCCGGTCCCTCAGATCTTTGTCCTCCAGTGACAAGGCCTCGTCTGTACTGCTGGGTTCACAGCACCACAGGGTTAGTCGGGGGTGCCACCGAGGGGGGCTCTATGTTGCCGTGCTGGAAGTGCTCCGGGTGTCCACTGGAAATGGCCCAAACGGCCTCACTTTGCAAAGCCAATTCCTCCGGGTGCTTCCCACAGCAGCCCAGGCTGTGTCACCTCTGCAAGCCTGGGGAAGGTGCTGCCAGCACAGAGCCAGGTGCCCAGGGGGCTGGAGGGGCCACTGGGGGCAAGGGTGGGCATTGATGCAGCATCACCCACCAACACCTTCCACCCTCTGCAAAATTTTGCCTTCCTGTTTGTTCTCAACTGAAAACTCGACGACTGGGGGAGGCTCTCGGCCAAAAATGCCAGGTTTGTCCCCCATGGTGAGATTTTGGCAAGAAGCAAATCCTTCTTTGTAAGATTTCCTTCCCAATTCCATTCCAAATTCTGCAGCTTCCAGTGCTGGTGTGTGAAGCAGTGGTGCTGCAGCAGCAGGAGCAGCGTGGCCTGGCACCCTCTCAGGAGCCAGGGCTGCCCTGAGGATCAGACTTGGATGCAGACACTGAATTCTGATCTTTCCACACAGCCAAAAGCCTGCCAGAAGGGGTGATTTTTTTTCCAGGCACAGTCAGAAGCTCTGGGAGAGCCCCCACTGCTGACAGCACCCCTGGGATGCCTGACACAGGCAGGGATGGGGGAAGCAAAGTTGTGCTGGCAGCATCTTGAACCGTGGCCTTGCCCATCCCCCTGAAAGCCCCAATTTAAATGCAGACGACCTTCTCCCCCAGAGCAAAACTTGCAGGAAGACACCTGTCTGAGGAGGGTCCTTGGGTGAGAGCTGACACTGGGACAGCCTGTGGCCTCGAGCTCCTGGGGAGCCATGTGGGATAAGCCTCTAGCAAAGAGGGGCTGCAGAGTCAGAGCCCCCTGCAGAGCCTCAGGACAGTGCACGGCATGTGAAGGGGGAGCAGGGGCTCCCCGGGCAAGCAGTGCCTGTGTGGGACAGAGGGCTGCCCACTGGCCCTGCTGCACCCTCTCCTCGCTGCCTTGTCCCTGCCTGTGTCCCCTCCTCGCTGCCCCAGCTGGCACTGCCACCTCCTCTCCACACGCCCAGCACAGGTGGGGGGACGGGGCCATCCTGGCACCTGTGTCCCCACACAGGACCCCAGATCCTTCCTCCAGCACAGGCTGGTGGCTGCAGGTCCTTGCTGGTGGCCAGTCCTGGCTGGTGGCTCCCCCAGCAGGGACAAGGCTTGGATGTCACACCTGGGCAGGACAGAGCCGTGTCCCCACCACCAGCACGTACCACTGGCAGCTTGCACTGTGTGAGGATGGGATGCTTCGGCTGCCCTGTGCCCCTGGGGGTCACCAACCAGCCCAAAACTCCTCAGTCTCCTCCCTTCCCTTCCTGCAGCTGCTGTGGCACTGGGAGGATGCTGGCAGCCCCCATGGCACACAAGGACCTGATGGCAGTGCTACCAGAGGGGGTGAGGGTGGTTTTGTCTCCTGGAAAGCAGCACAAACCCAAGGAGGGGACACTGCCTGTCTGCACCATCTGCTGAGGGAGCCTGCGGGGCTCAGCCACCTCTCTGGCTGCCTCCAGGAAGGGTTTAAAAAGGGACAAGCGTGGGAGACCAAAGTGAACACGGTGCCAACTCTGCCTAAGCCCTGCCCCACCCTTGGTCCTGCCTGGGATCCGTGAGCAGCAAGTACAAGGTAGAGTGGGACCACCGAGAGGTCACGGCTGGGGCATGTCTGTAGGAGATTGGAAAGAACAGAACCAAAAAGTAAAAACTTGAAATAAAAAAAAAAAATCAAAAGGAAGGGGAAATTAAAATAGAAGACAGGAAAAAATATACATGTTATGAAAGGCAAAAAATTACAAACTGAAGAGAGGCACAAAGGACTCCAACATCAAGGCACAGCAAGGCCAGCAGAGAGGAGCACAGGCAGGCACAGCCCCCGACGCGTGTTACACAGCTCTGCAGAGAGAAAGGGGTTAACCTGCCCGGGCAGGAGCATGCACTGCGGGATGGGGACAAAGCAGCCACGTCCCGGGGCGGATGGGACTGCCGGGACAGCCACCCTGGCTCCCTCCTGCGGTGGGTGCACACACACCATGCTGCACGTGTGGAGGGGAGCGAGCAGGGTGTCCCGAGCAGGGTGTCCCGAGCTGTCCTCAGCGTGTCACCAGCTGCCCTCAGGGTGTCCCCAGCGTGCCCTCAGGGTGTCCCCAGCTGCCCTCGGGGTGTCCCGGTGAGGGCAGAGGCTCCAGGCTCGGAATGCACAGTGCTCCCAGCCTGTGCTGGACACCGGGGCAGGCAGCCAGGGCTGCTCAGCCCGGGGCATCCCGCTGCCCTCGCACAGCTGCCCCGAGCCCAGGGCTTTGCCAGGTGCCACACTGCAGGAACAGGAGCCCAGAGCCACGTCAGGCACACCCAGGGGAAAGGAACGGGCTCGGTGCTCAGAGCAGCCCTTGAAGCCGGCAGGGCTGGACCCCTCTGGGGGATTCTCTAGTGGGGTTTCTGTCACTTTGCTGGCCAAGCACTGAGCACTCCCGGCTGCGGGGAAGCAGGATGGCACAGGCGTCCCCACGGGGACAGCATGCAGCACACGCGGTGGCAGCGGGGGGCAAAGGAGAGAACAGCAGGGATGGATGCAAAAAAAGGCAAAAAAAAAAAATTAAAAGGACATCGACAGCCTTGGGTTGGTCCCCAAGGCCACAGGGGAGAGAGACAGTGCGAGGCACCACAGCACGTCACAGGAGACAGACAGACAGACAGCCCCGTGCCGATCAGGTACGTAAAATATCACCACTCCGGGACCCTCACTGACCTCTAACTTGTTGCTCCAGGTTCAGTATGACTGATACGGCCTGGTGTAGGATTAGCAGTTTGGTCTGCGGTTTTTCGCTGTTTAGGTGCAGCTGGCACATGCGTCCGAGCTCCTTAAAGGCCTCGTTGATGTCACGAACCCGCAGGCGCTCACGGGCATTATTGGCGACCCTCCTTTCTCTTTCTCTCTCGGCTTTTTGCTCTGGGGGAAGAAGATCGTCCTCCTCATCCTCATCTTGACTAATGGTTTAAAATAAGAACGAGACAGGGACATTCCTCGTGTGCACTCTCAGCACTGGTCAACTCACAGACAAGAAACACACGGTGACGCGCCAAGACGCCGAGCCCCCCACGTGCCCTGCCAGGACCTGCTGGCCTGTGCCACGCGCAGGGACACGCAGGGGCTTCGCAGACAAGCAGTTAAGGCTCTTCTTCTGCCTCTTTTTTGTTTTCTTTTGTTTTTAAACAGCAAAGAAAGAAACCACAATGTGATTAAGGCCTGAGCTTGTTGCCAGGAGTGTGCAGGGTGGCCCAGACAAGGCCAACACTGGAATCCCCAGCTGGAATCTGGGAAGATGCAGCCCTCTGCCTCCAGGGCAGGAGTGGGGCTGGTGCTGCCTCTCTGGCCACCATCACCCTGCTGAGGTCTCCGAGCTGGTGGCAAGGCCGCGGAGCAGCCAACACGCTGAAGGACTCCACCTGAGCCACTGCCACTCCTCTGGCTGGATGTGACAGAGGATACAGGAGCCCAAAGCAGAGAGCAGAGATGCCCCAAGGCAGGGAAGGGGTCAAACCATGTCTGACTGGGGCTGAGCACTTGCTCTTTCCCTGCACAGCCCCAGGTGCCCACAGAGGCAGGTGAGGGGTGAGGTGCATCCCTCTGCTTTAGGAGCATGAGGGTGCCCTGAGGCCATAGGGACAGGAGCCAGCAGGAGGGTGGCAGGGACCCCTCCCCCTGGGGCAGTAGCAGGAGCCCAGGCTGTGTGAGACCACACCAGGCTCCAGGGTGGGCAGGGGCTGGGGGGTCTGTGCCACAGGATGACCCCAGGCCAAACCGGGCCAAGCCCAGTGCCTGGCGGGTCCTGGCAGCTGGACCCCAGCCCAAACACCCCTGGCCTGGCAGCAGAGAAAGTGAAGGGAGAGACCTGTTCAAAGAGCACCTTGTTCTGTTCCGGGAGGGTTTTAGCTCCTTCTTCTCCTCTTCTGAGTTATCTGCCACTGACGTGTTCTCCTCATCCTCCTTCTCTTCCCTCTTTATCTCGCTCGTTCCTGAGGAGACGCTGCTCCGGCCCAGCCCCCCGGACAAGCCTGCAGAGAGAGCACAGCCACACGCAGAGCTTGAGGGACCTGACCACACAGGAGGCTGGGGGGGTCCCCAGGCTCTGCTCCTGCAGTGGCATCCCAAACTCATCCTGCATTGCTGCCCCACATTCAGGGAAGGTGTGAGGGTGCTGCCTCTGCCCTGCTGGTGCTCCCTGTTCTCCCTCTTACTTCCCAGACCCTCCAATTTGGGAATCCAACCTACACAGCAGAGCACTGGGAACTGTGCACCCACACCTGGCAGGGGGAACAGGAAAATACAGACATGTAGGGTTAGATGGGATATTGGGCAGGAATTGTTCCCTGGGAGGGTGGGCAGGCCCTGGCTTGGGGTGCCCAGAGCAGCCTGGGACAGTGGGAGGTGTCCCTGTCCAAGGGAGGGTGTGAAACGGGATGAGCTTTAAGGTCCTTTCCAAGCCAGACCATTCTGGGACTCTGTAAAACCTCTGGAAAAGGACAAGTAGAAACTGCCCTGTGAATGCTGCAAGGAAGCACCAGCCTTGCAGAGGCATCATCCACCTCCTCCCAGGCTGCACAGGCCTGGACCCAAGCCCCACAGGTGGCTCCCCACACCCTCAGCAGTGGCCCTTAGCACAGGTGAGCCCTGGGAACAGGTGAGCCCCGCCTGCACCCGTGCAGAGCTGCCTTACCACTGTACGTGTCCTGCTGCCTGCTGAGGTCCGGGAGCGAGCTGGGCTGTGATGGAAGTGTCACATGGTTGTGGAGCAAGCTGGGGTTGCTGGACAGCCCATCCTCGGGGTGGCCTCCTCCCACCTGCAGCACAAGGAGCAGCATGAGCCTCAGGGAGGGGAGCAGGCAGTGGGGACATTCAGCTGAGCAGTCACCCCAGGCCACCCCCAGCTCCAGGCTGAGGCACTGCTGGTGCTGCCCTCACCCTCCCACCCCTGCAGCTCTGGAGTGCAGGAGGGCAGAGCCAGCCTGCAGCAGCAGCTCTCTGGGACTGTGCTGGGGACACTGCAGCTCCCTGCCCTGAGCAGGAGCTGCAGCCAGCCCAGAGCCCCTGTCACTGCTGTCCCTGCCCCGAGGAAAAGCCCCTCTGTGGCCAGTGCAAGGCCAGCACAGCAGAGAGGACACGTGTCCTGTGTCCACTGAGCACCACTGTGCCTGCACCTCCCTAGTGCCACCGGAGCACGGGACATCCCAACAACATGAACTTGGCTGCAAAGGGGCTGCAGGCAAAGGGTGAGGGGCCCTTCTGAGCCCACAGCCCCCAGGCAGTGCCACACAGGCTGGGGACTGACAGGACAGACCAGCCCTGCTGGCTCCCCAGCTGGCAGCAGCCTGCAGAGGACACGTCTCATTCCCTGCTCAGAGCAGAACCCAGGGAGCCTAGAAGGGGATCACAACTGCTTCTCTGGGGACTGGAGGGGTGTCACTGTTTGCTGCAGCAGGCAAGCAGCTCTGCCAAAAATGTGCTGCTGTGGTCACCAGCCTCTAGACAAGGGGGACCCAGGTGACCCTGCATGGGACGCCAGCATCCACGTGCCCAGGGTGCCATGGATCCATCACATCCCTGGAGCTGCAATGAGCCCTCACACACCACAGAGGGACGTGGTGCCTGCCCATTCAGAGTTCCTGGTGACAGCTGGCACTCCTGTACCCACTGGATCCCTCTTCTCCTCCCTGCATATCCTAGGGATGCCTTGAAGTTGTTTTGAGGGATTTTTAATCATGTTGCAGGGAAAGAAGAGCAGATCTCTCACCACCTCTACCTGCCCTGAGAAGGGGCACAAGGGATGGGCACACAGAGCTTGTGCCAAGGCTGGACTCAGTGTCCCCAGAGCAGCTGTGGCTGCCCCAAAATCCCTGGAAGTGTCTAAGACCAGGCTGGACAGGGCTTGGAGCATCCTGGGACAGTGGAAGGTGTCCCTGCCATGGCAGGAGGTGGAACAAGATGAGCTTTGAGGTCCCTCCACCCCACACCACTCTGGGATTCTGTGACTCAGCTCTCCCTTGCAGGAACATGGAAGTGACTTCTCTGCCTGTCACCCATGCAACGCTGCCAGCACCTGACCCAGCCTGGACCACACTGAGCTATTCCTGCACCACAGGACACGTCCCTCTGAATGCCATGTCACACCACACGTGACACGTGTCCCCAGCGTGTCCCTGCCAGCTGCCACATTGCTCCCACACTCACCAGACTCGGGTGCCTGTTCCCCAGGGCCATGACTGAGGCGGGGAAGGGCTGGCCCAGGCTGCCCACGGCAGCACTGTGTGCTGGTGCTGAGCCCAGCAGCCCGTGCATGTCCCCGTGGTTGCTGGGCATGGCAGAGGTCTGGCCCACGGCGTGGTTCCTCAGCACGTGGATGGCTTCATCCAACCTGTCTTCCATTTTGTTTTGCTGGAAGGGCAGGACAGAGAGAGGTTTGTGTTAAGTGCCCCACCCCTGAAAGTGTCCAAGGCTGGAGGGGGCTTGGAGCACCCTGCTCTAGCAGAAGGTGTCTCTGCCCATGGCAGGGGTGCAACTGTGTGAGCTTTAAGATCCCTTCCAACCCAAACCTTTCCACGATTCCAATCCAATTCCATGACTGCAATCCCATACAGCCAGCAGGCCCCTGCTGCTCTGCACTACAGAATGGCTGGTGGCAATCCTGGACTCAGGAGCCACAGGGCAGGGATGAAACAACCCCCCAAGCCAGTGCCATTCCCCGAAGGCACGACGGGTCACACGAGTGGAACTGCTCAGAGCGCGGAGGAACCTGCCAGGAATCTCTTGGGCTGGGCCCGACCCCTGGGATGGGCTGGCTGGGCAGGGGGAGGGTGCCAGGCTGCCGGGGGACTGCAGGTCAGGGATGCAGCACTCGGCTCTGCTCAGCTGCTGCTACCCAAACATCCATCCCTGCCAAACCAGCAGATTCCAGGCGTTCAGGGGAGAGGGTGCCACCCAAAACCCCTTCCCCACCGAGGCCTGAGGCAAGAGAGAGAAAAGGTGAACCCGGAATTTTTGGTGCCACTCACCAAAGTGTGGAGGCTCCCTTCGTAACTGGGAGATAAGGCACCCGCTCCGCCCGCCCGCGGCCACTGCGACGAGCCTGGGGACAAACGCAGAGCTGGGACCGGCCATGGCCACGGCGGCCACTAGATGGGGCTGGAAGCTGGGCCACCGCGACGGCTCACCGGCCACCGCGGCACACAGCACTGCTCGGGCACTGCTCGGGCCACACCGGCACCACCCGGCCCGGCACAGGCCACTGGGGTACCACAGGGCACTGCACGGGCACCATGGCACTGCATGGGCCACTGGGGCACCACAGGGCACTGCACGGGCACCATGGCACTGCATGGGCCACTGGGGCACCACAGGGCACTGCATGGGCACCATGGTACGGCATGGGCACCATGGCATTGCACAGGCCACTGGGGCACCACAGGGCACTGCATGGGCCACCATGGCATTGCACAGGCCACTGAGGCACCACATGGGCTGTGATGGCACTGCACAGGCCACTGGGGCACCACAGGGCACTGCATGGGCACCATGGCACTGCATGGGCCACCACGGCATTGCACAGGCCACTGGGGCACCACAGGGCACTGCATGGGCACCATGGCACTGCACAGGCCACTGAGACCCCACATGGGCCGTGATGGCACTGCACAGGCCACTGGGGCACCACAGGGCACTGCATGGGCACCATGGCACTGCATGGGCCACCATGGCACTGCATGGACACCATGGCACTGCACAGGCCACTGGGGCACCACAGGGCACAGCATGGGCACCATGGCACCACATGGACCACTGCAGCACCTCATGGGCCACCACAGAGCTGTGTGGCACTTGGCACTGCATGGCACTACATGGATCACCAAGGCACCACATGGACCACTGCAGCACCTCATGGGCCACCACAGAGCTGTGTGGCACTGCACAGACACTGTGGCACTGTGTGGCACTCTGAGCTCTGCCCTGGCTCAGCCCTTCAGGCCTCGAGAGGTGTCCCAATGTCCCTGGTCCCAGTGACTCACTGTGACCTCAGGGCCAGGTTACGCTGCACCCTGGGCACAGGAAGCCTGGGCACCAGCTCTGCTGGGTACAACCAGACCTGTCCTGCCCAAGGGGACCAGGAATGGGCTTCCAGCAGGTGCTGAACGTGGGTTTTAGCCCCTGGCTGCTTCCCAGGTGCCACTGCACTTCTCCCACGGGAGGCAAATCCAGCCACAGCCTCTGTGCAGGGACAGGGTCAGGAAGGGCAGGAGAAGGTCCTGGGGCTGCTGCCAGCCCTGGGCTGAGAGTTTGGGCTGACCTGGGAAATTCAGTGCCTGGGAGGTCCCCAAAGCAAACCCCACCCCCCTGACCCTCACACTGTCACTCACCTGCGAGGCCCTGCGGGGACCCGACCGGGGTGGAGGGGTTGGAGGAGAAGTTATTGCTAGAGTGGTCGGGGGAGTAAATCTGCAGGGACAGAAGGGGCATGGTCAGCAGTGCCACCCTGAGCTAGCTGTCCCCTCCCAGTGGCACCCACCACCTGCTGGGACCTCCCTTCTCAAACCCACAGCCAGCACAAAGACCGTGCCCAGCTCCCCCCAGTTCCCCCATTAACCCTGGGGTCTCTCCATGTCCCCACTGTCACCACCCCTGAGTGCAGCCTCTGCTCTTCAGGTGCCCTCTCAGGAGGAAGCAGGAGCTCTCAGGAATCGTTGCAGGGTCACTGTCAGCACCCCTCTGCCACTGTGCAAAGATCACTGAACAGGACACGGGCAACTCTCTGGTGACCCAGTGAGACCAGTGCCCTCCAGTTTGAACCAGCACACACAGGGCAAGGACTACTGGGACCTCCTGCCATGAGGTCTGTGTAGGGTGGTCTGCTGCTACCCAAACATCCATCCCTGCCAAACCAGCTGATTCCAGGCGGTCAGAGGAGAGGGTGCCACCCAAAAACCCTTCCCCACCAAGGCCTGAGGCAAGAGAGAGAAAAGCAGGCAAGAGGCAAGAGAGAGCAGCACCAGGCTGGGATGGCACAGAGCAGCAAATGGGGCTGCAGGGCCACCACAACCTCAGTTTCCCCATCCACCAAAAGGTGCTGGGACTGAGATGACAGCACACAGAGAGGGGAAAACCCTCCCTCAGAGGCTGCTGTGGATTTGGGGTGCATTCACCAAATGTGTGCATGTTCCCTGCTGGGCAGAGGGTCCCTGCAGCAGCAGGACTGGGGTGGGTCAGGACTATCCCAAACTCTTACCGAGGCCAGAGCCTTCCCGAGAGCGTCTCCGGAGCTCCCGGCTGTGGTTCCTCTGTTACCTGCCAAGAGACACAGATGCCACTGCCAGGGCCCCAGAGCCCAGCAGGACACAGTACCCTACAGGGCCTTCTCTGGGGGCACCTGCTCTGGGGTGGAAATTTCCTGCTTTTAGTGCTTTGCTTGAAAATTAAATGTTTGTCCAGCTCGGACATGGGGCACCTTCCCCTGGAAGCCATCAAGGGGCTGCAGGGACACCTCTGCAAGCCCTGGGCTGGAGTGTAGTGCCACCAACAGCAATCAGACATCTCTGCTGCAGCACAGCCACTGCCATGGGGCACCTCAAACCCCAACAACCACCAATGCACTGGATGAACCTAGAGGTCTCTTCCAACCTTAATGATACTTTCATTCCATGAATCCCAAACTTCCTTCTCTATAGAAAAACAAGGTATTTTCTACAAATCTGTGTCAGGATCCTCATTTCCTGGGGAGCACGAGTTCATTTCAGTAACAGCTTCAGCAGGGTCAGAGATTAAAGCACTTGGGGGTTAACGTGGTATCCAAACCCAGCACAAACATTCCTGTTCTGGATCTAGGGGAGCAGCTTCACACAGCTGTAAATCCATCCCACAACTCATCTAAGCCACAGCACCTCCAGGAGATAATACCAGAACTGCTGGGCTCCTCCCACACTCAACCTATGAGGTGTAAACCCCCAGAGCAGAACCCAGAACCTCCCTGTGCCTCTTCCCCGGGCAGAGACTGCAGGCACAGGTGCCACACGAGGGTGCCTGGGTGTGTGGGATGCCTCAGGCACCAGGTCTGCACAAGGCCTGGCCATACCCATGATGGTGTCGGTGCCGCTGATGGGGGGGGTGTGACTGGACACTCCGTACGCCGTGGAGGCCGAGGAGAAGCCGGACACGGAGGGGAGCCCGCCGTTCACCTCTCCGGAGTGCAGCTGGTAGTTCTGGCAGGGAGGGGGAGCGCGGTGAGAGGGGCCCCGCAAAAGCTGTGGGGTTCAGCAGCTGGGGCCTGGGCCCACAGCCAGGGCACAAGGTGCCAGGGAGGGGACAGCCACGGGGACACGTTACCATGCGTTCGTGCTGGTGTAAACTGTTGAAGCTGCTGGGCTGCGGGAGCGGGGACGAGGAGCTGCCCAGCATGGCACCGTAACTCGACTGGCTCATGGCACCCGGGGAACTCCACAGGTCTGGAGAGTTGTGGAGTCCATCTGCAACGAACCCAGAGCTGAGTGGGGCAGGGACAGCAGGAGGCAGCCCCCAGGCCCCAGGGGGGAACAGGTCAGCCCTGGCTGAGGGGCTGGGACTGTCCCCACCATGTCCTGCCTGTGCTGAGCATCACCCACTGAGCAAATCAGGACAAACTCTCTGGGACAGGGCCAGGAGGCCACGAAGGGCTGGAGCTGTGGCAGGGCTTGGCATGGAGCTCAGGGCAAGGCTCTTGCCCCCGAGGGTGCTGGCACTGCCCAGGCTGCCCAGGGAATGGTCCCGGCCCCAAGGCTGCCAGAGCTCCAGGAGCGTTTGGACAGCGCTGCCAGGGCTGCTCAGGGTGGGGCTGTTGGGGTGGCTGTGCAGGGACAGGGGCTGGGATCAATGATCCCTGAGGGTCCCTTCCCACTCAGGATATTGGATGATTTTGGGGCTGCATTGTGTCTCATGCCCTCCTGCCCTGAGCTCTCTCCAGATGTGCAATCCCTCCCATGGTCCATACCAGGGAAGGCTGCCCCTGCTCTGCCTTGTGGGATCACAGGGCTGGGAATAACTCACCTGTCATGTAAAAGGCTCCAGGATACACAGTGCTGGGAGGTTTCGAGGGAGTATATCCAGCTGGGTCCCTGCTGTAGTCATCACCTGAGTTGGATGGATACACCTGTGGGGCAGGAAAGGGGTTGAAGAGAAGGCCTTGGTCAGTCCATGGCCCCACATCCTCACCACGGCTGCCCCCAACCCTGCACAGCTTAAACTTTAAACCCCAAACTTCAGCAGTGTTTGACCACCTCTCCTCTCTGTATGGCAACAGAGCAGCAAGTGCTTCACTCAACTGACCTTTCAAGGGTGTGGAGGGACAGGAGCCAGGGAATGGCTGCCAGTGCCACAGGGCAGGGCTGGATGGGAGATTGGGCAGGAATTGTTCCCTGGCAGGGTGGGCAGGCCCTGGCTTGGGGTGCCCAGAGCAGCTGTGGCTGCCCCTGGATCCCTGGCAGTGCCCAAGGCCAGGCTGGGCAAGGCTGGGAGCAGCCTGGGACAGTGGGAGGTGTCCCTGCCATGGCAGGGTGGCACTGGATGGGCTTTAAGGTCCCTTCCAACCCAAATCATCTGATGAGCCCAGGAGCTTTGTTTTAATTCATCCCACAGCAGATTTGGAGGGAGAACTGGAGCAGCCCAGCCAAAGTCCTCAAAGGGCACAGCCCTACATGGAGCAGGGCAGGGGACAGGACACAGAGGACAGGGCACAGGGCTCCTCTCTGATTGTTCCTGTCACCCTTCTTGGTCCCCAGAACCTGCCCAGCTCCAGCAGAAGTTTCGACTCTGCTCCAGTTCCGTTTTTCCATGGTTATAACTTTTTTTGGGTAACCACAAAAGCCACCAGTGCTGCAGTGACTCCACACTGGGGGGACGGGCTGGGTGATGGCAGTGGGCACCCATGTGGCCTCGGGACCCCCCTGTGCCAACCTTGCCCTGTGCCAGGGTCCTGAGCACAGCCCCCACCCAAAGCCCTCAGGGAAACCAGGCTGAGGGGAAACTGAGGCACGTGGGGCTGAGCAGCCCCTCATAGCTGTTGTCACAGGGGAGGGACAAATCTCAGACAGCCCTCACACAGCTCTTGGGTCAGATTTCTGCAGCACTGCTCAGCTCTGTGATTTAACAGCACATGAAGCAGAAGAAAAAGCTTTTCCTTCCCTTCTAAATTAACCAAACCCATCCTAGAAAGCCTTGACCGAAAATCAGCTTCTGCCAGGACAAAAACAGACTTTTCTTTTTTTAAAGCAGAAATTCGACATGCAAAGAAACCGAAATGGCATTCAAAGTAACTGAAATAGCACTGAGATGATGTGAGAACTTTTGTCACAGGTTATTTTCATCTCCTTTGATTCATTCTGAAACCGATAATCTTTTTTTTTTAATCCAGCCGAAAGCAGAGGTGGGGCAGGGGCCAGGCTCTGCCTGGCACACACAGCTCTCTTTGGGAAGGAAACTTGCCTGAGTTTCTTTTTCCCCACAGCCAGCTGCTCCCTTCCAGCCCCTGTCCTTACCAGCAAAAAGGGACAAAATTGATGGTGTGAATAAAAGACACAATCAGAGAATCCTTAAGGCTGGAAGAGACCTTTAAGATCAAGTCCAACCATGAAAGCAGCAGCACCACCACGTTCACCACTAACCCATGCCCTCAAGTGCCACATCCACATGTTTTTTGAACAATTCCAAGATGGTGACTCCACCATGGCCCTGGACATCCTGTGCCAGGCTTCCTTTTGTTTAAAAAATGACCCCAAAGCCCTCCAGAAATCCAACAAGGTCAGTGGAGCTGGAGAAGGGTCTGGAACCAGGGGAGGTTTAGGTTTGGAAATTGGGAAAATTTCTTCACAGAAAGTGTTGTGAAGCATTGGAACAGAGTGCCCAGGGCAGAAGTAGAGTCACCATCCCTAGAAGTGTTCAAACAATGTGTGAATGTGGCACTTGGGGACATGGGTCAGCAGTGGCCTTGGCAGTGCTGGGGAACAGTTGGACTCTGTGACCCTTAGAGGGCTTTTCCCACCTTAATGACTCCGTGACTCTACAGAGAACTCGTCAAATAAAGACAAAAAAAGAGAGAGGGGGGAAGGGCAAATCCTGACAGACACTGGCAGCTGCCCTTTGTCCCCTGCTCAAAAAAGAGAATTCCAGGCCCTGGTCCTGCCGGGTGCTGTGGGCAGAGGGAGCCGCGCGTGGGCTGGGGGGGATGGGGAGGCGCTGCAGAACGGGAATCCAGCAAATTGACTTTTCCTATAATTTGATTAAATAGCGGGAGCGGGACGGGGAATGGAGTGCAGCACGTCTGAGAGCCCCGCGCCATCTGGCAGGGGCTGGCTCGGGGCCAGGCGCCCGGCAGCTGCAGCAACAGCCAAGCCAGGAACCCAGGGAGAAAACAACGGCGATAAAATGGCAGGGATGGAGGGAGCAGGGCTGCAAAGCAGGGGAGGTTCACCTTGCTGTGTGCCCACCCTGCTCCACCACCCCTGGAATATCGCCTGCTGGATCCTGGGGGGCCAAGTTTCAGCACACTCCTGGCCCCAACCCCTGCTAATTGTTCCTTTTGCTGTCCAGCACAGGGAGGCTGTGGGAAGCCAATTCCATCCTTCTGTGCACAGAGCCAGGAGCCGTGTGCGGGCACGGCGGGGCCGGGCTGGGCGCTGCAGGCAGCTGGGAATCAGGGCCAGGCTCTGCTCCCCAGCCCCTGGCCCCAGCCCTCAGGCCGGCGGCCTCGGGGACCTCCAGGTGAGGTAATTTCCTCCGGTTAAAATCTGCCAGCGCGGCGAGAGCCGCTCGAAAAGCCCCAGCGCTGGGATCCGCAGCGCTTTGTGGTCTGGGGCTGTTTTTCCCTCCCTGTTTTTCTTGCTCAAATGCAGGAGTTGGGGTGGGACTTTGGGCAGACTGAGGCTAAACAGAGCAGTGACCAGACTGGGAATGCACAGCCTGAAACAGCTCCCAGGCACTGAACTCGCTGTGGCAACAAAATCCTGCAGGAACCAACTTGCACAAAATCCCTGCCCGGTTCCTCTGGCACCGCAGCCGATGTGGGGCCACATCCAGCCCTGGATCCTGTGCCCGGACACAGCAGCCTGTGGCCAGGAGCTCGAGAGCTGCAGGGAGGCTCCAAGGGGCTCCATGCCCTGAGGGCAGCCCCAAGCCAGCACCTAACTGGTTTACGGATGGTTCATGGATGGTTTGGGTTCAGAGGGACCTCAAAGCCCATCTCATTCTAGCCCCTGCCATGGCAGGGACACCTTCCACTATTCCAGAGTGCTCCAAGCCCTGTCCAACCTGGCCTTGAACAATTCCAGGGATTCAGAGGCACTCTGGGCACCCTTGTGAGGGTCTCACCACCCTCACAGGGAACAATTCCTGCCCAATCTCCCATCTAACCCTGCCCTTTGACTCCTGGAGCCCCTTCAAGCCCTGCAAGGGGCTCTGAGTTCTCCCTGGAGCCTTCCCTTCCCCAGGTGAGCACCCCCAGCTCTGCCTGCCTGGCTCCAGAGCAGAGGGGCTCCAGCCCTGGGAGCAGCTCTGTGGCCTCCTTGGGACAGAAGCACTGAGCTCAAGGGCCCTGGGCTCCCAGCACAGTTCCTCTGTGCCCGTCCCTGCCTGGCATTGTTGCTCACTCCCCCTGAACCCCTCTCGCTGCCTCTGGCATCACTCCCTGCTCACGCACCCACCCTCAGCTCCTGCAGCCGCTGACCTCGGCGAGTTTTCAAAGCAGCTCGGGAATTACAGATTAAAGCACTTCATTTTAATAAGATGCTGATTAACCTATTTATTTTGCACGGGGTCCAGCGATAACACGGGGCGGGCTCCTGCACGGGCGAGTCAGACAAGAAAGAGCCTTTGATCCGCTGCCTTTGAGGCCACTCCTGCCTCACACTTCTCCCGCCGCCCAGGCACAGATCTGCCTCCCCAGGTGTGGAAGTTCAAAAACAAACCAGGAAGCTGGAGCTCCCAGCACAGGGAGGGTGAGGGAAAGAGGCAGAACCAGCCCGTGCTCTGAAAACTGGAGCTTTGGCATCAAGGGGCAGCTGAGACAACAGCCAGGGCAGAAACAGATTTAGGTTGGATGTTGGGGAAAAATTCCTTCCTGGCACAGGGTGCCCAGAGCAGCCCTGGCTGTCCCTGGATCCCTGGCAGTGCCCAAGGCCAGGCTGGATGGGGCTTTGAATACCCTGGGTGCCCCTGGCCATGGCAGAGGTGGCACTGGATGGGCTTTAATGTCCCTGCCAACCCAAGCCATTCCATGATCCTATGGAAGGCTGGAGTGCAGGTGTCACTCCGACACAGGGGCTGAGCTGGAGCAAAGGCCAAGCAGCTCTTCCTGTGGGAATCAGGGTCCTCCAGGGCTCTGCCAGCAGGATGGGCCAAACCCCAGCACTTTGAAATTTGAGGCCAATAAAGGCCATTTGTTGGGGCGATGTTTTCCCCACATGTCGACTGGGGTTTAAAGCTCCAAATTTCCCACAGAAACTCGAGGCAGCGACACGGATTGTGACTCAAGCAGGTTTTCCCTGTCAAAACACACACTCTTGGAGCTGGTTTCTGCCTCATGTGGATTCACACGGACCCTCTAACACTCCCAGGTCTGTGAGCCCAGCCTGGCAAGGCCTCGGTGCCCTCCCCTCCCTCTATCCTCAGGTCCAATCCCAAAGGCAGAGCCTGTGGTGCAGGTACAGCTGTGCACCAGCAGTCAGGGAATGCCACAGCCCGGATTTCCCCAGGGATGGGGGTGTTCCCTGGGGAATGGGGCAGTGTCACACCGGCTTTGGCAGAGACTGAGGGCAAGTCTCCAGCACAGCCCCGGGCTGGGGACAGAGCCCAATGAGACCGAGCCGTCCCCCCCAAGCACGCAAACATTCCAGCCAGGAATGCAGCCCCGGCCCCAGACTGCTCCCGTGCTCCTGCAGGAGCCCCGCAGCCCGCTCCAATTAGCTTTCCTGCAGATCCCATTACCCGCAGCCACAAAGACATTGTTCAGCTCATTCCCCCGAACAGCCGCGGGAGCAGGGCTGGTGTATTCCTGCAGGCTGCTCAGCTTTCCTGTAAAGCAGCGCACACCTGGAGCGGGCTCAGCTGCTGCCCCAGCGCGGGGGCGAAACCCGAGCCCGCGGTGTCGCCTTGCAGCCGGACCCGGCACGGGCTGCGGGCTCGGCTCCTTCCCGGAGCTCCCACCGCCTCCCCGCACGGGAATTCCCTTCCCCATCCCGCTAGGATCCCAGCAGCGCAGGGTTCTTGTCGCTGGCAGCTTTAGGTTGGGAGAAATCCTGTGAAGTTTGTGGATTTTTAGGCTGGCACCCCAGTGTCGGGCAGTGCGAGTGGCCGCAAACTGAGGTCATTTTCCAAGGGAGAAATAAATTATTTCCCCAGGGTCTGGCTATCAGCTCAGAGGGGACATCTCGGGCTCCAACAGCAGGCAGGTCCTGTCTGCTGGCAGCTTTGATTTGGGAGAAATCCTGAAGTTTGCAAATGCTGACGTTGGCACCCCACTGTTGGCCAGTCTGGGGTTGCAGGTGCCAGCGGTTTTGGGGCTCAGGGAGCAGGGATGGCTCCCAGGGCACCAATGGGAACCCCCTGCTGCCACTTACCGAGGAGGGGAGTCCAGGAGGCACCTTCCGAACCTTTTTGGGCTGTCCATCTGCATCAGACAAGAGAGGATCTCAGTTTTCGAGGGGTTAGAGGGAGGGGAAATGAGCTGCAGCAAAAGTGTCCAGGGTTGCAAACTGCAGGCAGAGACAGGGCTGAGATCCCAAATGTCCTGTGGCTGAGGAAGCATCAGCAGTGAAAATGTCCAAGGACGAGACTCTCCAAATCTTGTCTACTCCCTTTGGGGGCAGGTTTCACACCCACACAGAGATCCCAGGACAGGAAGGGTTTGTTGGGAGAGACTGAGCCCATACATGTAATAACATTTAATGTTATAACCCCTCATTGGGATTTTTTTTTTGAAACACTTTTAACCTGAAGTGGGCTTGTGGAGAGAGGATGCAGAAAAGGAACACATGCAGGGCTGGGCTGTGTTTGAATTTGCTTCCTACACAGGAACAGACCTGAGAAACCTTTACTGCTGCAGGAGGCAGGGATGTGCTTCCCAGGGACAGACCCCAGCCCATCCCTCCAGTTCCAGCTCTGGAGGGGCACAGGGGACAGTTCAGGGAGGTGTGGGGAAATATCCAGAAGTGCCTCAAGGGAAAGCACTGGCTAATTTTAAAAAAATTCTATTTTTCATAATTATTATTTTAGAATTCTCTTTCCATAATTATTTTTAATTATTTTTCATAAATTAAAAAAAATCATAATTAAGGAAAGCCTGGCTGGGGGTGCAGGGTGCTAACACAGCAACCTGACAAGCCAGGGACTCTGCTTGGATGTACCTCCAGAGCAGAAATTCATCCCACAGAATGCTAGATAATCATTTTCCAGGCTGAAGTGGCAGCACCAGAGTAGGTGCCTTTTTCTGAAAAGCACTGAAAAATGCACCCAATGCACTGGGTCACTTCTGGTTTCACTCGTTGGGGAAAGCCCAAAATAGCAGCAGGAAAGTGGCTCTGGAGGGTGCAGGGGGAACTGTGACGAGAAACACAAGTTCTGGGGAACTGGAGCTTGTGTTCCCTCTGAAGTTAAACTCACACCTGACCCCAGCCTTTGGTAAAAGCTTATGCTCAGCTCCATCCAGACACGGGCAAGCCCTGCTTGGGTACAGCAGAGCAGGCAGGGAGAGCTCCTGGAGCAAACATTCCCTGGGTCCCAGGCACAGCTCCAGCACCTCCTGCTGCCTCCTACACCCTGCTCCTGCCACTCGTGCCTGCTGCAGCTCCAGGAGCCATCAGCCACAGGAACAGCCTCCTTGGCAGCCCAGGGCTTGCCAGGAAGGACGAGTGATGTGCAGTGTGGCTGGAGGTGTTTTTACAAGAACCTCGAGCCATTTGCTGCTTTCAGCTAATCTGGCATTCTCCAGAAAGAGGGAAATTGTACCTGACTCTGAGCACCCCTTTTTTGAGGTTAGATCTCTCTCTCTGTATATAGAAGAGATATTTACATGCATTCCCTCCCCTAAAAGAGCAAACACCAGATTCATGCCAGGGGCACACATGGCAACATCAGTCCCTCATTCCCAGCATCAACGTCCTCATTCCCAAAGGCAGGTCTGACAAGGACACCTGCCCAGGTGCACGGTGGCACCCGGGGGACACGCAGTCACTCACCTATGCTGCTCTCTGCACCTCTCCTGCGAGGATTGTTGGGGTAAGAAAAATACTGAGACCCCCCTTTGCCCCCGGTGGGGGAAAGCGTGCTCGGGCTGGCGATTCCCATCTCGCTGGGCAGGAAACCAGGCTGCAAACAAGGAGAGAGAAAAGCCCTTCCATGGAATTACACTGCAAAACGACTCGCTGGGAGAGAACAGAGCTGCTTTGAGCCACCTTCACACCAATTCAGCTGAGGGGAAAAATAAACACGAGCCAAGGGGCCAGGAGGGAAAGCAAATCCGTAAATATGGGGGTGGAGGTGGGGGAATAGGTGTGGAGGAACAAAAGAGGCTTTCAGCTTGTGCTTTCCTGCTGGACCCCAGCAAGAAACCTCTGCAAACCAGGGATGCAAACCAGCAGGTGCCATGGTGGGGGACAATGTGGTCCTACAGTCACCTTGTAGGTGCCATGGTGGGGGACACTGTGGTCCCACGGTCACCTTGCAGGTGTCATGGTAGGACCAGCACAGTCCCATGCTCACCTTGATGTCCAGGACAGCATGAGCCCCACATCGCCAGCCCATGTCGTGGCCAGTGCCCTGGAGCTGTGCTGCCACTGCTCAGGGTGGTTTTCTCCTGAGTTTTATCAGGGAAAAGCCAAATGCCTCTTTGTAAAGCCAGGAAACTCCTCCCTCTGTTTATCCCGGCTGACCTTGGGCACGCTGGGAAGCAGCAGAGCCAGAGCCCAGGGTGCTCCCTCCTGGGACAGAGCCTCTCCTCCAGCACTGCCCCTCTCACCTCGGGAGGAAGTGCAGTGTATTTACATCAAATTGCACAGGGCTGCCAAAGTCCCAAAAGCTCAGCTTTGACCCATCCTCTGAGGGCAACACATGGAAATAAAGGAGGATTTCAGGCTTTTGAGAAACTGGAAAGAAAAACCTTTGCTTTCAAACTCTGTCTCCTCCAGAAAGGGGTCAGGGAGGGAAAGAGGAGCTCGTGTGTTCACAGCTGGTGACATTCCTGCAATCTGTTCCACTGCTCAGGTTTCCTCTGCTCTGGACCCACTCTGTGCTCAGCCAAGGAAAGCACCCGGAGGGATCCTGGGAGCTGCTGCCCTGCTCCTCCTGCAGGCAGGAGACACATTGGGACTTTGAGGCAATTTCCCAAAGAAAGGGGTTTTCTTCCTGTTTCCTCTCCTTGGGGATGCCCCAGGAGATGGTTCAGGGTTAAACAAGGGGGAAATGCCCTGCCAGCTCTACCCTACCAGAGCAGGGCATTTTTGGGCAAGAACCTGATCCCCATCCAGGGCATTTCCACCAGACAATTTTTAGTTTAAAAAAACCAAACAAAAAACAAACGAAAAACAAAAAAACCCAAAAAAGTCAACCCCCCTCACTCCCCCAAACTGGAGCCAGAAGCAACAACTGCTCTGGGGGCCACAGAGGCTCCTCTGGCCTCCCCCCACCCCCCACAAGGGGGTTTTGTCTCCTCTCCACATCAAGTGGGATTTGCCACCCGATCCTGAGCCCTGTGCCTGCCTCTCCCGGGGCCTCTCCCGACCATTTGCCCCCCCATTTCTGTTACCTTATATTCCCCCTCCTCCACGAAAGCCCAGCAAAAGCATCACATCCAAAAGCAACACTTGGCACTGGGCCCGGTTTTCTTTGAGCAGCTTCAGTGGTAAATGAAATTCACTCTGGCACAGCCAGCACAGCTGCTCCAGCAAAGGAAACATCCTCACTTCAGAGAGGAGGAAATTATGACAAATTTGTGTAAAATTAAAACATGTAATATGTGTGTGTGTACATGGATAAAATAAAAGCTGTCCGGCCAAAAGCTCCTCCCTTGGCTCCAATGCTGGGACTGTTTCCCCAGGGCCACACTGGGCACCGAGGGGGCACTTGGAGCCACACATCAAAGGGAGCTGCTCACTCCTTCCCAAAAAACTATTTCTGGATGTTGCTGGCAGCAGGGGAGGTTATCTCAGGGCTGCTCTGCTGTGTTCTGGGCCCAGATTGACACCTCTGGTATTCCCCACAGGAAGCAAAGCTGCTCCCCCCAGCAGAGCCCAGGGGTTCACACGGGGTGACCCAACAGGGCTGGGCTGTGTCTGCAAGAGGTGGCTCTGGTCCCTTCCAGGATGGTGGAGATCATGGAATGCCAGAAGGATGTGTGTTGGGAGAGACCTCAAAGCCCATCCAGTGCCACCCCTGCCATGGCAGGGACACCTCCCACTGGCCCAGGCTGCTCCCAGCCCTGCCCAGCCTGGCCTTGGGCACTGCCAGGGATCCAGGGGCAGCCACAGCTGCTCTGGGCACCCCAAGCCAGGGCCTGCCCACCCTCCCAGGGAGCAATTCCTGCCCAATCTCCCATCCAGCCCTGCCCTGTGGCACTGGGAGCCATTCCCTGGCTCCTGTCCCTGCAGGCCTTGTCCCCAGTCCCTCTGCAGCTCTCCTGGAGCCCCTTCAGGCCCTGCCAGGGGCTCTGAGCTCTGCCTGGAGCCTTCTCTTGTCCAGGGGAGCAGCCCCAGCTCTGCCAGCCTGGCTCAGAGCAGAGGGGCTCCAGCCCTGGCAGCATCTCTGTGGCCTCCTCTGGCCTGGCTGCAGCAGCTCCATGTCCTGGTGCTGCCCCAGGGCTGGGCAGAGCTCCTGCTGCAGGTCCTGCACCAACAGCCCCACCATAAAACTACAGCTCCACCTGACAGTCACTGAAATGATGCTGCAGCAGCACAGAAAACACCTCAGAGACCACAACTGGGACACTGGACACTGGCCAGGGAGCTGGGAGATGCTGCTGAGGAGGGAGAGGGAAAGGCCAGGACAGGCAGGGGAGGGGGAAGGAGCCTCCTGGAATGCTCCCCTGCCCAAGCCAGCCTGGCACAGGGAAAGGTGCTGCTTGGATCTGATTCCCTGGAACTCCCCAGCAAGGCAGCGTGCCTGGGTCATGGCTGATCAAATACAAACCAGGAGAAACAATAACAAAATGAGCGAGGCTGAAGAAGACTGGGAAAGAAGTGAGAGGCTGCTACAACCAACATCTTCTAACCTCTGACAACTCCTCTGAGCCAGCAGCACACACCAGTATGAACCCCCAACACTCCACAGAGGTTTTGGAGCAGAGCAGAGGCTTCCCAGGACCCAGTGCATGAAGATGAGATGTAAATCCAGGCTGGTTTTCATTACCAGACTCCTGCTCTCGGGAGCCACTAAATGAAGCAGAAAATCTCACTGCATTATATCATTACCTGGTTTAGTCCTGGCATCCCTGTGTCTCTTCCAAACGTGGAGTATGAGGCTCTTTCACTGCTCTTCCCTGCAGAAGAAGAAAAGACAAGGTTTGGGGTAAGAGGGAAGTGGAGGGGTTTTTTTGCCCCCAGGCACCTGGATCCTGCCAAGGGACAAATCCTGCTCCTGTGAGGCAGCTCACCCTGCCCTCCCATGAGGAACAGCTTGACAAGCTTGTGCTCAAGCAGGAGCTGCTTTAAGCTCACAGAAAGCAGGTCCAAAAGCACCAAAAGGCCGGAGCTGCAGTGGCACAGGGAAGTGTTGGTGGCCATGAAAAGTGGCAGTGTCAGCCCCAAGCCAAAAGGTCCCTGCAGACACCGAGAGCCAGCTGGGCTGGCAGGGCAGGGCTGGAGCAGACCAAGGGCCAGGACAAGGCACAGACCCCGGGGTGCTTTCCAGACAACAGGAAATGCAATCCCAGCAAACAAGAGCTGAGCTCCTGCCCTGCACAGGGCACTGGGCACCTTCTGCCCCTCTCCTGGGGGAGGTTCAACTTCCCAAATCCTGTGGCTCCTCACAGCCAGCTGGGATCTGTGTGGGGACAGCCCCATGCCAGCAGTGCTCATGTGCCGCTGTGAAGTTACAGATTCCCAGAAGGATCTGGGTTGGAAAGGACCATAAAGCCCATCCAGTGCCACCTCTGCCATGGCAGGGACACCTCCCACTGTCCCAGGCTGCTCCCAGCCCTGTCCAGCCTGGCCTTGGGCACTGCCAGGGATCCAGGGGCAGCCACAGCTGCTCTGGGCACCCTGGGCTAGGGCCTGCCCACCCTGCCAGGCAACAATTCCTAATTCCCAATATCCCATCCAGCCCTGCCCCCTGGCACTGGAAGCCATTCTGCCTTGCCCTGGCACTCAGGATCAATGAGGGCTTCTCTCACAACCACCTCACCCTGCACACATTCAGCTGAAAATAAAATTCTGAAGGGCCAAAAAAAAAGGAGCCCAGATACCTGCTGGGATGTTCCCTCTCCAAAACATCCTGGCACTCTCCTGCCTCATGGTCACTGCCCTGGACACAGTATGGCCCCAGCCAGCAGCGCCCAGGAGTGCCAGGGCAGCAAAGGACACAAGGAAGGGAGGAAGGGAATGGTTCTGTGCCTTGCCTGCAGCAGCTGGAGGCACAACAGTGTCCTTTGGGATTCCCTCCATCCCTCCAAAGCAAAACCAGAAACTCTTCTAGTGGGCAACAGGCCCTCCACCAGCCCCCACCCCCAAACCCTTCCCGAAAAGGGGATCACAGATCACATCCTGCCTCTGGTCTGGCTTAGTGAGCAAAATTGGGAGGAGTGGGATTTTGCCAATCTGCTTAGCCCAAAGCCAGCCCCAAGGCCACTAAGATGCAGGTTAATGCACTTGGGGCCACACTGGGGCTGGCAGGACCCTCCCCACAGCACTGAGAGCAGATGAAGAGGGGAGGGGAAGCAAAATGCCTCAAACCATCCCCCATGAAGGACAGGGCCCAGAGACCAGAGAATCCAGAATGGTTTGGGCTGAAAGGGATCTTAAAGCCCCTGCCATGGACAGGGACACCTTCCACTATCCCATGTTCCTGCAAGCCCTGTCCAGCCTGGCCTTGGGCACTTCCAGGGATCCAGGGGCAGCCACAGCTGGACCCCCTGGACAGGGGCTGGACTCATCAACCTGTGGGTCCCTTCCAGCTCAGGATATTGCAGGATTCCATGATTCATGTGCCAGATGGGAAGAGAGAGGAGGCTGCTCATTTTGGAGCCTTACCATGGAGGTCATGAACTCGACCCAGAAATTTTAGAGTGGATTCCCCCACGATGACCCCCAAGCCCCAGACCCCCATTCCTGCTGGGAAGGTCCTGGCATGGCTCAGCCTCCCCCTCCCTCCATGCAGGCACAGCCGGGGGCCCCTGGTGCTGCTGCCATTTCCTTTCAGAGGCTTAAACGTTAAGTAAACAAAGGTCAGAATGTCAGAGGATGGATCTCCTAAATGACCTAATTTCTAAAAGAGCTTAAGAGCTCGATCCACCGCAGCACCAGGCAGGGCACAAAGGACACAGCAGGTTGTGGCATCAGGCAGGTTCTGATTACTCCTAAAGCAGAGGAAAAGCAGGGTAATGCTGGGGGGGATGGCTGGACAGCAGCAGCCAGGTCTCCCATCTGATAACACACTGCAGCTTCCATGTGTGACTGCAGTGGGGAATCAGAGTCACAGAATGGTTTGGGTTGGAAGGGACCCTAAAGCTCATCCAGCAGTCTCTGCCATCACCAGAGAACTTGGGCAGAGCCAGGGGGCTCCTGGACGTGTGTGGGTAAGGTGAAGACACACTGGGCAATCCCCAACCATGTGAAGTTTAACAGGGCAAGTGTCAGATCCTGCCCAGGGATGGGGCAGCCGTGGGTGCAGGGACAGACTGGGAGTGAGAGGCTGGAGAGCAGCGCCCTGGGAAGGGCCCTGAGGGTCCTGGTCAGGGGCAAGTTGGATCTGAGTCACCGCTGGGCCCTGGCAGCCCAAAGGGCCACCCTGTCCTGGGGACACCAGGCCCAGGGAGGGACTGTCCCACTCTGCTCTGCACTGGGGCAGCCTCACCTCCAGGGCTGGGGCACTTTGGGCACCATGAGATCAGAAGGATCCAAAGCTGTTGGAGAGTGCCCAGAGGAGGGACACGGAGCTGGGGAAGGCTCTGAGGAGCGGCTGAGGGCCCTTGGCTCGTTCAGCTGGAGCACAGGAGGCTGAGGGGAGGCTCCTTGAGCTGTGGCAGGGCTTGGCATGGAGCTCAGGGCAAGGCTCTTGCCCCCGAGGGTGCTGGCACTGCCCAGGCTGCCCAGGGAATGGTCCCGGCCCCAAGGCTGCCAGAGCTCCAGGAGCGTTTGGACAGCGCTGCCAGGGCTGCTCAGGGTGGGGCTGTTGGGGTGGCTGTGCAGGGCCAGGGGCTGCCCTGAGCATCCCTGAGGGTCCCTTCCAGCTCAGGATATTCCAGGATTCTGGAACCCAGTGGCAGCTCTGCACTGCTCCAAACCCACAACCTTCTCTGATGTCTCTCATTCCTCATTCAGCACTTGCTGCACCCTTGGGTCTGTGGGTGCCCCATGGGATGGGAGACATTGGGAAAGAGAGGGCAGCCCTGGCCAGCCCCTGCTCCTGCACCCTCCATCATCACATAACAAGGGAAAAAAGCAGTAAAAAACTCAGCAGAAGGGATTTTACATTTAAATGTCTATGAAAACGGCCGAAGGAAGAAGCACCTTTCTGGGCTGGAATGTACCTAAGCCTGCTGGATTCATAAGGTGTGCAAGCTGGGCAAGCAAAGGCTGACCTTGCCAGCAGAAGGAGCTGTTTCTGCAGCACAAGGGCATGCAGATGGCACAGGTGGCAAGCCCAGACCCACCCTGTCACCCTTGGTAGCCAGAGCCCAGGACTCCAACCAGGAAAGGTGGCCAAGGCCCAGGCAGGAGGCAAGGACCAGGATGGAGGCAAGTCTCAGTAACTTGGGGAAAACCCACCAGGAATCTCCCCAAACCCCACCTTGCTCCCAGCAGAATTCCTGAAATCCTGCAGATGGACGTGAAGGGATCTTGTGGGAGGAGGAGGAGAAGATGTGGGAATAAAGCCCTCAAAGAGGAAAAGGGTTTCCTTTGGAAAGGAGGTGAAGCACAATGGAGGCACCTCAAGTCAGTGCACCCAGACACTGGCTGAGGGCATTCAGCATTTCCAGATCCTCCTGGCACCCCCCTCCTGTCTTTCCCCCTGCCAGCTCCTTCTCCTGCCCCCCATCTGCCTGTGCTGCCTCCAGCCCTGCCTAAGGAGCCTTTCCCAGCCTCTCTCCTCCCCAGCATGTTCCCTCTTGCAGGATCTGGCTGTGTGGGGCTCTGGGAAGCCTCCCCAGCCCTGCCTTCACCCAGGGCTTTTCCAGAGGAAGCCCCCACGCCGTTTGTGCCGCTCCTCCCAAGTGCACATCTGCTTCTGAGCTTGGAGACAAGGCAGAAAAATATAAACTGCTCTTCCCAGAGGTTCTCACCCACTCTGGCAGTGTCACAGATTGGCTTTGGCACCCTGGATCATGGCAGCATCTCACCTCCACTGGAGCAAACTGCTTTTAAATAATAATAAATCATGGGTTTGCCATTTCTCTCACAGACCACAGAATCACAGAACAGCCTGAGTTGGAAGGGATCCACAGAGATCATCGAAGTCCAACTCCTGGCCCTGCACTTGACAGGCCAAGAAAAAACATTTAAATGCTGCCTGCAAGTTTTTCCAGCACCCACTGGCAGAACCAGTGCCCCCACATCACCCCAGCCCCAGCACAGCCACCACCCACCATGCACCTCCCCCAGCCCCACACTGCTAATTCCATTCGAATTCCATTAGAGTTCTGGCCTGGGGGAACAGGGGAGGCGAAACACAGCCAGGGATTAAAAACGGGGAGGAAAAAAAGAAGTTAAAAAACCAGGAGCAGCGACCACCCCCTGATTAAACCCATTGTCCAGGAAGACCCCAATCTACAGGCACTGACAATACCCACCCGATTAGGAACACTGCTCTGAAAGGCAGCTAATTACTAGGAATAATTACTAGAAAGAAATCTGTTATGGCTTATCAGTTTCCTTGCTGTTTAACCACCCCACTCCCCGCCTGTCCCTGCTGAAGATGAATGGCAAATTGTGAAGTTGGTGACTTAGAAAAGCCCTCCTCACCCTCCTCATCCTCTGGGACCAGCCCAGCTGGTTTGTCACTGTGTGCTGTCCTGGCACTGACCCGGGACAGCCAGGGATGCTCCTGTCACCCCTCCCCACCCCAGGCAGGGAAGCTCAGAACCCTCCAGGAGGTTCCCTGTCCTCCAGCAGCAGCAAAAGCTCAAAGCTGGGAAACTTGGAGGAGGGAGCAATGGAGGGCTCAGCCATGGGGTCTGCACCTGCTCACCTGGTTCAAAGCCCCCAGCCAGCAGCCTGGGATGCTTCTCATTCAGAGCACTGATGGTGTTTCCATTCAGGGGTTTAGAATCATGGAATCCTGGACTATCCTGAGTGGGAAGGGACCCCCAGGGATGCTCAGGGCAGCCCCTGGCCCTGCACAGCCACCCCAACAGCCCCACCCTGAGCAGCCCTGGCAGCGCTGTCCAAACGCTCCTGGAGCTCTGGCAGCCTTGGGGCCGGGACCATTCCCTGGGCAGCCTGGGCAGTGCCAGCACCCTCGGGGGCAGCAGCCTTGCCCTGAGCTCCATGCCAAGCCCTGCCACAGCTCCAGCCCTTCCTGGGCTCCTGGCCCTGTCCCAGAGCAGAGCCCAGCCCCTGCCCCTCTGCCTGCCCTGGGCAGGAGCTGCAGCCCCCAGGAGCCTCCCCTCAGTCTCCTGTGCTCCAGCTGAACGAGCCAAGGGCCCTCAGCCGCTCCTCAGAGCCTTCCCCAGCTCCGTGTCCCTCCCTTGGGCACTTTCTAATTTATTTACTTATTCTTTTGACAAATTTAGGTAATTCCAACCAGTGCAACACAGCCCAGAGGCCCCTGCCCAGTCTGTCCTGAGGGGCTCTGATTTTCCCCATCACCCGTGGAGCTGAAGCTGTGGCTGAGGGAAGTAACTGAAGATTCCCCCACAGTGTGTCTTTCATGGGAGCAGGGAGCCCTGTGGGAGCCCTGGCTGGGGGAAGCATCTCCCCCAGGTGCTGTGTCAGTGCAGCCCCTCTTGGCTTTGTGCTGAAGGTGCCCCCTAAAGCCAAGCTCCCATCGTGCCCCATATTCATCCAAAGAACATCCATGAGCTCAAACTCAACAGCTGAACAGCAATCAGTGCTTTTCCTTTCAAACTGCTTTTGGATCAGGTGTGCACCCTGTGATCCACAAGGTCACCACCCCAAGAATGGGCAGGACTGGGCTGAGGGGCAGTGGCTGTCCCTCCCTGGGGCCACTGCAGGGAACAACAGGGATTAAATCAGAGCTTTGTACTCCCCCAGCTCCACCCCAGGGGCTGAGCAGCCCCTTCCTCACTGTCCCTGGGAGGGGACTCAGGCTGGGGATGGGGACCCTGGGCAGGGGAAGAGGGCTTGGGCTAGGGTGACACCCAAGAGCCCAACCAGGACAGGAACAAAGGGCAGGGATGCAGCCTGCAGGGGGTTCAGGGATGTGCTGGCAGTGTCCTGCTCCCTCAAACTGAGACCTGCTTTCCTCCTCTCCTGGGCCAGGCAGATCCCTCCAGCCCTGCCTACCCCACGGAGTTTGCTGCTCATGGAGTTTGTGTCACCAGCTCCCAGCACAGACACACTGGGCAGAAATCTGGCTGGACACATTCCACTGCTCCCCTACCCAAAGGGCCACTCCACCCTGCAGCTCCCCAGTTTCCTCTGCTCCTGTCAGATCAGTCTGAGTGGTGACAGGACCTGTGTAGGAGGGTGAGCACTGGCTGCACCTGGGATCCCCCTCGGGATCTCCAGGGCCCCAAAATGCCACCAGCCTGCAGGGACAGGGGAAGGCTCCACCCTGGAAGGGATGTGATCACTGCTCCAAAGCTCAGGCTGGCAGGAGCTCCTCAACCCACCAAACACTGATCAGAGCACAGCCTCCTTTTCCATGTGGAAAATTGAGGCAAGAAATCACCACTTGCTCAATTTCTCCAACAAGTGCTGCCTGCTGCAGTGTCCCTTTGCTGGGGAAAGGTGCTCCCTGTTCCTAAAGCCCATCCTCAGAGGACAGGGGGCTGTAGCCTGGCCCTGGGACGTGCATGGGCTTCAGGAACACAAAATCCAAAGGATGGGGGTGCCAGGAGGAGCCATCACCACCCTGACTGCTCAGAGCCCCAGCACTGACTTTGGGGGGCCCTTGCAGCTCAGCCTCCCTCTCTACTGGCCCAACCCACCATTGCCAGCAGAGAGCATCCAGGCTGCTCCCAAAATGGTTCTTCCCACAGTTCCTGATCCTCCTTGAAGAAATAGAGGTTGAGTGGGAAAGAGATAAAAATTCTAATCTTGGAGAAGGGCTTAGATGTTTCACACACCTTTCATCCATCAACAACCACAACATGTTCATCCTCATCTGCTCCCTCCACCTCCTCAGATTTTGAAATTCCTTGGTTCCACTCAGCCACCCCATTAACATGAACTTCCCTCCCTGAGGGGCACCTTGCTGGCAACCACCACCTGGCAGACAGGGGGACACACTGCCAAAACTCCCTTTTCTCTCCCATTTTCCCCCTGCTTTTACAGAAGCATTGTTTTATTTTCCTGCCTGCCCTCTCCTTTATCCCTTTGCATTTTTGCCACTCTAAGTTTTCAGAAGCAGCTTGGAAAAGAGGAAGAGAAAATCCCACCCCTGCTCTTCCCCATGTCCTCCCCTCCCAGCACATGAGCAAAGAGTAGGTTTAGATTGGATATTGGGATGAAATTGCTGGCTCTGAGGGTGGGCAGGCCCTGGCTTGGGGTGCCCAGAGCAGCTGTGGCTGCCCCTGGATCCCTGGCAGTGCCCAAGGCCAGGCTGGACAGGGCTGGGAGCAGCCTGGGACAGTGGGAGGTGTCCCTGCCATGGCAGGGGTGGCACTGGTTGGGCTTTGAGGTCCCTTCCCACCCAAAGCACTCTGTGATTCTTTGATTCTACAATGAAAAGTGATTTATCTATTTTGGAACCTGCTCCCAGAATCGATGCTTTCTACTTTAACCACGTTCAATTTTAGAAACAAAAGGGAGTTGGAAACGTGAGGAACCCTTCCCCCCTGCCTGTTCCCTGGTGGAGCTCCTGGTGTTGCCCCTGACCCCCCTGGGGAGTCACAGCCCCTGAGCCTGGGGCCAGAGCGTGGCCACAGTCCTGCTGTCCCTGGGCCCCACTGAAGTCCCCGGGAGCCCCAGGAGCTGGAAGTGCCCGGGCTGGAGGGAGAGCCAGCTCTGGCAGGCAGCCAAAGGCGGCTTCCCCGCACACATCAAAGGGGAAACCTCCTGCTCCTCCCGGGCAGCTCCTCCTCAGCTGGAAACTCTCCGGGCTGCCTTGGCCCCAGGTGTGGGATGGGCTGGGATGGGTTCCCCCACGCACATCCCCCCAAGCCCCGCTGAGCTGCAGCAAGGCTCCCCTGTCCTACCCCAAAACTTCTCTGTGCTCCACTCTCCTCCTGGGCCAGAGAGGGACAGGGAAGATCCTCCCTTGCAGAGGGACAGGGGGAGCTGCTCAGGAGGGCTCCTCTCCCTGCAGAGATCCCCGAGGGACACCCAAACATTGTCCCCAACAGCACAAGGGTGAAAGGGGGAAGCAGAGCTCACAGCGAGCCCCAAGCCCTGCCCCAGGCCAGGAGGGGCCAACGTGTGGCTGCCCTGTCCCAGCACAACCCTGCTCTGCTCTTCCCCTTTGCCACCACATCCACAGGGGGGATTTTCTGTTTCAAACACGATTGATTCCCTTTTTACCCCTGCCTTCCAACCATGGGCAAGCCCTGCCCTGGCCCTGCTCCTTCCACATGTGCTGGAGCATTTTAACCACCCCTGCATGGGCAAAGATGGGGAGGACTAACCCCAATTCCTGACCTAATGCCATTAGAGCTCTCTAAGCCCTGCAGGAGGGATATTTTCTGCTCTTAATCTCTCCTCCCAGCCTGAGCTGGGAGAGGTGACTGGGTGAATGGTCACACGCATCCGGCCATGCGGGATCACCATCCCCTGAGCTCCCCACGCTGCCTGCCTGGAGCTGGGGCTGGAGGGGCCAGACAAGGCTGCTGGAGCCTGGCAGGATATGGGAAGAGGCTCCTCCAAACCCCCCTGCAGCAAAGGTAGCACCAGCAGCTCTCTGGGAAGTGACATAGCCCCCAGCCCCTTGCACGTCACAGTCACCCAGTGGGTCTGGTTGGAAGTGACCACGGTGGGATCACCTGGTGCCACCTCCCCACTCAAGCAGGGTCATCCCAAGTCTTAATAAATCCTTTACAATAAGCATCTCTCCCACCCCTAATTCCCAGCTCCCAGGAGCACACTCAGCCCATCCTGGGGGACTCTGCTACTCCCTCAGGGTAAGAAGCAGGGAAACACAACCACACACACAGAACAGCTGGCACAGCTGGCACTGACGGAATCCTCTGGGTACCCCCCTGGCCCACAGCTCGGAGAACACCCGGAGCAGGTCCAGCACAGGGAGCAGCAAGGCTGTCCCAACACTCCCCCACCACGTGTCCCCTGGCCTGGGGACCTGGCAGCTGCAGCACTCACCCACGAGTCCAGCTCCCAGGAACGGTGACGAGGAGATGCTGTTGTGGGATGGCAGGTCCCGGTGCTCACCGTAGTGGGGGCCTTCACCATAGCTCTGCTGGGACAACAGGGGACAGTCACCACAGCGTGGGGACAAAGCACGAGGCTGCCAGGGCCCAGCCTCCCCCAGGAAGAGGCAAAGCCAAAGGCTCCTTGTGAAAAGGGCATGGAAAGGATTTTATCCCCATGCCAAGGGGAGCTGGGCAGTGCAGAGGCCGTGGTGTTGGGAGGCAACATGGCACCTGGGGACATGGCAAGAAGGGACATGGAACCTGCTTTGTCCCTTGCTGGCAGCTCTTTGGCACCCACCAGGTAAGAGCCACACAGCCCCTCCCTGAACCAGGGGGGTGAAGGGGCAAGAAAAAGGTTGGATAAATATAAATATAAATACATATTTTTAGATATATTTATATACATATATAAATTCTAAATATACAAATGAGAGTTGACATAACAGCCCCAGCTCTGCCGCTGATTGGAGAGGGAAAGGTACCATTGCAAAAACAAATCACACAAACCCATTAAAACAAAAATTACACCGTTTCCATGAAGTTTGTGGCATTTCTCTCTTCCCATCCTCAGACCCCAGCCATGAGTGTTGCAGCCTCAACTCCTTCCCTGCAAAACCCTTCCCAAGTTCTCCATCCCCACCAAGGGTGCCATGGCCAGACAATGTGGTGGATTGCAGGGATTCCCTCCTCAGGCTCTCAAAGTCTTGTGGGCTGGTTGCTCAGGAAGCTTTGCCATCAGATGAGATCCCTCAACCCACTCAGATCCCTCGACCCACCCATCTGTGTCTCCTTGGGGCACCTGTCCCACCCCCTGGGTCCCCTCTCCCCACACCAACACCGGTGCAGGGAGGGAGATGCCTGAGCAGCCACAGGAGCCCATCCTAGTGCAGATATGGGAGAGGTTTTTGGAGGAGAAACCTCAAGGGGACCTCAAGGCAGCAAAGCCTGGGGAGATGGGGATGGGGAAAAACCTAGAGAGTCACAGAACCCATGTCCAAAATGGGGCAAGAAAAGCTGTGCCAGGGTTAGACCCAAGGCTCTGCAAGGCCTGGGAAAGACCCCGTTTGTTTTGGTTGGAGCTTGGTGTTTGTGCTTTGTCCTTACCCTTCCTTGGTCAAACGTGGAGCTGTTTTGATCTGCCGTTCCCCAGGAACCTGATCCCGGCCTTTCATCCAAGCCTACCGAAAAACAGGAAGAACAAAGGTTACTCTTTGCTTTATCAGCAAAGCCTCAAAGGTGTTCTCATAAAATTAACTCTTCCTTCTACAAACAAAACAATATTTTCATTAATAAACCACTTCCACTTGGCGTGACCAAGCCTCCCCTCTGCCTCCTCACCTTCCCACTCCCACTGGGAGTTATTCCACAAACTTCAAAGCACATCCCACCACAGCCTGGAAATGGTTCAAAACATGGGACAGTGGGAAGAGGAAAAACCAGTATTTTAACTCCTTTATTCCAGAGAGCACCCATGAACCTCCTTCCCCCGGAGAGCGACAGTGAAAGGGATTGAACTATAAATCAAAACCACATTGCATCCATTTGGATGCTCCAGCTGAACTTGCATTTTGCCCATGGTGGTGCAAGATCATGGGCCAAACTCTATTCAACCTGTGCAGAGTGAAGGAGTGCCCAGAGGTGAAATCCTCAGGTGGGAATTGCTGGGGGTCCAATGTTACAGAGTCACCTGTCCAGGGGTGCTCCTTCAGCCCCCCAAGGTTCCCCTGAGGAAGGGGGGCCATCAGAGCACACCCAGCCACCCCAGCTTCAGCCCTCCCAAGAGTATCCTCAGCACAAGGGATCCAGCCCAGTCCAGCAGAGGAGCAGGCAGAAGGTTTTGCAACGTTTCTGCCCAGGCTGCAGTGGGAGATCAGCTCCTTTCATCCCCTGCCAAGTCCATGCAGGCGGCACCTCCTGGGCTGCACCCAGGGGACTCAGGAACCATGGAATGGTTTGGGCTGGAAGGGACCTCGCTCAGCTCATCCCAGCCCTGCCATGGCAGGGACACCTCCCACTGTCCCAGGCTGCTCCCAGCCCTGCCCAGCCTGGCCTTGGGCACTGCCAGGGATCCAGGGGCAGCCACAGCTGCTCTGGGCACCCCAAGCCAGGGCCTGCCCACCCTGCCAGGGAACAATTCCTGCCCAATCTCCCATCCAGCCCTGCCCTGTGGCACTGGCAGCCATTCCCTGGCTCCTGTCCCTGCAGGCCTTGTCCCCAGTCCCTCTGCAGCTCTCCTGGAGCCCCTTCAGTGAGCTGGGAATGTCCACCCTGACACAAAACCCTTGGGCTGTTGCATCAGCACAGCTCCCACAGTTGCAGCTGATACCACAACCACACGGAAGGAACCTTCTGGAAAACAGCCTCGACCTGACTCAGCTGCAGGATTTCCAACTGTGCTGCTCCACCTCCTGCTCCAGTGGGTGACCAGGGGCTGGGGAGCAGCAGTTGGTGCTCTAAGGGGGCAAATCCAGGGATGTGAGAGGGGCTGGGCAGGGTGGGGGCACCCATCATCTTTTGAGGTGCTGCACAAACAGTGACTCTGCTGGGCTGGACAGAAGAAATCCCAGATCTGCAGAAGGCCGAGAGTGAGGGTGGACCAGTCGTGGACACTTCCCAAGCCAGGGACACCCCCTGTCCCCACAGGAGTCACAGCCACACTGCAGTGACACCAGACTCTCCCAGCAGCATCACCCTGGGGCAGCAGCAGGGCCCCGTGGCTCTCTGGGACCTGTCCTGTGCTGGTTCTTCCAATGGGGAGGCACCTCCAGGTGCCCCAGGATGCCCTTTTGGGAGCAGGGAGCGAGGGGCAGCAAGGACATGGGGCAGGGGGTCAGGGCTCACTCCCATTTCGCTTGGCAAAGCTGATTATTATGGCAAACATGCCTCAGATTTGTCTCCTCCGCTCCCCTCACTGTTCATTTAACCAGAAACTTCTTTCAAATTACATCCTTCTATTTCTGTGCCTTTGTGTTAATCATTTCCCCGGAGAATTGGTGTTTAATTGCTGTCTAATTTGCATAATTATGCATATTAATCTCCACACCTAATGAATATTCATAATTCTCATTTAGATTTTGTTTTCTAATCAAAAATTTCCAATGTGATTACTGTGCAGAGCAGGGATAAGCCTCTAATAATACCTTGGATACTAGGGAGAATTACTGCCAATTCTCCCACCTCCTACTTCCTAGAATAAACTTTTGCTTTGCTAATGTGTTTTTCCAAAGCAATTCATCTGCAATCCCTGCAAACCCTGGCGAGGCAGGAGGCAGAAACGCTCCTTTGAGTCATTTTGCTGTCACGGGTGGTTTTAAAGCTCCCCAAGGGTTGGGGAGAAGACACGAGCAGGATCAGCAGCCTTGGACATGGTTGGAAAATGCTCCCTCTGGGCTGGAAGCACAAGGACTGCAGCACCACAGTCCCCACGAGGAGCCCCAGAGGCAGAGGGGAAGCCAAGGCAGGGGGGTCCAGACCCTGCCACCCCCCAGTGCCCCATGCAGGATGGGCTTTGGGGGTCCTGGGTCCCCCTGAGCTCTCACACAGCCCTCGGGCCTGCCACCACCCCACTGACAGCAGAGCAGCACTCCAGGCCACAACATGCCTGGAGAGGGTGCTCGGGGGGCTCTGGAGGGAGATGGGGTGCCTGGAAGACACTCAGGTTGAGTCTTCCTCCCTTGAATGTCCCTTCAGATATTCAAGAACCTGCAGATAATCCCTAGAGTTATGCCAAAACAGTCTGGACACAATCCTGTGCCCTGTGCCCAGATGAGCCATGTGGTCCTTCCAACCTCCCCCATTCTGGGATTCTGTGCCAAAATTCCTGAAAAATAAAAGCAAACCCTTGTCTGGTCTCCCCAAGGAAGGAAGGAGAGGAGACAGAGAGTGGCACAGGGGGCAAAGGCTGAGGGTCACACATCCCCTCGGCAAGGACAAAGCCCTGGCATGAGCTGCTGCACCCAGTGGTGCCACCAGGATGGCACAGACCCTGGAGAGGGGCCAAACCCCTGAGTGCTCCAACTGCAGAGGATGAGCCACTCACCCAGAGCAAGGGCAGGTCCCCAACCCCTCCTGGGCCCCTTTGTGACACCAAACGGGGTCACAGCAAACCAACCCTTTTTTTCAGGAAGAAATTCCTCCCTGGAAGGTGGGCAGGCCCTGGCTTGGGGTGCCCAGAGCAGCTGTGGCTGCCCCTGGATCCCTGGCAGTGCCCAAGGCCAGGCTGGGCAGGGCTGGGAGCAGCCTGGGACAGTGGCAGGTGTCCCTGCAATGGCAGAGGTGGCACTGGATGGGTTTTAAGATCCCTCCCAACCAAATCCATTCTGGGATTCTGGGATTCTGTAACCCCCAAGGAAACCCAAAAGGTTTCTTGTACCCTCCAGGTAGTTCCTGTGGCTGCCAAGGTGAAGTGAGGTTCCACTCTCCCCCCGAAGCAGCAAGAGCATCCCAGGGTTCTGGAAGCACCTCTGAAGGTGCCCGTGCCAGCTCTGTCTGATGTCTCCTGGAAAATAAAGTCTTGCACCTTCCCCAAGCTGCAGCCATTGGCTTGAAAAGTGCCAGCAAAAAATCTCCCTATTTTCAGCACCTGCAGGTGTTTTAGGAATTCAGGGATTTCTGGGATGAAGCCAGGAAAAAGCAGACTGCCCTCTTTACACGTCTGGCATCTGTCCTACATTCCCTGCCAGCCCACTCTCCCCTCCCTTCGTATTCCTGAGGATCTGCAATTTGGCAGCAAATGCCCTCAGCCAGCCCTGCAAAATCCCAGTGTCTGGCCACGGGCAGGTGTGTCTGGAAAAGCTCCCATCAGCAGGGCTGGCTCCACTCTCAGCACAAAGCCCCTGGGCACAGTGTCACCCCAAACAGTGCCACGCCCTGGGAGCAGCCAGGCTGGACACGAGCAGAGGGAGAGGAAGGGGAAGGGGGAGAGGAGAGGGAAGCTGAGGTGGGAAGGACACGGCCCTGCAGCCCCAGGGCTCAGCCAAGGCACCCCAGCAGCTGTAGGGGTGACCCAGGTGCCCAGGAAGGGTCAGAGGCACCTTGGGGCACCTGGGAATGTTTCCTGCCTCTGGGCATCACCCAGGAGCTGCCCCAGGTGAGACGGAGATCCCTGAGAATCTTCTGGGCCCCAATTGCTCCACACTTGTGGACACATCCTCTGCCTTAAAACACCCACAGGGATGGCAAAAAACCCCATAAATCCAAATCACCAAAGAGAGATCATGTCCAAAGTGCCACGGAGATGCTGCCAGGGCTGGAGCCCCTCTGCTCTGAGCCAGGCTGGCAGAGCTGGGGCTGCTCCCCTGGACAAGAGAAGGCTCCAGGCAGAGCTCAGAGCCCCTGGCAGGGCCTGAAGGGGCTCCAGGAGAGCTGCAGAGGGACTGGGGACAAGGCCTGCAGGGACAGGAGCCAGGGAATGGCTGCCAGTGCCACAGGGCAGGGCTGGATGGGAGATTGGGCAGGAATTGTTCCCTGGCAGGGTGGGCAGGCCCTGGCTTGGGGTGCCCAGAGCAGCTGTGGCTGCCCCTGGATCCCTGGCAGTGCCCAAGGCCAGGCTGGGCAGGGCTGGGAGCAGCCTGGGCCAGTGGGAGGTGTCCCTGCCATGGCAGGGGTGGCACTGGATGGGCTTTAAGGTCTTTCCCAACCCAAACCTTTCTGGGATTTTGTGATTCTGTGGCTGAAAACTCCCATGGCACTGAGCTGAATTCTGTCTGCAGGAAGGAGCTCCATCCTGGCAGGGCTTGGCTTTGCCACTGTTCCAGTGCTCTCCCACCCTGAGGTGTGTGAGTTTTGGAGACACCCATGTGCCCATGCTGCTGGCAGGAGCCAAGCTGATTTTAAAATAACCCCATTTCCCAACTACCCAAGTTAAGGCACACTTTCCAATTGAGAATGACAAAAATAGGAGCTACCTCCTCTCTCCATTAATACAGTTATTAAACTGAGTACAGATTAATTGTGCATTTTAATAACCTTGAGCATGAATATTCATAACACATTTCTTGCTCATGTTCTAATTAAAACATACTAATAGAATAAGATGTAGCTGTCAGACAGTCATTTTTTTTCCTCACGGTTTTCCTGCCACAGCCAAGAAGAGCTGATAGACATGAGCCGTCCTAAGCTTCAGCAGGGATAAAAATAATTTAACCACATTTAGGCTCAGAAAAAACATCCTTAGTGCAGCAATGAACCCTAGTAAAGGCTATGGACAAGTGTCCAGTGACACAGAGCAATGACAGCTGTTGCCATCCAGAGGAACAGAACCACTTTGGACACACAGCTCTGACAAGAAAACACAGCAGAGTGACAGGAAAGGGGACCTGTTTCACCTAAAGGAGGACAGATTTACCTCAGGGGAGGAGATTCTCCCCTGGGAGGGTGGGCAGGCCCTGGCTGGGAGCAGCCTGGGACAGTGGCAGGTGTCCCTGCCATGGCAGGGGTGGCACTGCATGGGCTGTAATGTCCCTCTAGCCCAAACTATTCCAGGATACTATGGAAAGCATTAAAAGGGGGCAGGGTTTTGTGATCCATCCCACATCCTTCCAGCTCAGTTCCCAGCCTGTGCCCTCCAGCTGCCCCAAGAGGAGCTGCCCTGGTTTCAACACCCAGAGCCCCCAAAGCCAGCTGGGCACAGGGGCTGGTCCTTGAGCCCCAGTCTGTGCACAGGTGAGGGAGGGAACGTGGCTCTGGAGGCAGCTCTGACCTCCTGGGCACAGCCAAGGACCCCACAGCCTTTGTGTGTGAGCTCTGAACGCCCCAGTCGGAGCACAGGTGAGGGAGGGAACGTGGTCTGGAGGCAGCTCTGACCTCCTGGGCACAGCCAAGGACCCCACAGCCTTTGTGTGAACGGGACAGGGCAGGAGTTGGACTGGATGGTCCTTGTGTGTCCCTCCCAACCCAGGATATTCCAGGATTCTGTGGAAGGTCTTTTAGAACAAGCTCAGTCCCTAACAATTGCTGTACCCAAAGCAAAGCTCAGGGGTGTGCAGCCATCTCTCTGGATCCAGAGGACATGCAGGGATGGAGAATGGGATGTTTTGCTCCTGAACCCTCTCAGATACCATCTGCAAAGCAAATACAGAGCTTTTGCATTAAATCCTGTACCAAGGAGCACCCTGAGGAGAACATGCACTGCTGGAAAGCTGCAGTGCTGCAGGCTCAAATCATGGAATGGTTGGGCGGGAAGGGTCCTCAAAGCCCATCCAGTGCCACCCTTGCCATGGCAGGGACACCTTCCACTGTCCCACACCCCATCCAACCTGGCCTTGGGCACTGCCAGAGATCCAGGGGCAGCCACAGCTGCTCTGGGCACCCCAAGCCAGGGCCTGCCCACCCTCCCAGGGAGGAATTTCTGGGATTTCTTCAAAATCCCTCAAAGGCACCTTGTTTTTAGGTGTCTGGAGGAGGAGGCAGCGAGGGACCCTCCCAGCAGCCCCAGGGGTGACACTGGGGGACACTGCTGGGGTCTCTGTGCTGCTGGAGCTGTGACTGAGCCAGGCTCAGCCTCTCCCTCCCCCCAGCCTCCACAATCTGCCCTCCCTAATCTGATTCCAGCAAAACGACTGGGCCTGGCTTTTTTTTTTTTTGGTTGGGTTTTTGGGGGTTTTTTTTGTTTCGTTTTTAAATTCTATTAAAAATATTTAGGCCAAATCCCTCCCGTGGCTGGAGGAGGTTTGGAAGCAGCTGTAGCTGCCACGAAGGTGCATCTTCCATCCTCAAGAGAGACCATACAGTGCCCATGGTGGGGATTTGAGGGCCAGGAGGGAAATTCCAGCTCTGCAGCCACAGCAGTGCCCGAGGGCTGGAGCAGGACAAGGATGTGGAGTAAAAACCCCAGAGCCAGCAGCTTTTCCAGCTCATGGAACACTTAGATCCATGGAATGGTTTGGGTTGGAAGGAGCCTCAAAGACCAGCTAGCTCCAAACACCCTGCTGTGGTTGTTGAAGGCAGAGGAGCCCTGCTCCCCACCTGCCTCCCTCGGGGTGGGACAGCACAAGCCAGCACAGGCAGGGCCACCGGTGCCACTGTCATTTGATTTGAAGCAGAGGTGGCAGAAGGCTGCTTGATAAACACTTCCAAATTAAGCGGCTTTGTGTGCTAATCGCTCTGGCAATCAGCCCCACAGCAAAATCTCTGCTAAAAGGGATTGGAAATCAATAAAATTAGTTGACTAGTAATTAGCTTTAGTCCCAGCAAAAGAAAACCAGCAAAGTTGTTTTTTCTGAGGAGAGTTTGCTGCACTCGGTGAGGAACAACCCACCCCGGCACCCCCCAGGAAAGGCTCTGAGGTGCTGGCACAGCCCCTGGGTGGGAGAAGGGGGTGCTGGAAGCAGCTCCCAGAATTCCTGTTTATTTACCAGCCCCATCCACCCCCAAATAGGAAAAAACAGCTGTGAGTGGAAGGCAGCCGGGAGCTGTTTACAGGACGTCGATTGTAGAGGGGACCATACAATTTGTTCACTTCCTTTTCCCGGTGCACGACAAAACAATTAAAATAAAAATAAGGGGGGGTGGATAAAAAACCCACCCTGAACACCTGGAGGGCAGCACGAGGTCCCTGGCAATGCCACCCTGGGGGGCTCAGCTCATGGGGCAGGTCAGGGGATGTTTTACCCTCTTCACTGCTGAGAAAACTGAGGCTGGACCAGAACTGACTGTTGGGACAGTGAGGCTCAGCTGCCCTGCTGCCCTGGCAGTGCCCAAGGCCAGGCTGGATGGGGCTTGGAGCAGCCTGGGACACTGGAAGGTGTCCCTGCCATGGCAGGGGGCTGGAATGTGCTGCCACTTCCTGACCTGCCCAGGGGCACCAAAAGGGCCAGGTGGCATTTCCCTCTGGGCCAGGGCCAGGAAGGGCTGGAGCTGTGGCAGGGCTTGGCATGGAGCTCAGGGCAAGGCTCTTGCCCCCGAGGGTGCTGGCACTGCCCAGGCTGCCCAGGGAATGGTCCCGGCCCCAAGGCTGCCAGAGCTCCAGGAGCTCTCAGGGCTGCTCAGGGTGGGGCTGTTGGGGTGGCTGTGCAGGGACAGGGGCTGCCCTGAGCATCCCTGAGGGTCCCTTCCAGCTCAGGATATTCCAGGACTCCATGAACAGATGCTCTGGCCCAGGAGAGCCCAGTGACATCAGGAGAGCCCCTGGGGTGACATCAGCACCCCGGGGGGGACACACAGCACCCACATTAAACTCAGATCCCTGCACGATTTCTGGGGCAGATCCTGCCCCTGTCTCTTTGTGATGATGAATGAACCCAGAACCCAAAGCCACGACAGGCCCATGCACCCCACACACAGCCCTGATCCAGGGAAGCACCTGCTGCTGCCGCCCCCTCCCCAAATGTGCACTCAGGGATAATTTTTGACTTCAAAAAGCTGATGTCACCACTTTGGTGATTGTTAATTCCTCTGCTCAGCATCTGCTCAGCATCTCCTGCACTGTATTCCAGTTCAGCAGTTTCTGCACACACAGATGGGGTTTAGGAAATGTTTGGGGCTGGGGAAAAATAGGAGAGAACCAGGGAAGGAGTGGGGCAAAATGATCCACTCCCCATTGGCTTTCTATGAGGGATAACCATGGAGAAAAACTGAATCTACACCAAAACCAAACAAAGCCAGAAAGAGGGGAAAAGAGTCAAGGAAGATCTTTAGCAACTCCTGGTCTTCTGGAAGATGCTCTGACATCACTGAAACTGCTCTCAAAGGACAGGGCAGGCTCCACGGCAGCCCCTGGGCTGGTTTTGGGGGTGCTGGTGTGACATCTCAGAAACAGAATCCTGCAATGTCCTGAGCCAGAAAGGATCCACCAGGATTACTGAGTCCAACTCCTGTCTCTGCTCAGGACAGCCCAACAATCCCACCATTTGCATAAACAGTAATAATTATATGCAACAATAAATGTACAAACCAGTGCCCAGCACAGGGGTGAGGAAGTTTTGGAAAAACCAACAAAACCCAACCAGCAAATTTGGCTGTCCCTCAGTTTAGACACAAATCATATTTGCAGATGTAAAGGAAGGTCCCCACTGCATTTTTTATGGAGTGATTTTATGGAAATCAAAATAAAAGCTTGCATTTATTTTAAGTCATCATTAAGGAAATTAATGACATGGGCCAGCCCAAGTCTCATCAAGGCCTTGCAAAATGACTGCACAGGGTGCCCATGGTGGCACTGGGCCACAGCCACCATCCCCTGTGTCCAGAACAGGGCCAAGGATCTGATTCAGGGTGCCAAGGTTCACACCAGTAGTGAATTGTTGAGCTGTGCTCCTCTTGGAGAATGGGTGGGACTGGACAGGATTTATTAAACTCAAAAAATGGGGATGGGTGGATGGATGGATGGATGGATGGATGGATGGATGGATGGATGGATGGATGGATGGATGTGATAAAAATTCATTAAGAGAAGTGAAGGCAGAGAGGCTCTGGGGCCTCCCAAATGCAGGGAAGATCCTGCTCCCTCCAGCAGGAAAGCCCCGAGAGCAGCAGCCAGTCCCTCTCCCAGCCCCTGGGAGAGCCAGCAAGATGCCACACGGAGAAAGAAAACAAACCTGTGACGACAACCAGAGGGAAGAAAATAAACTTTAAAGCTCAAAACACTTCCCCCAGCTGTAAAAACAAAGGCCAGCAGTGACCAAACACGAGCACAAAGGAGCGGCAGGAGAAGGGGATGGAGGATAACACAGTCAGGGCTTTCTAAAGGTCATCAGCCTGCAGGACAAACCTACTGCGTCCCTTGTCCCCAGCCTCCTCAGGACAAACCTATCCCTGTCCCTCATCCCCAGCCTCCATGCAAGCTGACAGCCCTGCAAGACGCAGGATGTTAACGAGGGTCCAAGGGACAAGAGTGCAGGGAAACAGACCAAGAACAACACTGGGCTGAGTCAGACCCTGACAGGTGTCAGGAGTCGCTGTCCCTCGGATCGGCTGTGCTCTGGAGGGACAGCTCGGCTGCCTCCCTGCACATGGAAACAGAGACCCAAGGTGAGGTGACAGTGGGGACACACAGCCAGCTGGCCAGCCCTGCGGTGCCACTGCACGGTGACAGGGTGGGTGACAGGGACCACGGAGGCTGGGAGAGCACAAGGGGATGTCCCAAAGCTCTGGAAGTGGCTTGGCATAAACCCAACCCTGCAGAACAACAAGGAGGTGGCCCAGACTCAAACCTGTGGTACCCCTTTTCAGGAAGGTGTCACACATTACAATGTCTGTCATTACAGAATCATGGAGAGGTTTGGGTTGGAAGGGATGCTGAAGCTCATCCTATCCCCTGCCATGGCAGGGACACCTCGGGCTGCTCCTGATCCATTCTCCATAAACACGCAGACAGCCCCATGGAGAACCTTCCTTATTTCTGCCTCACACGCACTCAACAATATCAACCCATTTGCCACCA
This sequence comes from Passer montanus, assembly GCF_014805655.1. Classification (NCBI taxonomy): domain Eukaryota; kingdom Metazoa; phylum Chordata; class Aves; order Passeriformes; family Passeridae; genus Passer; species Passer montanus. The sequence continues at coordinate 989,990 of NW_024358058.1, forward strand.
CAAAACAATTGAAATTCAGGAGGTATGGGGTAATTCCCAAAGCCAGGGGTTATATTCCATTAAACAGAAAGCTTCAGGGAGAAGTAAAGTGTAAATCCACATCCTGGTTTTTCCTGGTCATTTACTGTACACAGAGTTGCACACTCACAGCAGGGCAGACACTCCACACTCACACATGGATTGTTGTCCAAAGAGACAAAGCTCATTCTGCTGAGTGAACAAGGGAACTCAGCAGCCTGAAGGCAGCGAGGACTGAAACACAGCAGGTCCCCTGGGACACTCTCAGTGACCTCGCATGTTCCTCCAGCCATGGGGTGTTTTGCACACCCCCACAGATGCATGGAGGAGCACAACACCCCCACTTACTCCACTTAGCAGCGGCCACCTCTACTTCCGCTGTGATTTGCATCTTTCCAAGTATTGTTTCATTTGCAATGTAAAATCAAATTACAGCCGCAGAGATGCAGCCGGAACACCGGGGAACAGAAATCTCCTTCCACTTGGTTTCCATTACTCACCAAGAAGACAAATGGGGACAGAAGCTTGTTTACTTACAAGTGACCAAAAAACCCCCCAGAAGTTTGCCAGAGAGGCATCTGAGATCAAACAGGCAGGCAGCAGCAGCCGTGTGTACGTGAGCCCTCCCAGCCCTGCACTGCTGCAGCCCTACAGGTAGGGAGGCCAGGGGCTGTTAAAAATTAGACAAATTAAGGATGGCTTCCAAATAATGTGGAAATTACACGGGGAAGTGGCCAAACACACGTACACCCCACCAGGGTGGCCTTGGCAGTTTGTTTGTGAGCCTCCTCTCAGCGGGGACAGGGATGGTGGGAAATGACTTGTGCACTAATGCACGAGTCCCTGTGAGCTTCCTCGGGAAAAACAGACCCCAAAGGGTGAGGGAGGCAGCCAGGGGTGGTAATCCCAACCCAGGGGCTGTGATGCTGTGATCCTGCGGGGTGCTGGGCCCCTGTGGATGCCCCTGTGGATGCCCCCGGGGCGCAGGATGCGGCTGCAGCCGAGAGCCAGCGCTGGCCCAGACGATGATTCAGCCCACAGGAAGGATCATCTCAGAAGAATTGCTGGACACAATGAGGAAAACTTTCCCAAACAAAGAGTTCTCAGCACCACCTGCCTCCCTCCCTCAGCCCCGGCTCCTGCTCGCGAGTAACCTCGAGGCTCTGGTCACCACAACAAAAGTTGGTGTTTTTGTTTTCCCCTTTCCCGAGGTGAGTGTTTCTGGGGCACAGCGGGCTCAGGATTCCATCCTGGCCCCCGAGAGCAACACAGAAGCTGCCAACAAAGCCCCTGGCCATGTCCAGTTACAGCCAGCAACCTCAGGGCTGTAAACTTCAGGAGCTGGATATACCCAAAATATACGAGCCAGGCTTCCTAAGGAATCCCTAAAGTGAATCCATGGGTCAGAGCACACCAGGTGCAGTTTGGGGATAACTGCATGTACAGCCAAGGAGTTCTCCCTCCCAGACAGCAGCTCTTACAGAATTTGGTCCATGTGACACCACACAGTGAGGTATTTACCTGAAGAACAATTTAAAGACAGATGTGACCTATTTAGAGCTCTGCCAAATATTTCTGTAATTGAATAGACCATTGATTATTTAAATTGCATTAAAAAGGGCTGAATTCAATCCACTTGCTCCTACAAAGCACCATTTCCATGAACCACAACTCTTTTTCTCCCTCTTCAAACATAAACACTTCAAGATGTTCACTTGTCCCTTACCCTGAAAGGATCCACATCTTTGTATAACCATGCCCCATGCCCCAAATTCCCCTTGCAGCCCTAAAGCCAAAAGGACAAGTCACAGGAAGAGTTTACCTGAAGACAAATCCCAACCCATCAGCTTTAAGGCTATCAAGGCTTATGGCGTGTATGGGGCAGGGCTGTCAGCCCCCATGACCTTGGCAGGAGTCACTGATGGGTGGCACTGTGGGTTTAGGCTGCCAAATCAGCCCTCCAGACCTTGTTTGCCACACACTGCTCAGGGGACACCAAAAAGCTGCTCCAGCCCCTCGTGCCCTCGTCCCTAAATCCAGCTCCAACACACATCTCCAAGCAGTGCCTAGGCACTGGAGGAGGGATTAAGGCACCGAGCTGGTGGGGAGGAAGGTTTTATAAAGGTCAGTGTGTCACCTGAGATGTAGAGAAGTGCTTGGGGCAGCCCCAGGGAGAGGACAGGACAGAGCCAAGGGCAGCCTGGACAGCCTGGACCCAGCCTGTGCGTGATGGATCGTGGTGGCACCAGCTCTGGCTGGCATGTGCCACCCTGGGCAGGTGCTGCTGGGCTCCTCCTGCCCCACGAGGGGCAGGGAGTGCACGGCTGAGGGAGCAGAGGGAGCCACCCTCACCATCCCTGCAGGCTGGGCACTGATTGTCCCTGGGCAAACGGTGGCACGGGTGAGGTGCCAGTAGATGGCACTCAATGAGTAGCACGGATCCTCCTCTTTCCCAGGACTAACCAGCACCTTTCTCCTCCCTGCACATTTCAAACCATTTCCTGGGTGCAGCTTTGGCATCCCTCAAAGGCGGCTGGCAGGAGCTGGTGCTCCTTGGTCTCATCTCTTGTCCTGGGCAACAAAAAAAACCCGAGAAAACCCCACAAAAACCCCACTGCCCAGCCCCTTGGAAGCCCCAGAGATGTCAGGAAAGCAGGTTTTATGATTTTTCTTGACATCTCTCACGTTACCCTGGGCACACACTGGCCATTGTCTGGGGTGTGGATAGGTGACCCAGGAAGGGGGGAGGCAGTTTCCCCTCCCTGCTCCACAGCCAGCATGGCAAACCCACAGCAGCATCAGCCTGGCCTCGCAGCCCATCCCAACCCCTCCAGGGCTCTCTGCTGCTCAGAACAAGCTGGAGACAAAAAGAGACCCATTAGATTATCTTGTCTGTGTCTCCTCTACATGAGGCTTCGATTTCTGGTGCTTTTGTCAAGCCAAGCACTAACACTCTTTATCAGGAATCCTAATACAACTGTCTAGGAAAATTGACCATTAACAAGCTCCTCTGATATTTTGCTCAAAGATTGCTTTCTTTTAACTAGGAGAAGCTCAAAGAAATGTTTTCCTTCATGAACAAATAGAGCTGCAGCAATTAAAAACCTGGAGCTGCAGTTTGCTGGGATGGTGAGAGCTGAGCTCACCACTGTGGATGAGAAGCTGCTGTCTTGAAGGAAGGTGGCTGCATTTACAAATGCAAGTTTGAAACAAAAAAAAAATTAAATTATATGCATAAAAATGTGAATAATAAAAAAAAAAAAAAAGCATGCCATTCTCAGACTAGTGCTGCAAGGAAAACAAAGACCAAAGTCATCCCCAAATCCCTGGACTGACTCCAACATGTGAGCTCTGCTGGCAGCTCCCACCTCTGCTCTGGGGACACCCAGGGCCATGCTGGCCCCTGACAAAGCTCCCTCCAGATGCTCACTGCACCAGGTTCCTGAGTGGCTCAGGGCATGGCAGCACTGGCTGCTGTGGGAGGAAAGGGCCCCTCTCACCCTGCATTTCTCTTGAGTGAGCTCTGGGCTTGCTGGACTTTCCAGGGGCCGCTGAACACGTAAGGCAGCAGGAAACCCAAAGAAAATCGGTTCCCCATTTGGAGCACAACGTGCCCCAGAAGCCCCCAAGATGGGGCAGGCCAGGATGGACGGGAAGAGGAAGATCTCAGCTGGCAGCTGGTTTGCAAAACCACAGCCCCACACCTTCGCCTCTCAGAGCCCCAGCACTGGTGTCACCATGGCACAGGGAGCAGGGACGGGCTGCAGGGAACAAACTGCCCTGCCCTCATCTCCCGACAGAATCAAGGGGAAACAAGCTGTTATCAATCTCTCTGGTGCCCAGGACCCACCACACTCTGGGCTTGTTCATCCAGCTCCTGCCCACACTGCTGGGGTCAGGGCAAGGAACGCACACCAACCTCTGCTCACCTTGGGCACAGAGCTTGAACTCCCAGAGAAGTCCCATAATTGTTTGGGTTGGAAGGGACCTTAAACCTCATCTTGTTCCACCCCCTGCCATGGGCAGGGACACCTTCCACTATCCCAGGGTGCTCAGGGGAACCTGCTCCTGGCCTTGCACAGCTCTGCCCACGCTGCAATTCCCCTGATCTTGCAGCATCCCAAAGCCTCAGCTGCTCCCTGGCACCCCAGAGAGAGCCCAGTCTGCACCCAGGATGCTGCCTCACCTACACACAAGCCCATGTTTGTTTCAAACTCAGAGATGCAGATTTCCCCAGGTGTCCCTGTACCCCAGCTCAGTTCAAAGCAGGCACCATGTACAGCAGCGATTCAGAATAAATGGTTCCTCTTAAGTTACAACTCCACACACACAAAAATCTCCAATCAAAGCCAGACCACCGCCAGGGAGCTGTGCCTTGTTTGATTCATATCTAAAATCACCTGAAATAAAAACCATCCCATGAGCCCCTTGTAGGGCAAGGAAACCCCACACCCAGGCCATGTCACCACAGCAATTAACAATACAGCAATTAACAATACAGCAATTAACTGTGCCAGCGATGGGCTCACTGGGTGGGGACCATGGGGGACCCTACACAGGACACTCAGCTGGCACCTGAACTTTGTGCTGTGTCCCCAACCTCCGGAGTCCTCTCCTCCTGCAGCCCTGCCCTGGGCACAGCTCTAACAGGTTTAGGGGACTTGAGCACGCACAGGGGGGAGGCAGCAGACAAAGCTGAGCTGTTCCTGCTCCCAAAAAGGGTTGTGTGTCCTCAAGCAGCTTTAAGGCTCCCAGTTCCTGACCAACAGCACCAAAAAGTACCCAGAACATGAGGAAGAAGATCCCTGCACAATTCCAGCCCACCCTCCACAGCCCAGCTGCCACCCGATCCCTCGAGAGTCCCACTCCCCGCCGAGCCACCACAAACCCCCCGCTCACACTCCACGCTTCCCCCCTTCACCCGAAGTCACGTACCCCTGGGCAGCCGGCTGCGGGCTGCCATGGCCCGGGCGGCGGCTCTGAGGAGCCGGGCCCCGGCCGAGCGCTCCAGCCCGGCCCCGGGAGGAGGAGCAGCTCCCGCGGCCCCGGCCTGCCCTGCCCTGCCCACCCCTGCCTGCCTTTGTCTGGGACTGCACAGCTCACTGCTGGGACAGGCAGAGCCAGGGAAAGGAGTTAATGAAGTTTATGGGGTGGATCAGCTTTACCAGGGAGTTTATAAAGCGCTGCCTGGAGAGCAAAGAGCAAACGGACAGCATCTCTTCCAGAGCAGGATTGTCCCTAGGGAGCCCTGGAAAAAAAACACCCAAGTGCTTCAGTCGTGCTCTGATCTACAGATGAGGGTGGGCAGGCCCTGGCTTGGGGTGCCCAGAGCAGCTGTGGCTGCCCCTGGATCCCTGGCAGTGCCCAAGGCCAGGCTGGACAGTGGGAGGTGTCCCTGACATGGCAGGGCTGGCACTGGATGATCCCTAAGGTCTCTTCCAGCCCAAAGCACTCTGTGATCTCATGATGGTCTCTTCTTGTTACCTCCTTGCCAGGAGCCCTTTAAAGGCCAGGTCAGCACCAGTGCTGCAGCTGGAGCAGTTTCTGCCCTCTCACAAAAGCCACCTCCACCCAACCCTGCACAGCTCTGCCATGGTGATCCAGGGACTCCTTTGGCACAGCCCTGGGCACTGGTTATTGTTTGGCTTTCCTTTATCTGCAGATCTCAAAGCATTTTGTAAATGTTAAACCTCGAAGCCTCTCCAGGGAACAAAACCCTTTCTGCTATTGTACAGATGGAGAGACTTGCCCAAAAATGAGGGCAGAGCTAAGGGAGGCAGCAGAGCCCAGAGCTGAGCCAGCTCAGCTTTTTACTGGCACGAAGTACAGTGGCACAGATTATCCCTGGAAGACCTGTGTGGACAAACACAGCTCCTGGGAGAAGCACTCACTCTCCAGGTGGGAAAGCCTGGCATGCTGGAGCACCCAAAAATTTATTTACAACTGGTGCTCCAAACCACAATGTCTCACCCATCTTTCAGTTTTCTTTTTTGGGTTAAAAAAAAAAAAGGGCAAAAGAAAACCAACTAAAAAAAAATCCCCAGTTCTATAGTTTCAAGTTTTTAGAAAATTATTTAAAGAATACAGAACAAAAAACCACAATGATTTTGAAAATACAAAGCAAGCTGGGGGAGAAGGGCTCTTCTCTCTTTCTGAGCTGACCCAGGAGGGCTGGGCAGGGCAGGGAGCTGGGGGAGATGCTCCTGCCTGGCTCTCAGGTCCTGCTGGCCATGGGGGCTGCAGGGAGCTCCCCATCTTTTCACCCAGATTTCTTTCCCACACATTTCAATTTAAAGGAACCTGAGGGCCAGCAGGAATTGGGAATTCAGTGGCACCCAGCATGGCTTTGCCCAGTGCTGCAGGGAAATGCTGCAGTGAGCCAGATGGGATGGAACTGTAGCAGCACCTCACTTGGGACACCACTCAGTGCCTGTAAGCTCCAGCTCAGGGAGAAACCCCAAATCTCTGAGTGTCTGGGATGGGAAGGAGCCAGCACAAGGGTGCCCTGGCAGCTGGAAAACCTCACAGGAATGAAGACAAGCAGCGGCAGGAGCAGCCCAGCACAGGCACCCTCTGCGATGCACAAACCCACTTGGCTCGGGCTGTAAGGGTGTCGGAGCAGCTCCTACGGGAAGCAAGTGAAGTGCCGGGCCTAAGGAACCTCCAGTGGTGACTAAAACAGCAACCAAAGAGACCCCCAGAAGTTTGCTGTGAACTCATGATTCCAGACATCACTTCCCTGAGATGCCTCAACTCCCAGATCCCTCTCAGAGGTCTCTCCCCCAAGGATCTCAGGTGACAGACACTCCTCCAGTTTCTGACCTACACCTGGTGCTCTGCACCACAGGAACCTGGAAGAGCAAAACTGGCCATGAAGAAGGCATGGAGTGACAGGACAAGGAGGAACGGCTTCCCACTGCCAGAGGGCAGAGTTAGATGTGACTTTCGGAAGAAATTCTTCCAAAGAATTTGGGAGGGTGGGCAGGCCCTGGCCCGGGGTGCCCAGAGCAGCTGTGGCTGCCCCTGGATCCCTGGCAGTGCCCAAGGCCAGGATGGACAGGGCTGGAGGAACTTGGGATAGTGGAAGGTGTCTCTGCCCATAGGAGGGGGTGGAACAGGATGAGCTTTGAGGTCCCTTTCATCCCAAACCAGTCTGGAATTCTGTGAAGAGCATGTAAAAACCCCACAAGACAGAATTCAGGACTCATTTTCCACTCCAAGCTGCTCATATCCAAGTGGTGTTTCCAGCATGACAGAACTCCACTTGGATCAACCTCACGCTTCCCTGCAGAGCCAGGCAGTTCCTGGAAAGTCAGTGCAGGGACAGCAACACCTCAGTGCCTCCAGCCCTGCACAGGGGGAGCACCAGAACTGCCAGCCTCTTGCAGGGCTCCCCCACAGCTCGGGAAGGAGCCAGAGCTGGAGGGGACACCAGGCAGCTCTTGGTGACCCATGGGGAGAGGCCAGCAGGCACCTCGGCCAGAAACAGCAGCTTAACATTCAACAAGCCCCAGGTTCTGAGTTCTGAACGAATGGAAACCGAGAGGAGCTGAGCAGGGGCAGCCCAGGCTCCTTCCCCTTCTGCTGTTTCACCCCGGTCGCTTCTGCAGCCGCCCCAACCTCAGAGGCTGCTCCTGCATCACAGCCAGGCTGCAGATAATGAAGGAAGCACAGCTGGGACGGGCACCACCGAGGCCCCACACTTGGCCAAAAGGGAATTAGATGCCACCAAACCCGTATCAGGAGTCTCAGGCGTGAAGGTCAAGGAAGAAGGTGCAAAGTGGAGCTGTTTGTGTGAGGAGAAGCTGTGGATGGCAGCCTGGGGGCACTGGGGATGCTCCCCAAGGAAGTTCAACAAGCAGGAACCCCCCAAAGGTTCAGATCAGCTCAGCTGGCCAAACCCACCCTGCCCTTTCTCTCCATCCTCCACCTTCACTCCCTACTGATTTCCATGGAAGTGCTTAATTAATCAATTAAAGTGGTGATGGCTGCTGGGCTTCACCATACCAACAGTGAATCGGGTGGGTGGGCAAAGAGAAGGGGGACAAGAACCAGGAGAGCTGCAGGGTTTGGGGCAAACACTGCCCAGGGGGGACCACTGCCACTGGGAGAGCAGCCAGACACCTGAGGACAGGGGCTCAGGACCTGCTCCTTCCGTGCCCACCAGTGCCACATCCCCAAGGCTGGCTGTGCCAGGATGGAGATGGCTTTTGCTCTGCACATCCCTGGGCTCAGGGGATACCTTTGGATTGCCCAAGTGACCCTTCAGAGAGGCAGAGACAACAAAGCTGACCCAGAGCTCGATGGTGCAATCCCAGACCAGACCAACCCTGCTCCTGGGATGCACCTCCCATCCCAAAGCATCCACAGGGTACAGAGGTGACAGTCCTCCCATTAACGGCACAGCCAGAGCCTCAGTGCCAGCACCTGCGAGGCCAGAGAGCCTCTCATGCCATGGGAAGGTGCCCCAGCCCTCCCAGGGCACAGCCCACAGCCTTTCCTGGGAGAGATTTTAGAGTTAAAGCAACACCGGTAGTGGGATTGTCAGCAGCACAAATGCACAATCAGGAGGGGAAGATGGGGGGGGGAAAGCATCCAACTGGCAAATATAATACTTGGAAGGAAAAGTAGATTTTTAAAAAAATAAAAAATGAGGGGGTGGCAAAAAAAAATCTCAGGAAGTCATCTAGTCATTCCTGCTCTTTGCAGAAACAATAGACTCGGGATGCTGGCTAAGTTATAAATAATCCTGCTGGCTACACAACACAAATCCAAGACAGGAGCAGGGTAACTATCAGCTCCATGGAAAGTGAGTCACTACCTTCTTACAGCATTCCCAAAAAGGGAAAACACCACGGCCCCACTCCCGCTCTGCTCCAGTGGCCAGGACCCCATCCCAGGGGGCAGGAGCAGCTCGGTGACACAAGGTGGTGACACGACGTGTGACACCCTGACCCACAGGGAGCTCCAGCAACTGTGAGGCTGAGCCCAGAACAGAGCAGGACACACAACCTGACACTCACAGAACCACAGAATCCTGAAATACCCTGAGCTGGAGGGCCCACAAGGATCATCCAGGCATGAACCAGGAGACCCCAACAGCCCCACCCTGAGCAGCCCTGGCAGCGCTGTCCAAACGCTCCTGGAGCTCTGGCAGCCTTGGGGCCGGGACCATTCCCTGGGCAGCCTGGGCAGTGCCAGCACCCTCGGGGGCAAGAGCCTTGCCCTGAGCTCCATGCCAAGCCCTGCCACAGCTCAAGGAGCCTCCACTCAGTCTCCTGTGCTCCAGCTGAACGAGCCAAGGGCCCTCAGCCGCTCCTCAGAGCCTTCCCCAGCTCCGTGTCCCTCCTCTGGGCACTCTCCCACAGCTTTGGATCCTTCTGACAGTGTGGGATCAGTGGCAAGAAAGCTCAAATTGGGGAAAATAATGGGAAGCCACCAACTCCACAACATCCTTCTCTTTTTAGAAAGGAAGTTGCCATTGTGAGATGCTTTGGCTGAGCTGTTTTCCAGATCCCTCCTCTGAACCTGAGAGCAAGCACAGAGATGAGCAAAGCCAACATGCCTCAAGATGCTGGTGGAACTGCCCAGGAAGGGTGGGTGTGCCAGGGCCTCTGCCCCAAGCACAGCCCTGCAGGAGGGACACTGCCTCTCTGGCCTGGCAGCTCTCAGGGCAAAGGGAAGATGCATCTTTTTGGGCACCCAGAACATCTCCGTCACTTCCCCGTGTTTGTGGCCAACCAGGACATGGAGCACAAAGTGCAGCACCCTGGACCAGAGTGTCCCTGCATGGCCACAGCCCCCCCAGGAGCCCTCAGGTCAAGAGCAGAACGTGGAATCATGGAATGGTTTGGCTGGAAAGAGACCTCAAAGCCCACCTCATTCCACCCCTTCACTGTCCCAGGGTGCTCCAAGCCCTGTCCAACTTGGCCTTGGAAATTTCCAGAGATGGAGAGCCCCCAACCTCTCTGAATAACTGATAAAGGGAAAGAGCTTCCCAACTGGAGACTTGGAAGCAACATAATTTCTCCTTTCTTTAAAAAAAAAAAAAAAAAAAAAAAGCTTCCTGACTTGTTATTCCATTACCCAAATCTGGAAATGTAATCATATTAGTTCAGCTGCATTAACACAACAAAAAACCCAACAAAAACTGTCTTAAAAATTGAATTGATCTCCAAGGAGTGAAGAGAAAGGAGAACAAAAGTCAGAAACCCAAAGCAAGCAGCTCCCCCTGTGAGCACCATGGCCAGCCCAAGACACTCTCTGACGACAGATTCACAGAGGATGTGAAATAATCAGGATGTGATGCGATTTTTAAGAGCTTTTTTTGCCAGGTAGGTGAGGTAAAAGGTCAGTAAGAGCCATGTGAGCACACCCAGCTCAGCAACGTAACGCTGAGCTTGTCACAGAGCTTAAGTCAGCTTAAACAGACCTCAGTCAAGGGGAAAAATCCAGCCTCGAGCCAAGTGGGAAGTCCAGGCAGCTCTGAGGGACTGTGGGGATGTGCAGAGTTGGCTCAGCACTCCTCTAGCTCCCAAAGCCTGCAGCAGCCCAAGCAGCAGCAAAGCCCTGCTCCTGTTCTCTGGCACCTGGGGAGCACTGCCCAAACCTTGGCCTGTGTGGGAAGGGCTTGGAGCAGCCACTGCTCCAGCTGAAGTGAAAAACCAAAAAGCCTCAATCCCCAGCCTGGGCTGCAGCCAGGGCCCTTGCAGGGAGCAGCAGGAGCAACACGAGGGGCTCCTGCACAAACCCACCTGGACTGAATCCCACCTGGTTTGGGCTGAAAGGGACCGCAAAGCTCATGCAGCGCCACCCCTGCCATGGTGGGACACCTCCCACTGTCCCAGGCTGCTCCCAGCCCTGCCCAGCCTGGCCTTGGGCACTGCCAGGGATCCAGGGGCAGCCACAGCTGCTCTGGGCACCCCAAGCCAGGGCCTGCCCACCCTGCCAGGGAACAATTCCCAATTCCCAATCTCCCATCCAGCCCTGCCCTGTGGCACTGGCAGCCATTCCCTGGCTCCTGTCCCTGCAGGCCTTGTCCCCAGTCCCTCTGCAGCTCTCCTGGAGCCCCTTCAGGCCCTGCCAGGGGCTCTGAGCTCTGCCTGGAGCCTTCTCTTGTCCAGGGGAGCAGCCCCAGCTCTGCCAGCCTGGCTCAGAGCAGAGGGGCTCCAGCCCTGGCAGCATCTCCGTGGCCTCCTCTGGCCTGGCTGCAGCAGCTCCACGTCCTCCTGCTGCTGTTCCAGGGCTGGGGCAGCTCTGCAGGGGGGGTCTGAGCTGAGCACAGGGGCAGAGGGGCAGAATCCCCCCCTGCCCTGCTGCCCACGCTGGGGGCTCAGCCCAGCACACAGCGAGGAGTGGAGCTGCCACCAAAACCAAGTTGTTAAGAGTAAATGTAATCCCTCTCCCTCCTGGGGCTGGAGCTCCAGCACCTCACAGGCTTTGCAATGACCACCCAGCCAGACAAATCCAGTTTGGGAGGAAGGTGTGAACACTTTGAACCACGGGACAAGAAATGAAGGAACCCTGCTTTAAATTTTTTTCTTCAAAAAGGAAAAAAAAAACCCAACCAACCATATGTGATGGGGAGGCACATCCACCTTCCCACAGCTTTTTGGGCCATTCATCATTTGGATAAAATCCAGTTTCACATTGAAATTCAGCTGGACTTTCAAATGCAAATCCGAGGAGGAGAGCAACATATGGTAGAGGTTAGTGCGTATTTTTCCTAATTAGATGGCAAACTGCTGCTTTGTATAACAATGTTAACAGGGCAGGAGGAGCCTTTGCAAGGGAGACCACATCACTGCAGAATAAAATGTCCCAGAAAGCAGAAGGGGCCCAGGCCACCCCCGCTCTCAGGGAAGGTCACGCACTCACCGCCCCCAGGATGGGTTTTGTCACTTGTCAAAAGTGAGATTTGTCCCCCCAGCTTGGGAAGGGTGAGGCAGAAAGGTAAGAGAAGGGGTTGGAAGCACCAGTGACCCCAAGGCTTGTCCTGAAGGCCTTTGGCTTCTTCCAGGTCACGTTGTCCCCAGGAGCAGCCCTGGGTGGCACACGCACACACTTGGGAGGGTTTTTGGAGGGGGAAAATGTTACCAGCTCCTCACCCCAGGCACCAGGGATGGAGGAATGATGGGCAGAAGATGCTTCAGAACTCCCTGAGAAGGGGAGGAACAGCTCTGCTTTGAGCAGTGCCCAGCAGCCATCACCAAACCTGCCCCAGGAGAGGCAGGTGCCACCACCAGAGGTGACCCCAGAGCTTGCTGGCCACCTCCAGTGCCCACAAACAGGACATCACCACTCTCCTGGAAGGTTATTCCCAGCTAGGACAAGTCAAGGCTTATAGATGCCTGTCCCTTGCCCTGCCTGGTCCCCAAAAAGGCACCTCCTCATGTCCCTGTGTGCTGGAGGCTGCCCTCCCTCCCAGCCTTGGCCCCAGAGGCTCTGATATGGAGCTCATTTATTTATTTTCAGTCCCTGTCTAACCAGGCAAACTCCCCTGCTAGAAAAAGCTTATGCCACATTAACTTCACCTCCTTCTTACTCCTGACGCAATCCCCAGCTAAATTTAGAGGAAGACATTGCCTGAGGTCACTTTGGAGGTGGGGATGTGCTTCCCAGGTTTCACAGGCAGATGGACAGTGTTTTTTAGATTTTTCTCCCTGCTGGCTTTGGAGCTGGGCCTACCTGGCAAGTTAATTGAAAAATTCAGGATAAAAAAATGAGGGCAGATGTCCTGGACTGCCTATTTCCCTTTTCTACTGGGGGAGTGAGGCACTGGAGGCAACTTCCCTCTGGAAACATTAATCAGGGCAGGGAGAAGAGCATCCAAACAGCCACTGCAGAAACTCTCAAAAGCTGAACCAAGAAATCTCTCATGGCTCAGATTTTCCCTTTCTGATGTTTGTTCAGATGTTTGTACTTCCACCCTGCAAGACAGGGACAGACAGACCAAAAACTCTGCAACCCATTGGCAAAACCCCCACCCTCCATGCTCCCCCAAACCCGAGGCAAATCCCTGTTCTGATGGCAAAGCCAGCATGGCCACAGTGCACAGTGGCTTCTCCCAGGGGGACACACGTGGGGACACCACCACCAGTTTCAATCCTGCCCAGGAGTTGGATCCTCTGGCAGAAAAACACCCAACAGTGCCACACTTGTGGGCACAATGACATCTTTGCTGTGATGGGGGGTTGGCCTGGTCCCCACTGGGGAGCATTATGGGGGTTCTGTCCCCTGTCTGTCCCCCAAATGGGCTCTCTGCTGTCACACAGCCCCGTTTTGGGGCCACGAGGGCTCTGTGCCTGGCTTGCCTCAGGTGATCCCTGATCCTCAGCTGTGCTCCCAGGCCCCTGTACAATTACACATTCAGCACCACAATGTATTTCAAACTGTATTTCATGCCTCATTTGGCAACAAAATTAATTAAACTCTAAGTCACCACTGAAGGAGTGCAGCACCTCTTCCCTCCGTGGGTGTACAACTCAATTTGTTTAAGCTAATGTGCTAATCAAAGCTTGCCAGGTATTTGGGGACCTCCTGGCAGAGGGGGCTCTGAAGTGTCACAGGATGGGCTCTGCTGGGAGGGGACCAGGCACAGGGCCTGCCACCAGCCTCTGAAAGAGCTCAGATTCCTAAAATGCAATCCTTCCTCCACCAGCACCAGGCACCCACAGTGAGGCCAACTTATCATCCCAGGCCTTTGAGGTCTGGGAGCTGCCCACTGGCTGGAAATCACAGAATCCCAAAATACCCTGAGCTGGAAGGGACCCCCAGGGATGCTCAGGGCAGCCCCTGGCCCTGCACAGCCACCCCAACAGCCCCACCCTGAGCAGCCCTGGCAGCGCTGGCCAAACGCTCCTGGAGCTCTGGCAGCCTTGGGGCCGGGACCATTCCCTGGGCAGCCTGGGCAGTGCCAGCACCCTCGGGGGCAAGAGCCTTGCCCTGAGCTCCATGCCAAGCCCTGGCACAGCTCCAGCCCTTGGTGGGCTCCTGGCCCTGCCCCAGAGCAGAGCTCAGCCCCTGCCCCTCTGCCTCCCCTCAGGAGAAGGGGCACCCAGAGGATCACTGCCATCCTGCCCTCCCAGGCTGATCAGGTTGAGGCTCCTGCACGGAACCAGCTGGGCTTGGCATGTGCCAGGGAAACCACAGCACCCGTTCCTGGCACTGCCCAGGTCCCTCCTCCTGGCCACACAGGGACTGGTGGGCAATTCAGTGCCCCCACTCCCAGCTGTTGGAGGTGCTGGGAGAGGGCAGGGTATCCCAGCTCACACAGATGGGAATCCAAAAGGCAGATAGAACCACAGAGTGATCTGAGTTGGAAACGACCTGAAAGCTCATTCCAAACACCTGCCATGGCAGGGACACCTCCCACTGTCCCAGGCTGCTCCCAGCCCTGCCCAGCCTGGCCTTGGGCACTGCCAGGGATCCAGGGGCAGCCACAGCTGCTCTGGGCACCCCAAGCCAGGGCCTGCCCACCCTCCCAGGGAACAATTCCTGCCCAATCTCCCACCCAGCCCTGCCCTCTGCCACTGGCAGCCATTCCCTGGCTCCTGTCCCTGCAGGCCTTGTCCCCAGTCCCTCTGCAGCTCTCCTGGAGCCCCTTCAGGCCCTGCCAGGGGCTCTGAGCTCTGCCTGGAGCCTTCTCTTGTCCAGGGGAGCAGCCCCAGCTCTGCCAGCCTGGCTCAGAGCAGAGGGGCTCCAGCCCTGGCAGCATCTCCGTGGCCTCCTCTGGACATGATGGCCTCCTCTCCACCTGATTCTGACATTTTTTGACATGTCTGAGACAGCTCTATTGTCCCTACATCCACCACTGGCTCCCTCCCTTCCCATGATGGAAATGGCCCTGGGTGAATCCCTCCATCCTGCACCCAGAGCAGGGAGCACAGGCTGGGCAGGAGTGAAGAGGATCCTCCCCAGGCCACCAAGACAAGAGACAACAGTCAGGAACCAGGTATTTACAGTGTCCTTCAGCTGTGTGCACTGGGGAATGCAGTGCCAGCTGAGAAATGAGGCCCTCCAGAGTAACAAAATAGCACTATGCATGCAATCCACCCCCTCAGACACCCATTTGTTGCCTCTAATTAAAAATACTACTAATAATTGCAGTGTGAGCATCACTGCACACAACCATTAACAATGGAGATGCAGCAGGCTGAGGAGCTGGTCACACGTGGGACACGTGCTGCAGCAGGGCACCCCACAGGGCATGAGGAATTGCAAATTAGCAGCAGCCAGGTCCAGCAGCAGCACTTGCCAGACCTGCTGGGCCCCTTCCAAAGCCATCTCTCCCCTTTGGAAAGGGCACAACGAGCGTGGAGGCTGGAGTTGGAAGGCTGAGCCAACATGTGCTGCTCAGGCAGCCCTGGGGCAGGATCAGAGGTGATCTCAGGCAGAGCTGCAGCAAACCCCAGAGACCATCTAAGTGCTCAGAATGGAGATGAGAGCCCTGAGGAACAGGGCAGGGACAGAGGGAATTCACAGAATCCCAGAATGGTTTGGATTAGAAGAAACATTAAAACCCATCCAGTTCCATCCCTGCCCTGGCCAGGGACACCTCCCACCATCCCAAGTTGCTCCAAGCCCCTTCCAGCCTGGCCTTGGGCACTGCCAGGGATCCAGGGGCAGCCACAGCTGCTCTGGGCACCCCAAGCCAGGGCCTGCCCACCCTCACAGGGCAGAATTTCTTCCCAATATCTGAGCTGAACTTACTCTCTTTAGTTACTAATTGGTGCCCACCAGCTCCTCTCGTCAAAGACAGGGCAGTGCTGGAGCTTGTACCTGTTTTTTTAGAAGGTGCACACCAGGCCCAGCTTCCCCTCAGATTTTTGCACAAGACATTGATCCCATCAGAGCCCCTGGAGCCTCACTGCCTGGAACTGCCTCGTCCACGGGAGGAAAGAGCCCTGCACTGCCTCAGCAATTCTGGCAAAGTTAAAACTGTGCTTAAACAAGGTCTGTGGCAAACTGGCAGTTTCTAAACAAAAGCTGTCACTTATCTCAGTACAGCTTTGGCTCTGACACCCCCAGCATTCTCTGTACTCTTTCCCAGTTAAAGATTTTAAATCCAGTCATGGGGAATTCTTCTCCAGGTGGGAGATGAACAAAAAAACAACCCAAAGAACCCCCCAAAACCTTCCCCTGAAAACATGCACCCTTCACCTCTCAAGTTAAACACACACTGAGACAGGGACTAGGTTATATTTGCCTCTCCCCAGCTGCTAGAGGAGTCCTGAGCTGCTGCCAGAGCATCCCCACAGCACTGTCACCATGTCCTTGCTCTTCCCAGACTCGCTCCTTGTGTGTCCACTAGAAACCAGCTGTCCTGTGGCAGGACTGACACCCTCACTATCCACAGTGAAATAAAATTCAAGGGGAAGCAATTAATTGCAAGAAAGAGAGAGCTCTTCATATTTCAAGACAGGTTGGACAAGGTTTGGAGCAACCTGGGATAGTGGAAGGTGCCCCTGCCCATGGCAGGAGATGGAATGAGATGGGCCCAAATCATTCTGGGATTCTGTTTCAACATCACTGCAAAGGCACAGGAGAAGCCTCTGTGCAGTGGGGAACCCCTGGCAGCAGAACATGCACCCCAAGGCAGGAGGATCAGAGATGGGGTGTGACCCTGCATTAAGGCACACAGGGGCAAAGACCTTCCCCTGCCATTTGCTGCCCCAAACCATGTTGTTTCCTGCTGACCTGCACTCCCTGCCCCCAGCTTTCGGGCCCTCCAACTCTTTTCTTCCAGACCTTGCTTTTCCATATCCTGGTAAATGGGATGCACCCCACGAGAAAAACAGGGAGCAGAAAGGGGAGAGGGAGGAGAACAGGAGCTTCCCAAGGGCAAAGGCAAAAGCAAAGCAGAAAGCCCGACTGGCACACGGGAGATGAACTCACTGAGAGTGCCCAGGCTTTGCCAGCAGCAGGGGGGCACTGCAGCACACGGCTGTGCCCCTGCCACAGCTGGAGCTTCCTCCTGCCTCCCGGGAGAGGGCTGTGCCAGCAGCAGCAATGGAAAGGCTCCAGTGCTCTGGAGAGCAGGGGGTGGCAGGGACTGGACTTGGAGGAATGAGACTGAATGGCTTTGCAAGCTGGACCTGGCCATGGCAAGGGTTTTCCATGGAATCCCAGAATGGTTTCTGAATTGGAAGAAACCTCAAAGCTCCTCTCCTTCCAAACACCTGCTGTGGCCAGGTTCACCTTCCATTGTCCTTCACAGCTTCAAACCCTGGCCTTGGGCACTGCCAGGGATCCAGGGGCAGCCACAGCTGCTCTGGGCACCCCAAGCCAGGGCCTGCCCACCCTGCCAGGGAACAATTCCTGCCCAATCTCCCATCCAGCCCTGCCCTGTGGCACTGGCAGCCATTCCCTGGCTCCTGTCCCTGCAGGCCTTGTCCCCAGTCCCTCTGCAGCTCTCCTGGAGCCCCTTCAGGCCCTGCCAGGGGCTCTGAGCTCTGCCTGGAGCCTTCTCTTGTCCAGGGGAGCACCCTCAGCTCTCCTTTGATTTCAGTTGATAATGGCTAAACAATAACATTTACTTTGAAACAAATGGTCACACCAACAGCCTGGCAAATGAATTTTCCTGCTTTGCCTTTTTCTGTTGTGGTGGCTTTGTGTTTGGTGTGTTTGGTGACAGTTTGCATGGGCACGCCACAAAAACATGCAGCCTGGATCCCAAACTTGAACGGGAAGTGCCAGTTCTAAATATCAAGTCCCATATTGCACACCTCATGTCTGCCTTTCATCATCCATCAAAATAGCAAGCGGAGCCCAGCACTCCCACTTCAGCATAAGCAAAACATGTGGGAACTCGAGGCAGTTAGTAGGAAAACGTGATACAGCCTTGCTAATAAAAGCTCCTGCTTTCCTCACTATGGAAAACAGTTGCAAATGGGTTTCTGCAGCCTGGGACTCGACTGCTGACAGCACGGTGACAGAAACGCTGTGCTTGGCTCTTCCCAGCCCTGCCTGCCATGGTGTCCCAGCAAAGCACCCAGCTCCAGGAGCAGAGGGGAGCCCAGCAGCATCCATCCTGCTGTACCAGACCCTGCCCATCCCGCTCGGCGCTTCCCAACGCAGGGCTGCCTGCACACTCAAATAATTAAACCTTCAAACAGCTCCCCCATAGCACCAATTAAAGAGACAACCCCAGCTTTCAGAGAATTTATGACTCTCGGTGCTGTTGCCACAGGTATCCCGGTTTGTGCGTTGTTTAAAGAGAGTTTCAAAGGGGATCTGGGCTCGCCTCCCTCCAGGGAGAATCCATTCGCTTTGTTCACCAGACTATAACTTAAAATTTGTTACATGCACCAGCTTGTAAGCCTTTGAAAAACTCCCTGCTCCGCCAGCTTCAAATGGACTTGATGAACTTCCCCTGATCAAAGCAACTCTCTCACAGGGAGCTCACGAGCAAGGAAGCACCCAACTAATTTTGGGGCTGGGAATCACAGCATGGGCCAGGAGGGGACTCTCCCTCCCAAACGCACCCGAGAGCCCAAGCAAAGAGCCCAACCCACTTTGGCAGAAAGCACAAAGAAAAAGGCATTAATGCTGAATTCGCTTATTTAAAAGGGGAGGAAAAGAAAAAAATAAAAGATTAGCAGAGGTTTTGCTTGTTGAAAGCAGAGTAATTTGTCAGCAGGAGACCCCATGACTCCTGTCCCATCAGGACCCAGTCCTGGCACCCCACAACACTTGGGATGGGAAGGGAGATGGTTGCACACCCTCCACACTAGCCACAGGTGGAAGTGCTGCTCGTGTGCTGCTCCAGGAGATGTTTTACCTCACACACAACCACATGCCTTGGGTTTATTCCCTGCTCTGCAGAGCACAAACCACTTTGCTGGAGCAAAGTTGCAGCCAGCACGCACCAACCCTGCCGAAAACTCAGCAGCCACGAGGCCACAGCACAACTCTGCTGCCTCCGGCCACTCCCACTGCCTCAATGTCAATTAAAATGGTCATTTCCATGCGAAATTCAGCCCCAGTGGTTTCCTGCTTGAGGCAGGGCTCGATGAAGCACTGGGAGGGAGCTTGCTGCAGCTCAGATTAGTCATTTATGAACTATGATACGATGGGGGACACACTTTGAGATGTTTTGCTACTGCAAGTAACAAACACACTTTTGGGAGGGGAAGGCAAACCCCCTTCGAGGAGCAGGACAAGAGGCACGGGCTGAGCACCCTGGCTAAAATAAAGCCCCAGCAGAAAACAGCCCATGCTGAAAACACTGGTTGCAGCTCCCAGCCCCAGGAAGACCAACTTCCCGCGGTGACCTATATGTGCTATAAATGCTGCAGCCACGGGCTGGGTGACGTCAGCTCCATCCTTGTGGCAATTGTTGGGTCTCTCCTTGCCAAGAAAAGGCAAAGCGGAGGTGCTGAATTGTCCGTGCGGCGGGGGAGCGAAACCAGTTCCTCCCCGGAGCATTTGAGGACAGAAATGAGGGAAACAGTGGCAGGGCTTAAAATAAAAGCAGGAGGTAAATAGGAAAGCAAAGGGATCTCGAAGCTGGAGGGTTTGCATGAACACTTTGAATTTTTATGGCCTCAGGGAATAAAAGGGGTTCCCTTGGTAAAGGGGCCACCTGCAGCTTGGCCAGGGCAGTTGTTAGAAACAAGGAATTGTTAAGGTTGGAAAAGATCTTTAGGATGTTCAAGTGCAACTGTCAGCCCAGCACCATGTTCACCACTAAAGCATGTCCTCAAGTGCCACATCAACACCTGTTCTGAACACTTCCAGGGACAGTGATTCCATCCCTGCTCTGGGCAGCCAATGGTTAACAATACTTCTGGTAAAGAAATTTTGAATTTGAAAAGGATTTGAATTTGAGACAATTTTATCACTGGGATTGCCTGTTTCAATCAAATGCTTCTGTTCCTTTATTTACCAGCTGGGCTTTGGAAGCAAAAATCTCATTTTGGCCAGGACTGATCAGTCAGTGCTTTGCTCCCATCCCTCCTTCCCTCCTCACTTCTCTGGGGAGGAAAGAGCCTGGAGATAACAGCTCCTCTGGAGGGGAAGAAGAATAAAAGCTGCACACTGTCCCAGCATTTCCACAAGGAGATGGGAAGAGGGAGATCATGAATTCCCATGTCCAACTCAATTACACCAATCCAGTGACTGCTCCCATCCTGGGGGAAAGATAAAACACCAATATTTCTTGGCACACTAGACAACATCAGTTTGTTATCTGGAGGTTACCACAACAAGCCCAAATAAAGAGATCCTGGCACTGTGGTGCACAGCACCGAGCTAAGACTCAGACAAATCAGTGTTTGCTTCTCCTTTGCAGGCAGAGGGGAAATGCTGCACTGCCTCCACTGCTGGTCCAGGCCCCTGACTGAGAAGTGCTTGGAACACACGTGGCACATTAAAGAAGCAGCCCAGGCCTTCCTGCATGGCAAGATTTAGGGTGATCACCTCCAGGTCCTGGTTATGGTGTGGTTGTGAGGTGCTCTGCTCCCTCTGCTAGTCCAGATCCCCAAATCCAAGGACCATCTCCACCCTCTGACCACATCAAGGTTAATGATGACTCCAATTCAAATCAAATTTGGAGCTGGATGACTGCCTGTGTCTTGGGGAATTAAATACCTTGGGGGATGACCAAGGCCAGGTTGGAAGGGGCTTAGAGCAGCCCGGTCTAGGGGAAGGTGTCTCTACCCACGGCAGGAGGTGGAAAAAGATGAGCTTTAAGGTCCCTTCCAACCCAAAGTCTTCCATGATTCTGCAATTCTAACTAGTACTTGATTGTACCAGTGAATAAAGCTAAAGCAACAAACCAACAATCTGTGAGAACAACCTCTTGCCATTTTCTAGGGCCTTGTTTAGACACCTTGGATCCTTCTAACAGGCAGAGCACAGCCTTCTGCATGGCACAGCTCTCTGATGTCTTACTGCAGTTATTCACCCACCAGCAAAAAGCCAAAGATGCAGGACCAGGAAGAAGTCCCAAAGCTGACACTTAGATGAAATTTGTCCCCTGAACTCCAGGTGAGGCCAAGGATGGCTGACCAAGGGATAAAGCTGCTGCTGGAGCAAAGCTCTTGCCCTCCACCCAGCCCTGCACTGCCAAGGCAGGATGCATGTAGCAGGATGAGGGAGCCTCTGCTGTGTCCGAGGCTGGGACAGCAGGGATTGTGCAACGTCCCTCAGTGCAGTTGTATAACATCAGTGCTCTGTTTTTATGAACTGCTCCCAGTCAGGCCCAGAGAGCAGCAGCCCAGAGGAAGGGTGGTGTCAACATTACCTTTCACTCACCCGAAAGAAAAGAAGGGGTGGGGGGAGAATCAAAGATTTGGTGTCGTTTGGGCTGGGGAGGGGGTCTGGCTGTGCCGCAGAGCCCCGCTCCAAACTCTGCTCCTGGCCAGCACCACGGAGCTGGCAGCCAAGGCAGGCTCTGAGCAGGAAACGGGTTAATGGCAGCTCCTGCACTGCTCTGCTCCCCCCAGCGTGTAGCACGTCTTTTGTGGATTATTTTAACAGCAGAAGGCACACAAGGAACACTCACTGAAGAGATCAGCTTCCATCTGGGCTAACCCGAGAGTTTTCTCCCCTCCAATTTCCTCCAGCACCCACTCAACAGCTTCCCTCCCTGCCAAAGTGTTTGCTCAAAACCATCTTGACATGCAGCTCAACAGCTCAGTTGGAGAGCATCACTTTTGCCTGGTCCAGAAGGGCAGGAGCAGGGCAAGGCAAGGCAGGGCAGAGCTCCCACCCTGCTGCTGTAGGTTCCCCAGTGCCCCACTGGGGCAGCAAAGCTGCTCTCCAGAAATCCCAGCCCAGTCTCTGGGATGCTCACAGTGTCACACCACAGCCAGGAGTTCCCAGCTGGAGCCAGCCCAGGGCAGGGAAGGTCGAGTTTTAACCATCCACAAAGTATTCAGCAGAAGGGCAGATAAGCTGAATTTCCCTCATGCTGTGTGAGCCCTGCACAGAGCAGCTTCCCTGGGCATTAAAACCCTGGCCCAGCACTGTCCAGTCATCCTCCCCTGAGCCTCAAACCAACCAGCACATTTTCAGCCTCCAACAGCAGCCACTTCTCCAGCCCACTCCTCCCCACTGCCCTGCTCCCAAAGCCCTTGAATGTCAGCATCCCTGGTCCCCCCTTGGCACCCTGGAAGGCTTTGCAAGATCCCTTTGGGAACACTGAGATCCCACCCAACAGCAGTGAGCTGCTGGAGGGGCTGCATGGAGCAGACCCCCAAAGTGCCAGGAATGAACCACCACCACCTGTCTTCAGAGGGGAACAGCAAAAGTCTTCCAGGGCAGTGCAGACACATCTAAGCAGCTTAGAGACCTGCCCTGTCTGCTCCCAGGCTCCTGGAGCAGTGGGACAACAACCTCCAGCTCAGGCAGCAACATCTTCATGGGAGACAGCTCGGCAAGAGCAGCTTTGCCCACCCAGAGACACATGGAGCAACAAGGAAACCATCCAGAGAAACAGCAGCAGAGCACCACCCGAAAAATACATCACCAAAATACACAACCCCCTCCCCTAAGGCATCTCTGGAACCAAACACAAATTTATTGCAAGAAACATTATGGTATAAGGGGAAAAAAAAGATGACAGTACCTGATCCTCCAAACTGAGTGCTCGCAAGGGTCGTGGGTCTGTTTTTTCCATTAGCCACTGGCAAGGGAAACATCTAGAAAAACAAGGAGATGAGAGAGAAGGGAAGAGAAAAGAGATTTCAGTATGTTGGTTTTACTGTGCTGTTGCAAAGGGGTCACACTGGGGGAGGGGAGGGGGAAGGCAGCCCGTTATTGATGCAAAAACCTTTCCTTGTGTGCCTGCTCCATCACTCAGGAGGGAGGCACAGCCCTGCTCCCACACACACCCCCACGTGTACACCCCCTGCTTCTGCAGGGGCAGCTGCAAACCAGCCAAGGAGCATCCCTGCCATCCCAGTTTCATCCCAAAGTTGCTCACCCTGGCTGCAGGTGAGCCCTGGGGAAAGGCCAACTCCATTCATAAACAGGCAGCAGGATAATGACAGCAAAGCTGTTTTATCCCTCACTGTCCCAGCTCCCACAGCAGTCCTGCTCCCATCCCACACCTCCAGCCACCTGCAGTGCCTGGGCAGGACAAGGGCTGCCTGTGGGCCTGGCTCACGGATCAGCCCCCAGCCTCATGGAGCAGCTCCCACCCCACTGCCTGGGGGCTCCAGCAGCACCAGGACCTGACACAGCCCTGGGGCCTGGGGAGAGGAAGCTGCTCCGAGGGCAAATACAGTTACTCATGATTTAAAAAGTTAATATATTTCACAGAATTGGTCGCTGTGGGGACTTGTTTGCTCTATCACTACAGCTTCATTATCACAACTGAGCCTCTCCTGCCAGGAGCTTCCTCAAAAACACACCTTGTCACCTAACCTGTATAAATATTTTTAATAAAAGTTGGGAGAGTTTCAGAGGCTGCTATTTAATAATTTACATGCACCTGCGTGCAGCAGAAAAGAAAACTAATTCTCCTGCACACAAATGGAGCTTCAGCCAATAAAACAACTGGTGGAAAAACGCTTAGTGAATTAACATTTTAATATCCTTTTTCTATTCAAGATACTTTCACCACCAAGTCATTTGAATTTTTATTATTTTTAGCTTTGTAATGTCTGAGTAACTCAAAAGTTTAATGCTTTGAAGATTAAACAATGTAATGGCACAAGAGCCTACAGAAAGGCAGCGTTTCATGCCCTGACATAGCTGATGTCTGGCTGTGGTCAGAAACATTCCTTTGTACAGAACCGTCTGCCCAGCTTTGTTTTCACAAATGCTGGGGAGGAGAAAAAAACCCAACAAAAAACAGTTAAATGTGGTAGAGATGCAAAGAGAGCAGTTAAGGAACCAACTGCCATTCATAAAGAGCACAAATTTGGGATCATATATATGCATGCAGGGTGTAGATGTTTTACACACGGATTTAAACAAAGGTGTAAACAGTGTTTAGTGTTCATCCAGCTGCCTGCACACACCTGCCCTCACCTGCCTGCACACGGCCCCCCAGCCCCCTCAGATGTGCCCTGAGGCTGCTGCTCACCCCAGGGGCTCCCGAGGTGTTTGGGGTGGCCCAGCAGCCCCACCATCGGATGAGCTTTGTTTCCTCAGGAAGTTGGGCTAGACCCCAAAGATTGCAGCTCACCTTCCTCTGCACTGCTGCAGGGCTTCCCTGCATCCCCTCCCCCTTGCAGGGCAGGAGGGGGCTCTGCAAACATCTCCAATCATGCTGAAAATTGAACTTAGGTGGCTGATCCCACCCTGCCTGTGCTCATTCCCTCTTCTCAAGGTAGGAAGAAGATTGAGATCAAGCTCCCTTCTTGCCAAGTGGCATGGGGCAGGTCTGCATGTGCGAGCAGGGGGGAAGGGATGCACCATGAACCGACCAGCAAAGAGCACACTCACACAAAAAAAACCCCAAAAAACCCAAAAACAAACAACCCCCCCCGAAAAAAGGCACTGCTGGCTCTTTTCATGAGCATTTCTGCTCAGCATTTGCTGAGGCTGAAAAACGCAAGGTTTGAGCAGCAAACATGAACGGAGAAAAGGAACAGCCTTGTTCCACTGCACCCAGCACCTTCTGCTTCTGCAGAACAGGAGGGTCCCCCCAGGGCAGCAATGCCCAGCACCCCCAAAACACCCCCACACAGCCCAGGGAACCCCTCCCCTCCTCCAACTGCCTGAAGAGAGATTTTGAGGCTGATGCAACACCTTCCTGCTCTCCCTCCCCAGGGGATTTAGAAGTCATGGACCCCTTCCCGCAGCAGGGCAAGTAGAGATGCTAGAGGACAGAATCCTGGAATATCCTGAGCTGGAAGAGATCCAGCCATTCAGTCCAACCCTGTCCCTGCACAGCCACCCTAACAAGCCCACCCTGAGCAGCCCTGAGAGCTCCTGGAGCTCTGGCAGCCTTGGGGGCATTCCCTGGGTAGTGCCAGCACCCTCGGGGGCAGGAACCTTGCCCTGAGCTCCTTGCCAAGCCCTGGCACAACCTCATGCTGTCAAAGAAGGGTGATGGGGAGCAGAGAACCCCAGGTTACCCCTCCAAACCTAACACATGCCAACCACAGGAGGCGTTTTGGGCTTTTTTCTTGCTCCCAGCCTCTTTTTCCACTGTGGTGTGGGCTGAAGCTGCCCCGAGGAGCCCGGCACAAGTCATACGTGAAGTGCCTTCGCTGGCGTGTGTTGCTCAGAGGCAAAGTTCATCCACCCACTGCAAATTTCCTTTCTGTTTTAAATGCTGCTTTAAAAATAAACTGGGGGGAGGGAGGAGATGAACCGGAGCTGGCACCTACCAGGGGACCCAGGCATTGAGAGACCCAGGCATGAGCTCTCAAGAGTTGTAATTGGGTCATTACTTGGCCTTTGTTAGATTTGAATAATGTCGATTTAAACGGTTATGTAAAATCCCCTATCTTAAGTTGGTGTATTTGGTTTTTCAAGTCCTATCTCCAGCCTCCCCGAGAGCTGACAACAACTTCGTTCCCTCCTAGCTCAATTTCCACCCCTTCCAAAGAATTTATTCTCCCTTCATTTCTCCCTGGGTAAACAGGTAAATCCAGAGCATGAGAAGATCCAAATGCCTGCACCCTCCCCTGAGGAGGTTATAGCCCAGAGACCCCACACTTCATACAGCAAACTCCTAAGAAAGAAAGGAAATTTGCCAGAAATGAGGAACATCAAGCAGCATGTCATTTATTGTGCACATCTAGAAGTGCAATTCTTTTCAAATTAAATCAGTGCTCATTCTCTCTCCTCTCCCACCTGATGAACTCCAGGCTGAAGCAACCTCAGGCCTGAACTCCAAACCCGAAATCTATTTTGCAGCATGGAAAGAATCCAGCTGTTAATTTGGGGAGAAGAGGGAATTTGACCCAAACTACATTGCCAGCAGGACATTTTATACATGTTCACTTAAGACAGACCTTCCTGACTACAGTCCCAAATGCCCACTGTGTGTGCAGTCAAACTTTAAGCTCCACAGCTGCTTCACTCTGAACAGAACTCCGAGTTTTACCATGGCAATGCAGGCGCTGGCCTTGGCCGCAGCAGGGCACGGCTGCAGCATCCTCCCGTGGAGCACAGGAGCTGCTCCAGCCCTGCTCGCTGCCAGCATTCGGCTCCCGCTCCCGGAGCCGGGGCTGGAGCCGCGAGAGCCGCGGCGCAGCCGGAGCGGCAGGTCCTGTGTGACTGCTCAAGCCCCTGCCCACCCTGCAGCGAGCCAGAAACCCCCTCTGCCAGGCAGCTCCCCGCAGCATATGGTTAATACTCTGCTAATAATCATGGCTGTTAACAGCACCTCGCTCCTGCCAGAGCCCCCGGCTGGCACTGGCACGCGGCCGCTCCCAACTCGGCTGGCGCTCGGTGGCACCAACACACCCAGGGCTGCTCTGCTCCTCTGTCCCCTGCCTGGGGTGTCCCTGTCCTCCAGAGCAGTGCAGCCCAGCCAGGACACCTGTGTGGCACCTTCCCACTGCACAGCAGCACTGGCACAGCGGAGACACTGCCTGGGATAACCAGTAACCACAAAAAGTCCCAGAATCCTGGAATACCCTGAGCTGGAAGGGACCCCCAGGGATGCTCAGGGCAGCCCCTGTCCCTGCACAGCCACCCCAACAGCCCCACCCTGAGCAGCCCTGGCAGCGCTGTCCAAACGCTCCTGGAGCTCTGGCAGCCTTGGGGCCGGGACCATTCCCTGGGCAGTGCCAGCACCCTCGGGGGCAAAAACCTTTTCCTCCTATGCCAGTCCTTGTGGTTGAGCATCTCCTGACAGCACAGGCCAAGGGTCCTCATATGCAAGTCCTTGTGGTTGAGCATCTCCTGACAGCACAGGCCAAGGGCAGCTCCCCCCATACACAGCCTGTGCCCATCAGGCTGAGCTGCAAAGCCTGGAAGCCACCAAAGCCCAGCCTAATCAATAGCTGAGCTGCCCACTTGGGTCTATGGGCAGGATGTTTTCTCGAAAGCTCCTCTCCAGATCTGGCAGCCCATCTGGGCCTGCTGCCAGGGAGCAGTGGTGAAGGCGAGCTTACAAATTACCCACACTTTGGGGTAATTAGAAAAGGCAATTTATCTGGGGGTAGAGGTAAGTGTGCTGCCATGCACACCCCAAACCATCACTGGGCCTTTCTTTTGACTTGTGCTCACTTACAGATTCCTTTGATTTTTGCCCTTTTTGGCAAATTACAGTGGCACAAAGCTTTTGGTGAGTGCTTTGGAGTTCAGTATCTACCCAATCAATTTATTTATTAAAGAGGGGATGAGTCTCTTCTTTCAGGACTGCAAGCCTAGCTTTCAGCATCTCACACAACCCTGTAATTTACTGACCCCAGGAACTCATGGCAGGCCATGCCACCCCCTTAGGGCCTTAAAATTCCCTTCCTGCACAGCAAAACACATTGCAGGGCTGGACCACAGACTGCTGGGGCTGAACACATTTTCCCTAGAAAAAAGGAATCAAAATACTGATCTGAAGCAAATGCTTCCAGCTGCTCTGAGTATCTCTACTTTTCCCTCCCCTCTACTCTCCTGGAGAGGATTACTGAACCAATGCTCCACTCCTGTTTATTCAAAGAAAAATATAAATACACTTGAAAGAGCGAGCTTTGTGGTCAAAAACCCTGTATCCCAAGGACACAGAGAGAGCAAACCATGGAGCACCTATTCAACAGACCCATCTACTGTCTAGGAAGCTTTTCCATTTCAGCTCCTCATCCTTGAGGAGAGCTGTTAATATTCCCTTTATGCAAAGAGAGAAGGGTGTGTGGAGATGAGGGTTTGTGAAGCAGAGCTGGCTGCAGTCCAGGCTGCGCCGGAGCCCATCGGCCGGCGGATCCTGCAGGGAACATCTTCGAGCCATTTGCTGGCAAATGACATTCACAGGCCCTGGTGCTGTGAGCAGCAACCCCCAGCACCTCCACACCAGCCGTGGAGGAGCACGGGATGAGTTCTGGTCCTTCCCAGAATTACACCAGTGGAAGAGCGTTGGATGCAAACCCAAATTTAACCTTTTGGTGTGGATTCGCCTCCAATGACAGAAACGTTTGTGGACAGAGGGACCAGGTCAAGACTCATCCCAGGAATACAGCTCTAGGCATGCAAATGAGGATGGTTGGTTAAATTGGAAAATAAGGTCTTGGGGTTTTTTAAAGCTCTAAATGGTGAATGGCATTTGATTTTTTTTTTCAAGAAGGGGAAAAAGCAAAGTACGAACTGCTGCAGCCCCCATAAGGGAGCAGATTCTGGGTTACTGACCCAAAGTGCAATTGATGGAAAGCCCCAGGGCTCCTGCCAACCTGCAGGATCTCTGAGAGGGACAAATATTCCTGAACAGATTCCTGGTTTCACAGGGATACCATCACTGCAGTCCCTGTACCCACTTTAAAACATTCTACCAGAAACGCCCATCACCAGCAATTCAACAGAACCAGCCTCCCAGTAGAAGGATGAAACTGGGAGAACTGGGCTTCTCCTGGAGAATTGCTCTTGGGGGGCTCAGAGACACCCCCCCTGCCCCTCCAGGACAGAGTTCTGTCAGGACAGGTACAACCCCCAGCTGTAGAAAAAGGTTTATTTCCCAGGGCTGAAGCTCAGCATGCGGATGCAGAAAAGCAGATGAGCCCCAGCACACCCACAGGGACAGCAGGTGACCCTAGCTCTGCCACCACTTTTTGTCCCTTCTCCTCCACGGGGCAGGAACATCAGCCCAGCAGGGCTGTGGGCTGGGTGACCCAGGCTGGGGTGACTCTCACGGCCATTCCTCCTCCTGGAGCTGTTGTTTCTATCTCTGCAGCACGTTTGCTTATCTCGACAGCAAGACACATGCTTGCAGTGCCATGAGGGTGCAGCACACAACAGAGGAACCCAACAGACAGTTATTGCCTTTGAACACCAGCTCTGCCCTCCAGAGTCACCTGCCAAGGAGAGGCAGCACCGCTGGCAGTGCCACAGCACGATGTGCCAGGGACTAACCCCGCTCTGCTGTGACTAAAGGGACTTCTCCTCCCTCCGAGCTGTGCACACCCTTCAGGGGGAACTCTTAGGTCCTGTTTCTTTGAAAATAAACAGCTCCTAAATGCAGCTCAAGGTTTCCAGGATACAGAAGAGCAGAGCATGGGGAGCACAAGTGTCCAACTCCTGCAAAAATAACGCGCTGGAGAGCTTGGACACGTTTCAAACTGTGACAAAATAACCTGTGGGAGCAAAAGTTTAATAGTCTGGATCTAGGGAGAGGAAAAAAGCTTGATTAATCAGCTACTGAAGTTACATCTCTCCATGGCTGCAGAAACAGTCACCCAGTGAGCATTTAAACAGAGAACACACAACTCTGCTAATTCCCCCAAAATTTCCCATCCAGAAAAGAAACCTCTCTGCCTTCCCTGCGAGGGAACAACACACATTTGAGGGGAAGAGGGGGAGAGGAGGGGCAGAGGCTTTGCTTTAACTTGAAAATAAACAAGTTGCAGCACATGTGCACGCACACAAACACGGCACATCTGAAAGCCATCATGTCCAATTTACAGGCTCACATTTCCTCCCCTGTGCAGCTCCCAGCCCCGGGGCTGCGCAGCCCCCCGGCCGCGCTCGCTCACCATACTGAAGTCCAGCAGGTCACTGAGCTCTTTGTCTGTCCCAACTGCAGCCATTCTCTGCTGCTGCTGATTCATATTCCCACAGACTCAACAGTGGCAGTCCTGCAGAAAGCGAGGGGGAGGGGAGGGAGATATTTTAATGACTACAGCAAACTACCCACCCCATTGATGAATATTTTAAAAAGACAGAGTGGAGGGGCAAGAAAAGAAAAGCCCTGAGCGTGTCGGCAGCGTCCAAGTCCGGGGCCAGAGCACAGTCGGAGTCCTCACACAGCACCCAGCGGCAGGAACAAGCCTTCTATTGACCAGACACACTTGTATGTTAGTTTTTTGCTGCCAATTCCACTAGTTCAGGCCAATTCTGTTCCCGGCGTGTGGCGAATGAAGGGGGGAAAAGAAGAAAAAAAAAAAGGGAAAAAAAAAGAGTCAACTCATTTATCAAAGGGTTCAGGCAAGTTATCACTCAGGCGCTTGTCTGGCTCAGCTCGCCCCCTCGCCTTCCCCCACACTTGCTCCCCGCAGGAGGCTCTCTTGTCCTTGCTGAGTTTTGTTTTAAAAAAAAAAAAAGAAAAAAAAAAAAGAAAAAAAAAAGTAGGCCGTTACAGCTCTTTCCTTCGGGTCGCCGAGCACCTGCAGCTGCTTTTTCAGGGGCTGTGTTTGGGGATGCCCAGCCAGGCCGTGCTCAATGAGAACTGAACCTCTCCACTCCCAAAAGGGGCTGGAAACAAAAAAATTTTGTTTTCGGAGTGTTTTTGCAAAAATAAAGCCCTCCAGGCAACCTTGCAAGATAGGTAAATATTATTCTTCCTAATTTTACAGATTATTTTTTTTCAAAAGGGAGATTGATCTTTTTGGCCAGCTTGCTATGATAGAAAAATATTTCTTTGGGAGGGAGGAAGAGAGGCCTGGGATGAGATAAAAGATTCCTTTTTTTTTTTAGGCCTTTTTTTTTAGGAACTCATTCATGGTTACAAAGGGCAGCTGGCCAATAAATTTAACTCATTAATTGTAAGGTTAAAAAAAAGAAGAAGAAGAAAAAAAAAAAAAAACCAAAACTCCACACGATCCAAAGTGTTTGTAGGCTCAGCCACCACATTTCAATGAAGTTTCATAAAAAAAGGCTGAAATCAGCCCAGCGTGTAAAAAGCCTTCACCGCTATAAAAAACAGCCTGGGAGTTTTCTTTTTTTTTTTCGTATTTTCATTTTCTTTGAAAATCCTTTTTCAAAGTGTCATCAGTGCATCTGGTCAGTGTTTTTAAAGCCACTTTCCCAACCTCCTGCCCCGGTGCCTCAAGTGGGGCTGGGGACACGAGACCCCGGAGAAGCCGCGGAAGGAGGGAGCCAAGAGGGCACATCTCTTCCCAGCCCCCCAAACCCTGCACCCCCGAGCACCCTGGGACAACGTGAACAAAACCCTTGGCCGCCCCAACGCCACGCTGGGAGGGTTATTTTTATTTATTCCACGCACACTTTCTGACTCCAGAGCAGCCCGCGGGGCCGGGGCGCCGGGCCAGGACCCCCCCCCGATGTCTCCGCGCCCCCGGGGTCCCTCCCCAGCCCGGACAAAGGCTCGGCTGCCCCGGGACGGGCGCGGGCCGGGGGTGAAGTTGTTCGGTGCCCTCCAGCCGCGACCCCCGTGCCGCAGAGAGCGGGGCTCCCGGCTGGCAGCCCCCGCGCACACCGGGCAGCGCAGGAGGGCGAAGCGGCCCCAGGGGCCTCCTCCCTGCCGGGGGAGAAGCCGAAGCTGCCGCCCCCGCGCTGGGTCCCGCGGCTCCGGCAGCCCCCGAGCCGGGAAGGGGCTGCGGGACCCCCGGGGGGGCCGCGGCGAGCTGCGCTCGGCTGAAGTTCGCGGCGGGACCGAGCGCCGGAGCCCCCTCCCCAGCCGGGACGGCGCACCCCCTCCCCGCGGCCCGCACGCCCCCCGCCGGCAAACTTTGCCGAGGGGACAATAGCGCCGAGCCCGTCCCGTCCCGCTCCGCACTCCGCGCTCCGAGCCCCGCCACACCGGCACCCCCAGCTCCGGCACCCCCGCGCCGGGACCCCCGCTCCGCGCAGCCCCGGGGCGGCGCGGCCGGCTTGGCTTGGTTATTATTTTATTATTTCTACGCTTTATTTTATTTTTTACCTGTTCCAGGCCCGGCGCGCCCGGGGCAGGGGAAGCGCATGAAGGGTGTCGGGGGTCGCGGCGGGGGCGGGGGCGGCCGCGGCGCCCAGGCCCGGGGGCGGCGGCGGCGCCTATTGTTCTCCGCCGCCGGCGGATACAATGTAGCGAAGCGGCGCGATCGCCCCGCACCGGGCGGCGCGTGCGCCCCGGCCCGAGCGTGGGCGCGCCCGGGAGGGCGGAACGGGGCCGCGGCGGCGCGGCGGGGGCAGCGCCGTGGCGGGGACTATATTTCCTAGCGTAAGGGGACGGGCGGCTCGGCGAACAGCGCCGGTGACGACACCGGAGCTCCGCGAGATGGACTGATAAGGCAGCAGGGTCCCAGCCAATGGAAACGTGCTGTTGATGTGATTGGCAGGTGGTGCGGCCAACCAGAGCGCGGACTGCCGCGGTCCCCGCCCACCGAGCGGGGGGCGGGCCGGGGGCGGCCGCTGGTTGCCGTCGCCGCCCGCG